>NW_027397069.1:17458149-17835308 GCF_003265705.2 Callorhinus ursinus | reverse complement strand
AAAGCTGGTGGCATCACAATTCCAGACTTCAAGCTCTATAACAAAGCTGTAATCATCAAAACAGTATGGTACTGGCACAAAAACAGACACATAGATCAGTGGAACAGATTAGAGAGCCCAGAAATGGACCCTCAACTCTATGGTCAACTAATCTTTGACAAAGCAGGAAAGAATGTCTAATGGAAAAAAGACAGTCTCTTCAACAAATGGTGTTGGGAAAATTGGACAGCCACATGCAGAAGAATGAAAGTGGACCATTTCCTTACACCACACACCAAAATAGACTCAAAATGGATGAAAGACTTAAATGTGAGACAGGAATCCATCAAAATCCTTGAGAACACAGGCAGCAACCTCTTTGACCTCAGCCACAGCAACTTCTTCCTAGAAACATCGCCAAAGGCAAAAATGAACTATTGGGACTTCATCAAGCTAAAAAGCTTTTGCACAGCAAAAGAAACAGTCAACAAAACCAAAAGACAACCGACAGAATGGGAGAAAATATTTGCAAATGACATATCAGATAAAGGGCTAGTATCCAAAATCTATAAAGAACTTATCAAACTCAACACCCAAAGAACAAATAATCCAATTATGAAATGGGCAGAAGACATGAACAGACATTTTTCCAAAGAAAACATCCAGATGGCCAACAGACACCTGAAAAAGTGCTCAACATCCCTCAGCATCAGGGAAATCTAAATCAAAACCTCAGTGAGATACCACCTCACACCAGCCAGAATGGCTAAAATTAAGTCTGGAAATATCAGATGTTGGCGGGGATGCGGAGAAAGGGGAACCCTCCTACACTGTTGGTGGGAATGCAAGCTGGTGCAGCCACTCTGGAAAACAGTATGGAGGTTCCTCAAAAAGTTGAAAATAGAGCTGCCCTATGACCCAGCAATTGCACTACGGGTATTTACCCCCAAAATACAAATGTAGTGATCCGAAGGGGCACATGCACCCCAATGTTTATAGCAGCAGTATCCACAATAGCCAAATTATGGAAAGAGCCAAGATGTCCATCAACAGATGAATGGATAAAGAAGATGTGGTGTATATGTATGATGGAATATTATGCAGCCATCAAAACAATGAAATCTTGCCATTTGCAATGACATGGATGGAAGTAGAGGGTATTATGCTAAGCAAAATAAGTCAATCAGAGAAAGACAAGTATCTGATCTCACTGATACGAGGAATTTGAGAAACAAGACACAGTATCATAGGGGAAGGGAGGGAAAAATGAAACAAGATAAAACCAGAGAGGGAGACAAACCATAAGAGACTCTTAATCTCAGGAAAGAAACTGAGGGTTGCTGGAGTGGAAGGGGGTGGGAGGGATGGGGCGGCTGAGTGATAGACATTGGGGAAGGTATGTACTATGGTGAGCGCTGTGAATTGTTTAAGACTGAGAAATCACAGACCTGTACCCCTGAAAGAAATAATACATTATATGTTAATAAAAAAATTTAAAAAAAAGAAAGCAACAAGATAATCTCCAATAACCATTTATAAAGAATGGAGATCTATGAACTTCTCTGCAAATAATTCAAAATAATCATATTAAGAATTTCACATTTAGGCATCTAAACATAATCAGGAAAACAATACATAGATATAATGTAAATTTCAACAGAAAGAACTAAAGAAATTCTCGTGCTAAGAAATACAATGACTGAGATAAAGAAAATTCAGTACAAAGTTTCAAGAGCATACTTGATAAAGCAGAGGGATCAGCAAACTCAGAGGTCATCTGAAATTATCCAGTTGGAGGAACCAAAAAAGAAAAAAAATTGAAAAAGAATGAGGAAAGTCTACAGAACTTATAGATAACCATTTCGTGGACCAATACATTCATTATGGGAGTCCCAGAAGGAAAAGAAAAAGAGATATGGACAGAACACTTACTCAAAGGAAAATGACCAAAAAATTCATAAATGAAAGGGAAGAAAATGGATAACCAGATTCATGGAGCCTAAATCAATAAAATTATGATAAATCATATGAAGTCTAGACTAAGGCACATCATAATCAAATTGGTTATTTCAAAAGATAAGCAAAATTAATCAACACTTAGCTTGACTAAGAAAATGACTCAAAATAAAATAAAAAATGGAAGAAGAGACATTACAACTAATGCTATGGAAAATTTAAAATATCATAAAAGATCATTATGAACAGTTATATGTCAACAACTTGAACAGCCTAGAATAAATAAATTCCTAGAAACATTCAACTAACCAACACTGATTCAGGAGGAACTAGAATACTGGAACAGACCAATAATAAGGATATTGAATCAGTCATGAAATAACTCCCAAGAAAGAAAAATCCAAGAGCCAGATGATGACTTTACAAGTAAATCCTACTAAATATTGAAAGAAAAATGAATACCAATTCTTTTTAAGCTCTTTTAAAAACAGACATATTGACCAATGAAACAAATGAGAGCCCAGAAAGAAACCCATAATAAACTGATCTTTGAAAGGAATGGCAATAATACACAATAATACACAATGGGGCAGGATAATCTCTTTAATAAATAGTAGCTGGGAAAACTGAATGTTCACAGGCAGAAGAATGGCATTAGATTTTATCTCACACTGTACACAAAAATCAACTAAGACCTGAAACCATAAAAATCCTAGAAAGATATCTAGGAAAACGTTTTCTTGACATTAGCTTAGATTATGATTTCCTAGATGTGACATCAAAATCGCAGGCAACAAAGGCAAAAAGAGAGAAGTAAGATTACATTAAACTGAAAAGCTTCTGCAGAGCAAAAGAAACAATCAAGAAATTAAAAAGGCAACCTATGGAATAGTAGAAAATATTTGACATCAATATATCTGATAAGGGTTTAAAATCCAAAATATATAAGGAAATCCTACAACCCAATAGAAAAAAAAATTTAAACTACACATAGGATAAATAAATATTTCTCCAAAGAAGACATAAAAATGGCCAACAGGTTTATGAAAAGGTGCTTAAAATCACTAATTATTAGGGAAAAGCAAATTTAAAGTACAATGAGATATCACCTCACACATATTAGGATGGCTATCAAAAAATAACACAGAATGGTGAGGATGTAGGAAAAAAAAAGTATCCTTATACATACATTGTTGGTGGGAATGTAAATTAGTGTAGCTATTATGGAAAACAGTATGGAGGTTTCTCAAAAAATTAGAACTACCACATTATCCAGCAGTCCCACTTCTGAGTGTATATCTGAAGGAAATAAAATCACTGGAAGAGATATTTGCACTCCCATGTTCATTGCAACTTTAAATAGCTAAGACATGGAAGCAACATAAATATCCATCAACAAAAGATGGGCTGTGTTATGTACATACAATGGAATATTATAGTCTTTAAAAAGAAGAAAATCCTGGGATGCTTGGATGGCTCAGTTGGTTGGTTAAGCATCCAACTCTTGATTTTGGATCAGGTCATGATCTCAGGATCCTGGGATTGAGCTCCGCATCCAGCTCTATGCTCAGCATGGAATCTGCCTGAGAGTCCCCCTCTCCCTCTCTTTCTACCCTTCCCCACACTTGCTCACTGTCTCTCTCTCTCAAATAAATAAAATCTTAAAAAAAGAAAAAGAAAATCCTTCCATTTATAATAATGTGGATAAAATTGAAGGACATTATGCTAAGTGAAATAGGCCAGACATAGGACAAATACTAGATGGTACCACTTATATAAGGAATCTGATGTAATCAGACTCCTAGAAGCAAAAAGTGGGATTGTGTTTGCTAGGGACTGGAGGAAGAGAGAAACAGGGGAGGTATTAACAAAGGGTGTAAAGTTTTGGTTACAAGATGAATAAATCTGAGAGATCTACTGTCCAGCACAGTGCCTATAGTTAAAAATACTGTATCCTATGCTGAAAAATTTTCCAAAAGATTGGATTTTGTATTAAATGTACTTGTCACTCAAACAATAAGAGACTCAATCTTAGAAAACAAACAGAGTTGCTGGAGGGGAGGGAGGTGGGGGGTTAGGGTAATGGGGGGATGGACATTGGGGAGGGTATGTGTTGTAATGAGCACTGGCTATTATATAAGACTGATGAATCACAGACCAGTGCTCCTTAAACAAATAATACATTATAAGTTAATTAATTGAATTTAAATTAAAAAAAACTTAAAGGGATAATACATAATATGTTAATTAATTGAATTTAAATTAAAAAAACTTAAAGGATGTAAACTTAGAATTAAATAAATTATAATACAAGCAAAGTTAAAAGAAAAACAGAATTCCTCTGATTAAAAAATAATTATTATCAACAGTATTTTTAATACGGCCTTATCTTTTCTTAAAAAGATTTTATTTTTTTTCTTTTTTTTTAAGAATTTATTTATTTATTAGAGAGAGAGAGAGAATGAGAGATAGAGAGCACGAGAGGGAAGAGGGTCAGAGGGAGAAGCAGACTCCCCGCTGAGCAGGGAGCCCGATGCGGGACTCGATCCCGGGACTCCAGGATCATGACCTGAGCCGAAGGCAGTCGCTCAACCAACTGAGCCACCCAGGCGCCCAAGATTTTATTTATTTTTTGTCAGAGAGAGACACAGCGAGAGAGGGAACACAAGCAGGGGGAGTGGGAGAGGGAGAAGCAGGCTTCCCGCGGAGCAGGGAGCCCAATGCAGAGCTCAATCCCAGGACCCTGGGATCATGACCTGAGCCGAAGGCAGACGCTTAATGACTGAGCCACCCAGGCACCCCAATATGGCCTTATCTTATTGTTTCCTAATTGTGATAAAATTTTTCAGTTTACCTTGTGTTTCACTTATGTGCAGAAATTCTATTAAGTAGTACATAATTGCTCAAAGAATGTAAAACACTGAATTAAAAAGTTGTATCAATTATTAACTTCAAAAAGTGTAAAAGTCAAGTACCTTGAAATGCTAAGTTAGCATATTTTTTCCATTTATACACACAGAGTATTACCTTAAATTTTTAGGAGAAATAAAATCCCAAGTTTTGTCCTGTGGGGGGAAAAAATGTACCTGTCACTAAAATAATAATAAAGACGGGTGGAGGAGACCTTTTGAAAGTAATGGATATTCTTATGGCATGAATTATAGTGATGGTTTCACAGGTGTATACTTAATCTTCCAACTCATCAAATTGTACATATTAAATATGGACAGCTTTTTATATGTCAATCATAGCTCAAGAATGTGCTTTCAAAATTATACCTTATATTTTGATGGAAGTCGTTTAAAAATACAGCATTCTAGAAGAGAACAATCCTCTACTGAACCTAACTTATAATTTAAATATTATTCCAGTTTTAATGTTTGGGGATTTTTCTTTTTGTTTTTAAATTTCAAAAGTGAAGGTGTGATTCCAGTGATAATGAGTTGGACAACAATACCAAATTCTGTAAAGGATGGGGAGCAAATGGTACCTTCATTCATTGCTCATAGAAATGCAAAATGGTATAATCCATGTTGAAAGACAGTTTGGTAGTTTCCCAGAAAATTCAGCATAGTCTTACCGTAAGATTCATCTATCATACACAAAAGTATATACCCCAAATGTGTTGAAACCTTATGTTTACAGAAAACACACATATAAATGTTCATAGCCACTTTATAATTGCAAAATGTGGGAAGAACCAATATGCCTTTCTTCGGGTGAATGTATAACAAATGGTTTATATTCTTACAATGATTGTATTGAGTAATAAAAGAGCTGTTAAGTAATGAAAATACCTATTAAAGAAATATCTGTGGTGGAAATCTTTAATCCATATTCGTGTCTCATTACATTAGCAAGGACTTTCCAGTATAACGTTGAAAATGAGTGGTGAGAGGGGACATCCAATGTTAGTGGGAAAGCTTTGAATGTCTCAACCTGTCTTTAGTTTTAAATTTAGCGTAAGAGAACTTACTAATAAAAATATTGACTAAGATTTTTTTTTAATTCCAGTATAATAAAGGTAAAGTGGTTTAATTTGTTTGTTTGTTTTGTTTTGTTTTTCATTTTCAGGTATACAAGAGTGATTCAACAATTCTGTGCATTACTCACTGCTCATCATGATAGGTGTACTCTTAATCCCCTTTACCTATTTCACCCTTCCCCTCACTCACTTGCTCTCTGGTAATCATCAGTTTGTTCTCTGTAGTTAAAAGTCTGTTTCTATTTGCTTGTCTCTTTTTTCTTTGTTTTGTTTCTTAAATTCCACGTATGAGTGAAATCATATGGCATTTGTCTTTCTCTGACTGACTTATTTCACTTAGTATTATACTGTTTAGATCCATCCATGTTGTTGCAAATGGCAAAATCTCATTCTTTTTAATGATTAACATTCCTATATATGTATGCGTACTTATATAAATAATATATATGTACATACATACATACATTCATATATATACATATACATGTACATACATACATACACTCATATATATACATATATATGTACATACACACACACATATATTACGTCTTCTTTATCCGTTCATCTACTGATTAGACATTTGGGCTTCTTCCATAATTTGCCTATTATAAATAATGCTACGATAAACATAAAGGTGAATATATTTTTTCGAACTAGGGTTTTCTTATTCTTATTCTTTGGGAAAATACCCAGTAGTAGAATTACTGGGTCACTAAAAATAGTGATTCTATTTTTAATTTTTTGAGGAACCTCCATTCAGTTTTCAACAGTGACTGCACAGTTTGCATTCCTACCAACAGTGAATGAAGGTTCCTTTTCATCCTTAACAACATTTGCTCTTTCTTGTGTTTTATTTTAGCCATTCTGATGGGTGTGAGGTGATAATCTCAGTGTGGTTTTGAATTGCATTTCCTTGATGATGAATGATGTTGAGCATCTTTTCATGTGTCTGTTGACCATCTGTCTTCTTTGGAGAAATGTCTTCTTCCCATTTTTAATTGTATTATTTGTGGGGGAGTTTGTGTGTGTTGAGTTGTATAAGTTCTTTGTATGTTTTGGATACTAACCCTTTATTGGATATGTCATTTGAAAATATCTTCTCCCATTCAGTAGGTTGTCTTTTAGTTTTATTGATTGTTTTCTTTGCTGTGTAGAAGATTTTTATTTTGATTTAGTTCCAATACTTTGTTTTTGATTTTGTTTCTGTTGCCTTATGTGCATATTATGCACATAGTGCATATTATGCACTATGAATGGATGTTATACTTTGTGAAATGATTTTTCTGCATCTATTGAAATGATCCATATGGTTTTTATCCTTTGCCTTGTTAATGTGATGTATCACATTGATTGATGCATGAATATTGAACCACACTTGCACCCTAGAAATAAATCCCTCTTGATCATAGTGAATGATTTTTAAAATGTATTGTTGGAATTGATTTGATAATATTTTGTTGAGGATTTTTGTATCTATGTTCATCAGAGATATTGGCCTGTAATTCTCTTTTTTTATGGTATCTTTATCTGGTTTTGATATCTGAGTACTATTGGTCCAATAGAATGAATTTGGAATCTTTCATTTCTACTTTGTGGAATAGTTTGGGAAGAATCAGTATTAAAACTTCTTTAAAGTTTTAAAGAATTTTACTTTAATACTTTAAAAAAATCAGTATTAAAACTTCACCTGTGAAGCCATCTGGTCCTGGACTTTTGTTTGTTGGGAATTTTTTGATTACTGATTCAATTTCATTGCTGGTAATGTCTGTTCTAATTTTCTATTTCTTCCTGGCTCAGTTTTGGGAGGTTATATGTTTCTTCTAGGTTGCCAAGTTGTTGGCATGTAATTTTTCATACTATTCTCCTATAATTCTTTTATTTCTGTGGTGTTGGTTGTTATTTCTCTTCTTTGATCTCTTATTTTCTTTATTTGGGTCTTTTGTCTTTCTCTCTCTCTCTCTCCCTTTCCCCTACCCCACCACCCCTCTCTCTTGATGAGCATGGGTAAGATTTATCAATTTTGTTGATCTTTCAGAGAACCAGCTCCTTGTATCATTGATCTGTTCTATTGTGTTTTCTTTTAGTGTCTGTTTCATCTATTCCTGCTCTAATCTCTATTATTTCCTTCTTTTGAGTTTTGTTTCTTGTTCTTTTTCTAGCTCTTTTAGGTGTTAGGTTGGTGTTTTTCTTGCTTCTTGAGGTAGACCTCCTTTGCCATCAACTTCCCTCTTTAAACCACTTTTGCTGCATCCCAAAGATGTTGGACCACCGTGTTCTCATTTTAATTTGTCTTCGTGTGTTTTTTGATTACCTCCTTGATTTCTTGGTTGACCCATTCATTACTTAATAGCATTTGATTTAACCTCCAAGTATTTGTGTTCTTTCTAGATTTTTCTGTTATGGTTGATTTCTATTTTCATGGCATTGTGGTCAGAAAAGATGCATGGTATGACTTCGATCATTTTGAATTTGTTTAAGACTTGTTTGTGGTCTAACTTGTGATCTAATCTGGAGAATATTCCATGTACACTTGAAAAGAATGCATGTTTTGCTCTTTTAAGTTGGGATGTTCTGAATATTTCTGTTAGATCCATCTGGTCCAATGTGTCATTCAAAGCCTCTTTTTCCTTGTTGATTTTCTGTTTGGATTATCTGTCCATTGTGAAAAGTGGGGTGTTGTTATTATTACTAGTGGGTACTCTTACTACCATTACTGTATTACAATCAATTATTTCCTTTAGTTTGTTTTTAGCTGCTTTATGTATTTGGGCACTTATGTGCTGAGTGCATAAATATTTATAATTGTTATATTTCTTGTTGGATTATTTCCTTTATAATTATATATTGTCCTTGTTTGTCTCTTGTTACAGTCTTTGTTTTGAAGTTTATTTTGTCCATTTAAGTATTGGTACCCCAGCTTTCATTTGCATGATAAATTCCTTTCCATCCCTTCAATTTCAATCTGCATGTGTCTTAAGGTCTGAAATGAGTCTCTTGTAGGCAGCATATAGATGAGTCTTGTTTTTTGTTTTGTTTTGTTTTGTTTTTTTAAGATTTTATTTAATTTTAGTGTGTGTGAGAGAGAAAGAGAGAGCACAAGCACGGAGAGCAGGCAGAGCAGGAAGAGAAGGCAGAGGGAGAAGCAGGCTCCCGGCTGAGGGAGCTTAACTGACTGAGCCACCCAGGCATCCCAAGTCTTATTTTTTTTCACCCTATGTCTTTTGAATAGAGCATTTCATCCATTTACATTCAATGTAATTATTGATAGATATGTACTTATTGCCATTTGTTACTTGTTTTATGGTTGTTTTTGTTCTTTTTGTTCTTTTCTCTTGCCCTCTTTTCTCACAGTTTGCTGGGCATTGTTTAATGATATATTTGGATTCCTTTCTTTTCATTTTTTGCATATCTATCTATTACTGGTTTTGATTTGTGATAGCCATTACATTTATTTATAACATCTTACACATATAGCAGTTTATTTTATGTTGATCATTGCTTAAGTTTGAACCCATTCAATTTCCTGCCCTCTCCACCTGCCACATTTTAGATATATGGTATCATACTTTGCATTCTTTTATTTTGTGAGTCTCTTGACTGATTTTTTTTTTTAAAGATTTATTTATTTATTTTGAGAGAGTGAGAATGAGAGAGAGAGAGAGAGAGAGAGAACACATGAGAGGGGGGAGGACCAGAGGGAGAAGCAGGTTCCCCGCCAAGCAGGGAGCCCGATGTGGGACTCGATCCCGGGACTCCAGGATCATGACCTGAGCTGAAGGCAGTCGCTTAACCAACTGAGCCACCCAGGCGCCCTCTTGACTGATTTTTATAGATATACCTAATTTTACTCCTCTGTGCTTTCTACTTTTTTTACTCTTATGGTCTGTCCATTCAAAAAGTCCCCTTTAACATTTCTTATAGGGCTTTTTTAGTGGTGCTGAATTCCTTTAACTTTTGTTTGGGAAGCTCTTCCTCTCTCCTTCTATTGGGAATGATAGCCTTGCTGGATGGAGTGTTCTTGGTTGCAGGGCTTTTTCTTTCAGCAATTTGAATATATTATGCAACTCCCTGTGGCTTACAAAGTTTCTCCTGAAAACTCAGTTGACAGCCTTATGGGTTTCCCCCATATGCATTCACTTTCTTTTCTCTTGCTGCTTTTAAAATTCTCTCTTTATCACTACGTTTTTTGCCATTTCAATTATAATATGTCTTGCTGTGAATCTCCTTGGGTTGCTTTTGATGAGGACTCTCTGCCTTCTGGATCTGGATTTCTGTTTCCTTTCCCAGATTCAGGAAGTTTTCAGCTATTATTTCTTCAAATAAATTTTCTACCCTCACATTAACCCCATTTCTCTGTCTTCTTTTGGATCACTATACATGAATGTTATTATGTTTGATGTTTTTGCTGAATTCCCTAAATCTATCCTCATTTTTTATTAGTTTTTTTTTTCTCTCTCTTGTTCAGCTTGATACATTTCCATTACTCTGTCCTCCAAGTCATTGATCTGAATTTTTGCTTCTTCTAGCCTACTATTTATTCCTTCTAGTGTATTTTTCATTTTAGTTAATGCATTCTTCATCTCTGATTGATTCTTTTTTTTTATGTTTTCTATCTCCTCGTTGAGGGACTCACTGAGTGCCTCCACTCTTTTCTCAAGTCCATTTAGTACGTTTATCACCATTACTTTAAATTCTCTATCAGGCATATTCCTTATCTCCATTTCATTTAGATCTTCTGCTGTGATTTATCCTGTTCTTTCATTTGGGCAAATTCCTCTCTCTCCTCATTTTGTCTAACTCTCTGTTTCTGTTTTTATGTTAGGAAGGTTAGCTATGTCTCCTGTTCTTGAAAGTAGTGGCCTTATGTAGAAGAGTTGCTGTAGTGCCCTGCAGAGCAAAGCCCCTTGTTCAGCAGATCCTGGAGCTTCTGAGGTATTTCTTATATGTGTTGCAAGGGCTCTGCTTTTGTGGCTGAGCCAGGTTTGTTTAGTTCAGTTGTCTGCAATGGCTCTCTTTTCCTGATGTTCTTAGGGTTTGATCCCTGTGTTGTGAATGAGCCAGTCTGTGGCTGCCATGGTCTTCAGTTGGGTCAGCTTTTGCTATAGCTGTGGCTGCCCTGAACTGCAGTTTGCTCTCCCTGTGCTATCCCCTGTGAAGCTTTCGTGGATGTGCAGGGCCTGTAGTCCGACCAGATGTCTGCCCCCACCTACTGCTGTGATAGCAGTTGAACTGGTGTGTGGTTTTCTTCTTTTCTTTCCAGGGCAGGAGTCACTTTGAAGTAGTATTGGCCCTTTTCAGGGTTGCTTGCACACTTTCAGGTTGTGGAGCTGCTTTGGTTGAACTCTGGCTGAAGGCCTGTCCTATGGAGAGCATCTACAGGAGAACACAGGGGTGTGGCATGCCATTAGCAAGCCAATGGAGAGTGTTTAAGCTTTGCTGGTTACTGTGTATGCAGGGTGTGCATCTGGGGAGGTAAATGGTGCCTGCCAGCTCTGTTGTTCTTAAACAAGTCTCCTAAAGGTCCCTCCCTGTCTAATACATATTATGAGATTAATAAATAAATCTCCTTTGCATATATCCCAGGTATTTTTTTCAAACTGCTGTTTTTATGCTGTATCTTAGAGGTGTCTTTTGTTATGTTGACTCTTTAAGCACAGGCACGCAGCAGTATCATATCACCCTCCTGCTCTCCCAGAGCTGAGGACACTGATTTTTAAAGTTCCAGTTGTTAGACTCCACTGATTGTAATAACTCATGAAGTTAAGCCCCTCTTATTTTCAAAGTCAGGTTTTATGGGGATTTGTCTTCCCAGTGCACATCTCCCATGCCTTAGGTGCCTGGTGTGGTGTGTGTTCCTCTTGCTTTTCTGTGCCTGTGGTGTCACTTCCTCCTATAGACAGCCTCTCGTGGGTCATTTTGGTACCTGACTACATCTCTGCCCTTTCTACCTTTCATAATTGCAATTACTTAGTAAATTGAATAAAGTTCTTTGGAAATTGTAATAATATAGGAGTAGGAAAAGACAGAGAGACAGAGTGAGACAGAAAGTGAGGGGAAGAGAAGGACAGGGAAACAGAATGAGAGTGGTTTTGGTCAACTTCTGCTGTTCCAGGCATCCCAGCCTATGCGCCAGATACGTAAGTGTAAAAGGCATCTTGCATGCAGAACTGAATTGTACCTTCAGGTAACTTTTTACCGCAACTGTATGAGAGATCCCAAAAGAGAACTGTCCACCTGTGATAGCAAACAATTGAAGGCCCTAAGTTCTGTAGGAGTTTGGGACATGATATTAGACATTCAGAACAGTCTGTGAAGGAATGACTGAGATTAGGGAACTATAATTAACAGTGAATGTGTCAGCAAATATTTGTGATTTTCTTTAGCAATAACCAAGGACAAAGAAAGTGAAAGTATGCTATACACTCCATATGGGATATGCAAAAGAAAAAATATTAAGAAAAATACTTCAAATTTTTTTTTAAAAAATGGCTAATATACTGGTTTTTCAGTGATATTTATTAATTTTGTTCTATAACAAGCAACCCGAAAATACATAATCATATAAACCCTTTGAGGTATATATTTATGAATTGAAAATAAAGCCAGATATTTTTTAAAATTATGCTATTCAGATATTCTACTATTTTTCATGTTACATAAATTGCTCAAAGATTTTAAATGTTTGCTTATCTAGTCAGGTAATATACACATTTTATGGCTAATATCACAAATACTGCAGGACATATATTTTAATACTCAATTTAAAATGGTAATTGGGATTCACAAAATAATTTACTTATAATTAAATAGTATAACTTCACATGAAACATATGGACATTAGAAATAACATTTTGAAATATCTTTTTACATATTCTTGGATTTTAAAAATTTGATTTAAAATAATAAACATTTAATGTTTTAATACTGATTTCTCTATAATATGTGAGCAATTTTGCAAAAGTTTTGAAATCAAAGTGAAAAGCTTAGTGGAAATAAAATTGTAACATTATAAGATATTTTAAGTGGATTTTTAATATTATAAAATGTCTTTTTATTGACAGCTTTCAGGATATTTTAAGTCTTTGAAATCTGAAAATGTATTTGGCACTTCAACATGCATATTCATATCTCTTTTAATAATCTACTAATTTGGGTATTAGTGACTCATTTTCATGCCTTAACCTTATTGGATTGGATCATGTGATTTGCAACATGTCAGATTCTATTCTCACACTTTCTTCAAATAAAAGATTGCATCTGCTAAGGATGCATTAATAATCTCTTGGGTAGGAGTTTAACAACTGTATGTGCAAAAATCTGTTTCAATATGTTTGTGCATATTGACTTGAAAAACTACTTGACTCTTGATTTTTTCTATTTACACTAAGTTATATGCATTTAAAAATTACATAAACAGTAGCAATTTTGATTAAATAAAGTACATCCTAACCAACGGAAAAAAGCTTGATGTATCATTTTTCAAGAAATATTTCAATCTAAAGCATTGGATACAAATTACATTTAATAATGGCAAGGGTATTAAAATGTTATGGATTAATGCATGAATTGTTGAATTAGAAGAATAATCTTGTTTTTTTTTCCATAAAATTTCTACATTATTGTGAAAACAAATGATTTGATCTGTATAAATTGTTAAATAAATGCTAAGGAAATTCTATGTTAATTTATATTTTTTTTACTTCATACCTTTTATTAGGAAAAAAAATTTACTTTCTTTGCATACAGAGTTCTTTCCCTTGTTATTTCTAGTAACTTTAATTATATATATTAATTAGAATTCTTAAACCTTAAAAATCCTAATTTCTAATGAAAACTAAGTAAGAATCGTGTTATATGAATACATTTCTTAACTTCCTAATTCTTAAAATACAGTTAGATGTTACTGACATCAAGATCTTTTGTAGTGGTAATTCTGATTAGCCACACTACTTTCACGATGCTTTTGGAGTCAGAGAATCTGCTGGTCCAAATTAGATGAAAAAATAAAAACTTTTGTAAAGTCTTGAGACATTTAAAGAAGAAATAATACCTATTCTGCTGAAGCTGTTTCAAAAAATAAAAACAGAAGGAAAACTTCCAAACTTATTCTGTCAGGCCAGCATTACCCTGATCCCTAAACCAGACAAAGACCCTATTAAAAAGGAGAATTACAGACCAATATCCGTGATGAACATGGATGCCAAAATACTCAACAAGATCCTAGCCAATAGGATCCAACAGTAAATTAAAAGGATTATTCACCAAGACCAAGTGGGATTTACTCTTGGGGTGCATGGGTGGTTCAACACTTGCAAATCAATCTACGTGATAGAGCACATTAATAAAAGAAAAGACAAGAATCATATGATCCTCTCAATTGATGCAGAAAAAGCATTTGACAAAATACAGCATCCTTTCCTGATTAAAACTCTTCAGAGTGTAGGAATAGAGGGAACACTCCTCAATATCATAAAACCATCTATGAAAAGCCCACAGCAAGTATCATTCTCAATGGGGAAATGCTGAGACCTTTTCCCTTAAGGTCAGGAACATGACAGGGATGCCCACTCTCACCACTGTTGTTCAACATAGTACTAGAAGTCCTAGCATCAGCAGTCAGAAAACAAAAGGAAATAAAAGGTATTCAAACTGGCAAAGAAGAAGTCAAACTCTCTGCAGATGACTATGATACTTTATATGGAAGAGCCCACCCCCAAATTACTAGAACTCATATAGCAGTTCAGCAATGTGGCAGGATACAAAATCAATGCACAGAAATCAGTTGCTTTTCTTTACACTAACAATATAACTGCAGAAAGAGAAATTAAGGAATTGATTCCATTTACAATAGCACCAAAACCATAAGATACCTAGGAATAAACCTAACCAAAGAGGTAAAGGATCTATATTCTAGAAACTACAGAACACTTATGAAAGAAATTAAGGAAGATACAAAAAGATGGAAAAACATTCCATGCTCATGGATTGGAAGAATAAACATTGTTAAAATGTCTATGCTGACCAGCGCAATCTACTCTTTCAGTGCCATCCCTACTAAAATACCATTGGCATTTTTCAAGGAGGTGGAACAAACAATCCTAAAATTTGTATGGAACCAGCAAAGACCACAAATCACCAAGGGAATGTTGAAAAGCAAAGGTGGGGGCATCACATTACCTGACTTCAAGCTATATGACAAAGCTGTGATCACCAAGACAGTATGGTATTGGCACAAAACAGACACATAGACCAATGGAACAGAATAGAAATTCCAGAAATGGACCCTCAATTCTATGGTCAACTAATCTTTGACAAATCGGGAAAAAATACCCAATGGGAAAAAAGACAGTCTCTTCAATAAGTGGTGCTGGGAAAATTGGACAACGACATGCCTAAGAATGAAACTGGACCATTCCCTTACACCATACACAAAGATAAACTCAAAATGGATAAAAGACCTCAATGTGAGACAGGAATCCATCAAAATCCTAGAGGAGAACATAGGCAGTAACCTCTTTGACATCGGCCACAGCAACTTCTTTCAAGACACATCTCCAAAGGCAAGGGAAACAAAAGAAAAAATGAACTTTTGGGACTTCGTCAAGATAAAAAGCTTCTACCCAGCAAAAAAAACAGCAAAACTAAGAGGCAACCCACAAAATGGGAGAAGATATTTATGACATTACAGATAAAGGGCTGGTATCCAAGACCTATAAAGAACTTCTCAAACTCAACACCCAGAAAACAAATAATCCAGTCAAAAAATGGGCAGAAGTCATGAACAGACACTTCTCCAAAGAAGGCATACAAATGGCTAACAGACACATGAAAAAATGTTCAACATCACTAGCTATCAGGGAAATACAAATCAAAACCACAATGAGATACCCCCTTACACCAGTTAGAAGGGCAAAAATTAACAAAACAGGAAACAACAAATGTTGGTGAGGCTGTGGAGAAAGGGGAATCCTCTTACACTGTTGGTGGGAATGCAAACTGGTGCAGCCACTCTGGAAAACAGTATGGAGTTTCCTCAAGATGTTAAAAATAGAGGTACCATACATACGACCCAGCAATTGCACTACTAGGTATTTACCCCAAAGATACAGATGTAGTGAAAAGAAGGGGCGTGTGCACCCCAGTGTTCATAGCAGCAATGTCTACAATAGCCAAACTGTGGAAGGAGCCGAGATGCCCTTCAACAGATGAATGGATAAAGAAGTGGTGCATATATACAATGGAATATTACTCAGCCATCAGAAAGGATGAACACCCACCATTTGCATAGGCATGGATGGAGCTGGAGTGGATTATGCTAAGTGAAATAAATCAAGCAGAGAAAGACAATTCTCATATGTTTTCACTCATGTGGAACATAAGGAATAACATGGAGGACCATAGGGAAAGGGAGGGAAAACTAAAGGGGGAGAAATCAGAGAGGGAGATGAACCATGAGACACTATGGACTCTGGGACACAAACTGAGGGTTTCAGAGGGGAGGGGCATTGGGGGATGGGGTAGCAGTGTGATGGGTATTAAGGAGGGCACGTGGTGTGATAAGCACTGGGTGTTATATGCAACTAATGAATCGTTAAACACTACATCAAAAACTAATGATGTACTATACAGTGGCTAACTGAACCTAATAAAAAAAAAATAAAGTCTTGAGATATTTTCTTATTACAGTATCTTCTCATTCTACAATGCTCCCATTACCTTTAAAATGCACATAAGCATAAAGCAAGAAGAGGTAGATTCAAATAATTCTTAGTATGTATTCTGAGTTCATTCAAATTATTTTGAATGTTAAATATAATTCACATTTGGCATCTAGAGGTTCAAGATGCTGAAATAACAAATGTTATTTCTCAATAGCTCTAAGAATTAGTTTGAAAACTGTAAAAAATGAAACCAGAATTCTTTCTTAGTTTTTAAACTCCACTGTATTCCTAACATTGCAGTTTTTAAAAAACATGTAGTAATGTTGATTGACATTATGCTAAACATATGCTTTGGATACAAAGACTAAACGACTCTCAGATTGTCCCCCCAAAAAACAAAAATACAAGAAAAAAGCCAGCTAGTTTATGAGATAACAATATAAAGTAATGGCTATACAAGGGATTTTTTTTTATTTTATTATGTTATGTTAATCACCATACATTACATCATTAGTTTTTGATGTAGTGTTCCATGATTCATTGTTTGCATGTAACACCCAGTGCTCCATTCAATAAGTGCCCTCTTTAATACCCATCACCAGGCTAACCCATCCCCCCACCCCTCCCCTCTAGAACCCTCAGTCTGTTTCTCAGAGTCTATAGTCTCTCATGGTTTGTCTCCCCCTCCAATTTCCCCCCCTTCATTTTTCCCTTCCTACTATCTTCTTCTCTTTTTTTTAACATATAATGTATTATTTGTTTCAGAGTGTACAAGGGATATTTATTCAAGTAGCAAAATATGTTTTATACAACACTGCACTATATAAAATTTAATTGGAGTAGTCATTCATTCGAGGTAGGAAACATATGGTCGAAAAAAAGTGTAACTTTTTATGCATGACCCAATTCTAATGAGTGACAAAGTAGGAAAATCCTAAGTGAATTTTATGACATAGACATTCACGTTTCTTTTAACTAAACTTAGGAATAATCTGTTAAATAAATCTGATAATGCCTATTAGATTCTGTTAATCACTTCCATTTTGTTAAATTATAAAGTGTATGGTATTCCCACCTTATTCACGGTTTCGCTTTCCACAGTTTCAGTTACCTGTGGTCAACCACTGTCCAGAAGCAAATGATCCTACTTCTGACTTATCAAAAGGTTAACAATAGCCTAAGGCTTCATCACAATTCCTTTGTTATTCACTTCACTTCATTTCATCAGTTAAGCATTTTTCATCTCACATCATCACAAGAAGAAAGGTGAGTACAATATAATAAAATATTTTGAGAGGGAGAAACCACATTCATGTAACTTTTATTACAGTATAGTTACAGTTGTTCTATTTTATTTATTATTGTTAGTCTCTTACTGTGCATAATTAATAAATTAAACTTTTTCATGGGTATGTATGTATGTATAAAAAAAAACATAGTATACATAAGGTTTAAGGCATTCTCTGAGGATTTGGAGGGTAACCCCCATGGGTAAGGAGGGACTACTGTATATGGCACAAGACATATCTGGAATATGTATTGATTCTAAAGGTGGCTATAAAAGTTATTCAATTAATAATACATTGAGAACAGGTTATATGATCTGCTTTTTTGAATTTATCATTAATGAAGACATGAATTGGTTTTAAAATATTAAATTCTAGAGGAAGTGATAATCTAAGTAATTGAGTGTGTTATGTGCAAGTAACAATGGGCAAGAACAATTCTCATTTGAATAAGTGTAATTATGCTATTAGAATGTAAAGAAAAGAGAAATCATAGTCCTTGATTGGGGGAATTAAGAGATGGCTTAATAAACTTTGCTTTACTGGAACTTTGATAGCAGCTTTGTTTTTTTTCTTTTAATTTGTGCAAGAAGGGTTTCCTACAACTGCCTTTATTATATTATTCCATTTGAATACTCAACACAATTATTTTAATAACTACTATATGTATAAGTCCACAGATATGTATTAAGATATTACTTTGGATCAGCTATAAGTTATTCACTAGATGTGCATTGAAAATCAAAGCTTAAAATGTTAAGAACTGGCTTGCAAATATCTATATATTTAAATACTAAGTGAAACATTATATTTTCCTGTAAGAACCCTTGACACTTCTTCCTTTAATTTTTCATGTCAAATCAAAGTCACCACATATGACCCAAGTGCATGAATCTGTCTTTCAAAATATATATACATACATACCTCCCTACATACATAAATACATATGCACCCACACACAAAGCATTATCTGTTAGTGCTATCTTCACAGTTTCCTCTGTATTGCACTTATAGAAATAAAATTTATCACGGCTTAACATAACATGCAGTATGTTTCCAAATAATTATTTTATCTGTCTTTATTTCCGGGCCTCATAAGGATGTCTGTATCAGTTTCCTAAGGCTGCCAAAAAAAAAAAAAAATTTACAACAAACATGGTGGCTAAAAACAACAGAAACTTCTTGTGTCACATTTCTGGAGACTAGATTTCAAGAAATCAGATTGTCAGCAGGGTCACGCTTCCTCTAAAGACTTTAAGGGGAGATCCTTCCTTTCCTCTTCTAGGCCTCTGATGGTTGCTGGCAATCCTTGGTGTTCTTTGGTTGTATGGATATCACAATTCAAAAAGTTGTCAAAAGTGATATGAACACATATGATTAAAAGTTATCATAAATTATTTAAAGTCATGTAAAAGAGGCAAAATCTCCCTAAAAATTTTACATTTCAGGTTCTTACAACACATACATATTTATCTTGATCTAATTGATATATTTTATTGAAAGTTATTTTCCCATTTACCAAATTTCATGGCAAATATAAAAATGTGTTCAATTATATTTCTTCTGTTTTATTTTTAACCTTTTTTTAGTCTCTCTGGGGGTACCTATTTGGATGCTGTATTTTTGTTGTGTATATTAAGTACTTCAATGTTATTTATTAGAATATTCATATGGAATATATAATCAACTTTTTAAAATAGCTGCTTAGAAATTAAATTTTATGTAATTCTTTTTTTTAAGATTTATTTATTTATTTTGAGAGAGTGAGAATGAGAGAGAGAGAGAGTACATGAGAGGGGGGAGGGTCAGAGGGAGAAGCAGACTCCCTGCTGAGCAGGGAGCCTGATGCGGGACTCAATCCCGGGACTCCAGGATCATGACCTGAGCCGAAGGCAGTCGCTTAACCAACTGAGCCACCCAGGTGCCCCAAATTTTATGTAATTCTTTTAAAATACTTTATATGAGATGAATACTTAACTCTGTAAAAAAGCCACAATGCATGGAACTTAGTGATTATAAAAAGAACATAATTCTCTGATTGTCTAAAAAAAAAAATAGAGCAACACCATGGCATATTTTTGGTGTCATGGCTTATCCTACGTGAAAGCTGTTACCAGAAACTTAAAGGAAAAGTTAAGGAACAATGAGTGCATAAAGTTATAGTTTTTTAAGGATAGGGATTTGGTGAAGGGAAATAGATCATCTCTTGACTGAGCATTTGGCTACCAACTGAGGAGTTTACACAATGAAATGAGCCAGAATCATAATTCAGCTGGGTCACTCAACCCTGCTCATGGTTGCATCATTAAGAATGATTCTCTCTTTTCCCCCTTGAAATCCTAGAAGTTATTATAAAGTAAAATCATAGATAAGTAGGGTAGTTTTGTCATCAAGTCTCAGTTCTATGAAGAAAAAGGCATAACCTTTTTCTGACATCAACAGGACATCTACAAATGTATCAGAGGAAGGTTTCAAAACAAAACTTTTTCTTTCTGAGTGTATTATAATAACACTGGTAAAGCAAAGGGCAAACATGCTTCTGTAAAGCAGTTTTCTTTTTTTTTATTTTCAGTCTATTTTTTGATATGACAGTCAATTTTCCTAGTGGATTTATGAATTGCACACACCCTATTGCACAGATCATGGCATTCATCTTTAATCTTTACCACTCTCCTCACAACAACATAAAACCATTTATGCTGTGAAGACACTTAACAGATAATAATTGAAACAGTGTCCTAAGTGACTATGTGTACAAAACAGCACTGTGCTCAGAATTACATTGTGTAGAGAGAGTAATTCTCCTATATTTAAAACTTTTTATTTTGGTAAAAATATATGTTGAGCATATTTTCTACCTTTTATCCTTTGTTGAATGTCCATTGACTCTTTCTAGCAATTTTCCTTTCATCTGAGGGCAGAACTTTCATTTCTTTAAGAGCAAAGACTCCCCCTTTCCAATCCACCTCCCTATGCCAAACATGTTTCTAACAGTGGCTTTACATTATTACTAAGGATCTCTCCCTATAGTTGATCATCACAGAAATAAATAATAAAGGCATTCTCTTTAAGAACTACTCATGGTTGGCTGTGTTCAGACCATGTGGAAATAGCTTATCTGAAAGAAATAAAGCAAACAGAAAGAAAAGTGGAATTGAAAAGTAGATTATTGTCAACATTCAAATATTGGTCCCAGTTGTTTCAGAAGTCCAGACACTTCTATCCCCTAGTCATATAATTAAATGAATCTTATATTTTATTCTTTCCCAAGTTATTTCAGGATGAATATTTTATATTTCTATCATTTTCTTACTATGTTACCTCTATATTTCTTACAAGAAAAGCAAAGGAATTTATCAGGAAAGTAACCAAAAGCAAACTAAATCATTATTGATAGTTTTCCCTATTGGAGCAAAGGTTTAAGACATTCTTAAAATATTGTTTAGATTAAAATGCATCAGTTGATAAGCATAATGAGAAGGATTTGTGAGTAATTAATTTTATTGGGAGTAGTTTCCTGACTCTAACCATCTTTTTTCAAAAAGAAATCAATAATAAACAATGCTTCTCATTTCATTGTGCAAACATTATCTTGACAGATTGATGGATTTTAACATTAATATGAAAATAAATTATGAGTCAAATATTTGGTTATTTATAAACAATGCTTTTCTTAAGTACATATTCTTTATTTTTAAACCAAAAGATTTGTAGAAAACAACCCTTGATATAAGAACATTTTGTAATTTGCCTACATTTTATTCGCTTCATTAATCAAAACATAAAATGATTAACACTTATTTTGTAAGGAAGCAAGGAAAATCAATGCACAGATCTCTCTCTCCCTCCCCTTTTCTTTTTTTTTAAAAGATTTTATTTATTTATTTGAGAGAGAGAGAATGAGAGATAGAGAGCACGAGAGGGAAGAGGGTCAGAGGGAGAAGCAGACTCCCTACCGAGCAGGGAGTCGGATGCGGGACTCGATCCCGCGACTCCAGGATCATGACCTGGGCCGAAGGCAGTCACCCAACCAACTGAGCCACCCAGGCACCCTCCCTCCCCTTCTCTAATGCTCCCCTGCAATTTTCTATTGGTTAACACCCAAGTGAAATCAAAAAGCATGGGGACACATCAATATGTTTCACACAAGTCAGTTTTCTGCAGAAGAGAGCAGGAATGAGGACAGAGAAGAGTGGATATAGCAAAGTCAAATGGAAAATATCTGGCAAAATCACTCTGTTTTTCCTTTATCATCTCTGTTTTTAGTTCAGGTAAATATAATGTGTTCCCAATGATCAGAATTCACAAAGATCCATCATCATCAATCTTCTCATTGACAAGTGGAGAGCAATCAAGTCTTATTCCAATCTAAAACCTAACATATTAGCCATCACTGTGTTCTTCAGATAGGATTGCAAAAATAAACAAATAAATAGGAGGGTGAGGATAATTAGTAATGATGTAAAACACAAGTATTGCATACACATCTTAAAGCTTGTCATAACTCTATGCTGGTAATCATAATGAACTTCTACCATCCGTTAGGTATTCTCCTGCCTTCAGTTAGCAAATTAATTATAAAGGCAGAAATCCAATAATTTATTGTTGCAGTATCTGAAGGCTTAGTAATGTTATCTTTATATTACCTTAGTTTTCATTGTCCTGAATTACCATAGTACTTAAGAGAAAAACTAAAGGAAATTTCAGTTTTCAAAAGTAGTCCTCCCTGTCCCAATTGTATTTCAGCAAAACAACATGATAAAAGCAATTAATTATTCCATCTACACAAGTCACCCCTTTGCTGCTCAATATCTCAGCTGCATGAGAAACCCAGAAACCCAAGAGCTTCATGGAGTAGTCTTGGCTTCTAGTTTATAAGAACTATAATTATAGTTTTTAGTGGATGCACTTGTCCTAAAATACCCAAATTTATCGAGCCCAAAATACTGGGTATAGAATGTAAAAATGTTTTGTATGGGTTATTACTTTGGCAGTCAATAAAGAATTTTGTCAGCCAAGAAACATAAGTGTTGATAGAAATAGTAAGCAGAGAAGGCAAATCAAAGAGAATCAACCTGCTGCTAACAAGGTAACTTATCAGCTGGGGGATGGTGTCATGTCAACAGCACAGGTTTGTTTATGTTGTTGATAGGTTAAGCACACAGTTATAACAAAAGCCCAATTTTCTTTGCTAAAGGAAAGAGAAGATATGAATTCATGCCTTACATTATGGCCATTTTTGATCTGGACCTGATAATCAAGAATGGAGTTACTAGGGAAGTAATCTCATATTTACCCACAAGGCATTAAATAATGGTTTATAGTTTTTCTAGCTTTGGTAATTGCATATTTCCATTATATTTTCTTTAAAAAATATGGATATTTTACATTAATCTGCACATATTATTCCATATTGTTATTCAATGTGAATTTAATTTTATGAAATAGTTTTTCATGTGCATTTTCTTTCAGTATACTTACTAAATAGTATACTGATTGAAGAATTAATAGATATTGTGACCTTGAACTTTGAATTCAGAAAGTTACCCTTCTGCTTCATAGAATACCATGCTTTTAAAGCATTGTTAGATTTGTTTGGTTTATAGCTATGTTAGTATAAAATATTTTGTACTACTTTTCTAGATTATCATTTCAATAATAGGCGGTTCAATTCTTAAAATATGTAGTATGAAGTTTTTGTCTTCTATTTTCACATTATCTGTAACTTGATTTTTTTGGAATTATGGAATCATCTGATGTTGGCACCTTTATTTCTGGCAATTTTATAAACTTAACATTTTTTCTGTATTTATTCTCACACCCATTTATGTACATATTACCATGACTATGGTGGTAATTTTTACTCAGTAAATTATCACTTCATAATTTTGCTTAATAATGTGCCATGTAATTTTCCTTAATTCTTTCTTGTAAATGTTGGTAATCCCTTAACTATCCATTCTTATATTCTCATTAGAACATTTGAGACTGAATCTAATGCTCCTAAAATTTTTAAGTCCAACTCAGAAAATATGTTTTATTTATTTAAGAGAGAGCGAGAGAGAGAACACGAGCAGGGTGAAGGGCAGAGGGAGAAGCAGACTTCCTGCAAACAGAGAGCCTGATACCGGGCTAGATTCCGTAACTCGGGATCAGGACCTGAGCTGAAGGCAGATGCTTAACTGACAGAGCCACCCAGGTGCCCCAGAAAATATGTTTTAATGAAAAATTTTAGACCATATATTCACAAAAATATATTTCAGAGTATATTTATTTTCGGAAAACAGAATAAGTAAGGTCATTGGATAAATATTAGAGCTGAGTAAGGAAGTGTTTAGTCTGTACTATACTTAGCCCAGATCCTTAAGATTTATAATTAATCAATTTACTTTGTGGGTTATTATTTATGTTTAGTAATAATATTCAACAGAAGCATAATAAGTATAACCTTTGTTTTTAATCCATCTTCCACCTTAAAATTTATAACACCAGCTATTTGTTCTCTGAGTATGAGAGATATCTTTAAGAGACAAAGCATCTTAAGATATATTTATACACTGTATTTTTCTATTAGCCCTACCGGTTATATCTTTAAAGATATTTTCCTTTTGTGTATGTTCATTGACATGCAGAGTTCTTAATGAAAATATTTCCAATTTCAATACAATTATATTTTCAACTTTCCTTATAAAACATGTCTGGCAAGTAAATTCATTTTCAACACATGAGAGAGCACAGATTGTGTATCTGCATGTAACGAGTCCTCCTCTTTTTGAATGAATATATGTATGAATTTGCCACTGTTCAAGATTGAAATTTTTCTTTCAAATTGTTGCTGGAAACTAGCAGACTGTGCAAGAATTAAGAAATAAATGTGTTTTTTTACATTCATTTCCACATAAGCTATGTATTAATGCTTTCTTCTCAAGTGTGCTCATTTCTTACTCTATCTCTCATTTTTTCCTCCAGGTATGTTTGTTTGCTTTAAATGCAAAGGATAATTATATAGGTAATGAGAAAAAATGAAAAATAACATAGCAGTTGTAAAAAAAGTGCTATTGAGAAGGATTAACATTTTTTTCCACAATAGATAATTTTTAATGTTGTACGAGAAATGAAAATTAGTTGAGAGATTTTTTACTCTAGTATTATTAAGCTTTATATTTTAAAACTACTTCTGGAAGAAAGATAATAACTGTCCACTTTGCATAGATAGGATCTGTAGCATTTTATCAATAACCATATAAATCATGTCATTATTTTCCAAATTGTTCACAATGGGATATTAGCCCTTTTAAAAAATATCTGTGAATTAATATTTAAATAAAAAAAAATAGAGGGGTTCCTGGGTGGTGCAGTCAGTTTAAGCATCTGGCCCTTGGTTTTGGCTGTGATCCTCAGGGTCATGATCTCAGGGTCATGAGATTGAGCCATGCATCAGCCTCCACACTCAGCGGGGAGTCTACTTAAGTTTCTCCCTTTCCCTCTGCAACTCCCCCGCCCCTGCACTCTCTGTCTCTCTAAAATAAATAAATAAATCTTTAAAAAAATAGAAATTCAGTCTGTAATAATTGCTTGCTTGAAATTAACTCTACATATTTATATAATCACCAAGACAGCCTTAATGTTCGCCTCAGGTTAACTATACTTAAGATAGGTTTTTTCCAGACTCTAGGCCCCTGACATCCCCTTTCTTAGAGCATTTACTTTCGAAGTGTTTGGGTTGTAAATGGTCTCTTAGCCTCTTGCCAGTTTTACACCACAGGAATGTCATTATCAAGAATCTTGGAGGCATCTCTTTGAAATTATGCATCAAGAAAGAGAAAGACCCTATCTCCCAGTCACTGTGAGAGCGTAGGAGCTGAAGTTGATAGGTGCCAAAAAGCAAAGAGCGGTCTAATCACATTGGCCAACCCACCCTGCCCCCAGTCTTATGTCCTCCACTACTTTGACTGCTTGATCCTATTCAATTTGACTGTTCTTCATGAAGCAGAGAGAATAAGAAAATAATTCAGAAAAGCCACACCAGCTTGCTTATTCTGGTGATACATAATTAGAATTTCTCACCGTAATTATCTGTAGGAAACTATAAAATTATACTGATAATTACCCCATTAGTTAAAGATTCTTAATAAGGAATTCTGGAATTGGGGAAAACACATAAAAATTCTGCAGGTGTCTTTGTACCTGTCCTCAGTTCAAAGCTACTGGTAAATATGACACAAATCACAGTACTTAATTTTTATTTGTTTTAATTTCTTTCTTTATTAATTTTAAAGACTTAGTTTTTAAGTTATCTTTTCACCCAGTGTGGGGCTCAGATTCACAACCCTGAGATCAAGTTACATACTCTACTGACTGAGCCAGCCAGGCACCCCATTACCTAATTTTTAAATGAAGAAACTGAGGCTCACTTCTACCAAAGCACATCAAGTGTTACCCCAGTCCGTACCAAGATAGTGTGTAGGCTAGCAGTTGCTATCACATGTGTGGGCAGCTAAATACAGTGGCTTACACACTTAATTATTTTTCTCACATAAGGAATAGTCTGGATGTAAGCAGTTCTAAAGACTTTATGTTCTGTAAACCACATTTCCTCACCGTACAGAACAAATAATTTCGAAGTAAATAATTATGAATTACTTGCAAGTCATATTTCTAAGTAACTGAAATATTAAAGACCAAATTGTAGTTGGAAAGCTTAAAAAATAAAATTTTTTGCATATCAAATTAAGTAAGTTGCAGCTAAAAGGATACTTGGGGAAAAATTAGTAGCTCTCAATATTCATAGAAAAGGAAAAATCTAAAAATACCCAGACTGACAACTGGGCTTTCTGTCCTGAACAGGCAGACATTGGGGCTTCACCTCCAAGATGGTTCCTCAGGGAAGTCATGGCCAAGGGGACCTTGTAAGTCTAGCACTAGTGGATTTCTGCACCCACAAGGCAATGGAACAGCTGGGGAAAGCCAGCATCTTTACTGCCTTCACTGATGTTCTCTATACTGGGTGGAGCCCATGGATTTATTTGATAGTGGAGGATTGATGCCTATACCTGAGATCCTACAAAGTGGTGGAAGAAGTACTCCAAGACTCTCCATTGGGTGGTGGAGAAGTGTTCAGAGTATACTATGATTTGGGAACTCTTAACCTAGAACCATCCACCATCACCCAAATTGATTAAATGCAAAAAAGAATATTAGCCACGCCTATATTTTCTCATTCTAAAAGGAATCCTTCCATTTATATAAAATATAATATAAACATTATATATATATATATATATATACACACATATATATATATATATATGTGTATATATATATATAGTGCCTTTGGCTGGGGACAAAGACTCCCCTCCTCCAGTAATTATTGAATTGTGATGAACCAAAATACTGGTTTTTTTGTTTTTTTGTTTTGTTTTGTTTTGAGGGAGGGAGGGGCATTCAAAAAACAAAGATAGGAGATAACAGATTTAGGGGTAAAGTAACAAAACAAAAATTAAGGATTCTTAATTCTAATCAATGTGTCAAAGTTGGTTTTGGTTAAGAATTCCCCAGTGATTTTTGTGTTGCTGCCCATTTTAAAAAGTCTGTTTTTAGTTTTTCCATCCCCTTCCCTTATCTGCAGTGTTCCCAAAAGTTCTCTTTAAAGCAGCTTAATTTATAAGCTCGGCCTTGAATTATAAGAGAATCTTGAATCTGCCCTTGGGATTGAAGTTTTCAAATCACTATTATAAGAACTATTATTATCCCCACATAAATTAACCCAGTTCTGGTGCATGTGTATGTGTATATCCTGTAACTTCAGGAAGCAGAAAAAGAGAAGTAAAATAAATCTTTGAAAATGGAGGAAAGGCCTAATGTAGTTCAGAACATGCCCTTAAAAAAAAAAATGCCCTTTTAAAGAAATACTCTTAACCCTTATTATCCTTTTTTTTAAAGATTTTATTTATTTATTCATGAGAGACAGAGAGAGAGAGAGAAGCAGAGGAAGAAGCAGGCTCCCCGCTGAGCAGGGAGCCCGATGCAGGACTCGATCCCAGGACTCTGGGATCATGACCTGAGCCGAAAGCAGACGCTTAACTATCTGAGCCACCCAGGCGCCCTTAACCCTTATTATCTTTTGCAAAGGTTGTATAAACTTGATTCTAGAAACAAACTGGGACAGTAATGTACAGGGAAAAAAACAATGAAGCAATTGCATTCACAGACATACATGTAAAAATCCTAAACATTTGGTATCAAGCACCACGTCAGGCTCTGCACTTAGTGCAGAGTCTGCTTGAGATTCTCTCTCTCTCTCCCTCTGCCCCTTCCACTCATGCTGTCTCTCTCTCTTTCTCTCTCTAAAATAAATAAGTCTTTAAAAATAAATAAAATTCATCATGAAAAATTAATTCATTGATGTTTTGACTTAAATTTTCTATGAATCTGAATCAACACTTTAACATATTCACTTAACTATACATATTCAGAATTGATTATATTCTAAGTAGTGAAACAAGAGATTAAGAGTAATAGATTAACAGAGATTAACAAACTACAAAAGAAATAAATGATCATCTAAATATAAGAATAATATTAAAAGACTATTAACACCTGTTCATGAAAAAACTCAGCAAAGAGTAGAAAAGAATCATACGATTCATTAAATTCACCTACCAGAATGTATATCAATAATCAGAATAATCAAGCAGAGTAATCATATTCATGAAATCTTCACTATATTGAGTTTATAGTAAGAAGTATTTTCATTAAGTTCTTTAAAATCAACAAAATAAGGAAAATAAATATATCATGGACATAAATGAGGATCAAAAGTCCTTCTGTAGAAAAGTAAAAACATATACAAACATATACAAAATGGTGTCATATAATTGAGACCATGAAAACCAAATTTTCATAATTTTTTTTTTTTACAAAGGCTGAGAGAAGGTTCAGCTCACAAAGAGTTATATCTTATGGTGAGAATTTCCATTCTTTTTACAGAAAGAAGCAATAGCACGTTGACTTTTTAAAGGAAAAAGATTAATTTAATATAGAAAAACCATTCAGGCCACTTGTATCTCTTCTTTAAAGCTGTATATTTTCTGACTGTAACATGTTTTATTATTTGTAAATCTTGAAGTTATTATCACATTTGACATATACATTGATTTTATTGTTATGTTTTATTCTGTTAATATAATGAGAAATTTTATTTTAAATTTAACACTTTCTTCAGTAGTGGATAAGCTACACTGTTCAATAATGCTAAACTACCAAGGCATTCAGATAACATAAATCAGTACATTAGAGAGTTGATTACATATTTTTGTTTGTTAAATATATGGCTCCAGGGATCTAAGCATTACCATTATTTGACATATTAGTCATCTGGAGTCATCATGAATTCATTAAAAAAATGTCCCCAGGGTTAATTTTAGAAGCCTCAATCATTCAGTAAGTCTTATCTTGTCATATTTTGTATGGTTTTAACACTTATCATAGAATATAGTTATAATTGTTTATCCATTTATGCAAAGTAGAAACCAGAGAAATACAAGAGTTAGAACCTGTATAAGTAAAAAAAGAATAGTGTTTTGAATAAATAGATATAAGCATTTAATTTGTCTTAATATTCACAGAGAATTCCATAAGCAACAAGTAAGAATATACTAATTTTTCGATTGCTACCCAGAAAGAACATCAAAAATTAAGCACATAAAAATAAAAATCTAAAGCAGATGAGTATAATTAAATCTGGATATATTGTAATATGCATAATATTAATGATATATTTCATGTAAAGTTTGTAAGAGTTTTAAAACTCCCTATTGAAGGTAGGTTTTTTTTTTGTATCTTTACTAAGTAGTGGAAGATAATAAATTCATGTCAGATGCATTTCATTTGCAAAGATAAAGGGGCAAAACATTGAACCTCTTTCTTTCCCCTTCTTCCTCCTTCCTTCCTCCTCTCTCAATCTGATAACTGTAATCAGATATCTAGTTCAGACGGAGATTTTGCTATTTACAAAAACTACAAAAAATTTATGAAAACAGAAACTAGTGCATTTATTTGGAGGGATAATCTGATAAGTGGATGGAAAAGAGAGTGAAGATTTTGAAGATATGCTCAAGTCAGCAAGATTGATTATTAAGTTGTTCTAATGCTCTCACAATGGTAACAAACCAACAAAACAATAGCAACAAACAAAAAGACAAACTGGATTTCTTCTAAAAGGGAGGAGAACCAAGGAGAGAGGATTGAATAAAAAAAAAAAGTGAAAGAATTGGGGTCAGAAACACGGCAGAAACTCCACTTTTTGTGGGCTATTACCTCTTCTTGTGCTTACCTGAATTTTAGTTACACATGAATAGTTGTGTAAATCAATGTGTAATTGTATGTGACAATTTGTGGACCTTTATACTTTGCATTATTTTTGTTTTAAATATTTGCTGGAATTCAACAGTAAAGTCGGCCTGGAGGTTTATTGGAAAAATTTAACTGCGATTCAACTTCTTAATAAATATATATTTTTTCCTATCCAAGAAATAATTGAAGTTACTGATTGTGTTAGTATATCTCTTTCATCTCCTTTAATTAGAAAGGACACACTGGTGTTTTTGTTTGTTTTTATGACATTGACCTTTTAGCCTTTTTTTTTTTTAGAATGCCCCACCTTTTAAAAATATCTGAATGTTTTCCTGTGCTTAGTCTTTTCATACATTTGGTGACAGTAACTAATAAAGTTGCTTAATTGTTGTTGCATCATATCAGCTGGTGCGTGATTTCAGTTTATATGCAAAAGGTGAGGCTAATTTTTCCACTGGACAAAAATGGTGTCTGATCTTCAGTGTGTGTGTGTGTGTGTGTGTGTGTGTAAATTTTCCTTATTGTTGTTATAAAATAATGTGTGAGATGATATTTTAAACAATGTGAATAATCTATGCCCAAGTATCTTCCTATTTATGCTATTTGCTTCCATTTATAATCATTGTACTAATTAATTATTGCACTAAAATTTGCAAAAGAGTGATCTTCAGTCTTTCAACTATATGAATGAAATGGCTTCTCCTGTAAAAAGTGTTTCCCCTAATTTCTCTTTCCTTCTCCTTTTGAGTATTTCTATGAGCTAGTAAATTGGTGTGTGAAAAATTAGAGTATTTGCTGCTAATTTCAGGAAAATAATAAAATTCTCACTACCTCCACTATTGCAATGAAAACAGGCAACACAGATACAAAACAGAACTCCACAAATAATTCCATTTTATCTAATATTTTTAATAAAATTTTGCATATTCTTTCACTTTTAGTCTCACTTTATTTTGATAATATTTCTTAAAAATCACTTCCATATTTTATTTTTTTACATTTTAAAATAATGCAGTTTTCCAAAATATTTATAAACAAAATTTACTTATTAATTTTATAATTTTCTACTTTTAGCATCTGTACTACCGTATTTTGGAGCGTTTCCATAATTGCATTATGAATTAACAAATTGTTTATTGCAAGCTCACTGTTGAAAATATAATGGTAACAAAATTAAATATAGAATCTGCCTTCTTTAAATTTCCGACCTATTAGAATAATAATCTAATCAAATAAGTAAATGACTCTAATATATGCTATTTGGAAATGGCATGTAAAGATCTACATGGAAGTAAAATAGAAGGAATTGACCTAGGAGGGATTATAAAGCAGTTGTATTTGATATAATTCTGTAAACAAGAAAATCAGAGTTTTTGAAAGAGATGGATGAGGCTGTACAATGATCCTATTGTAGGGAGCATTGGTATTACAAAAGATGCAGTAAAACCTGTGGAATTAGACTAGACAGCAGTAGCATTATGGAAGATGGTACTAGAATCATAGAATGAATAAATCTGTGGAAAGGTAGTCATGGCATATACTTTTTTCACGGTTCTAAGAAAGCTCAGAGGCATTATATAACATAGTCATATCTTAGATTTTGAAAAAAGAATAACATCAATGCTGAAAACAGGACATCAGATAAAGATTATTTTTAATTTTGTTGCTGTGATGATGGTAGTAATATACAGTACAGTTAGCAAGTTGAAGCTAAGCTTAGAAGAAGTAAAGACTCTTAAATATAAAAGGTTGATTGTTAAATTCAGATAGGAAAGTGTTTAACCAATCTTCTATAACAAAGTTCATTAAGAAAAAGTTTGATGTATTCATCTTTGCAAAGTGTCAAATGGCCAACTTAGCCTAAGATAGCATATACATAATTACAGTGACATGATATTGGATGAAGATAGAGAACATATACTTAATTAGAAAAAGAAATGTATGAACAAAAAATGCAAAAGAAAAAAGTTATTTTCTAATAAATATATGAAAACATTTTCATCTCACTAGTATTTTTCCTTACTCTGCTACAATGTTCTTTTAAGTTAGTTGTATAACTTCAAGGACCAAACCTCCATTAAAGTGGAAATCTAGTAGCTGACCCTTGTGAGGCTTGGGGGAGAATGACAGAAATCTACCTGTTCTGCTTTTTCTTTTCCAGTAGAAGAAGGCACTGATTTAAAGAATCGCTATACCAGTGTGCTCCAAGTGGCAGACTACTGTGTTTGGTAAAGCCAGAAATAGTAGAAGTCACCCATTATTTTATGAGAACTTTCTAATGATTGATGATGAAAATAAACAGGATGACCATTCTTGTCTCCACTGGTCAGCAAATAGGAACATCAGTGGTGGGAAGGGTGGTACAATATATTCAGAGTTGTACAGCTTCTATATTTCAGTCACCAAGAATATTTTACCTTTCTTGCACCTCCAAGTGTTACATGTTCCCTTTGTTTTCTTGTCTGGGATAATTTAAAAGTGGCATTTATTAATCTCAAATCTGTGAAGATTTTACCTCACTTACTACCTTACCTACCTACCTACCTACCTTTGATGGTAATAGAATAATGGACCCACCAAATATGTCCACATCATAATTCCCATAACTTGTGGTGTGTTACCTTATGTCACAAAAAGGCTTTGTATATGTAATTAAGTTAAAGACATTGAGATGGGCATATATTCCTTAATTATCAGTGTGGGCCCAATCTAAAGAAGTGTCAGAGACATTGTAATGTTGCCTGCTTTGAAGATAGAGGAAGGAGACCATAAATCCAAGAGTATGAGTGTCTTCTAGAAGCTGGAAAGTGCAAATAAAAGGGATTCCCACATAGAGTTTCCAGAAAAGAGTTAAGATGTGTTGGAAACTTTCATTTTAGCCTAGTTAGACTTCTGACACACAGAATTGTAATAGGTGTATTTTAAGACACTCATTTCTTACATCAGCAAAAATAGATTGACAGATGAATGTGTATATGTACAGAAATATGTATACATAAACACTGAATCTCTGGGTCGGAGATCAGATTTTTTATTATTGTTACTTAGAGCAATAACAGCAACCATAACAATTTCATAGTGCTAGCTGTCCCTATCTCAAGCCTCCACCGTGCAGTATAATGTGAGCCAGATGTCACCTGTATTGGCACACTATAGGAGAGGAATCCTGGAATTATGAAAATAGTTTATATGGGACAGATAGCACATTTATACTCCTACCCTGTGAAGAGAGAGACATCTTTACTGTAGAATGTAAACAGATTTGTTCAGGAAAGAGGACAATGTCTACAGCTTTCCTATACTACCCAGAAATCTCTGCAAAGATAAATTCTCAAATCTTACCAGAGTGTTAGGCAGTTAGTTTAGGCATGAGCGAGGAGAGATAAAGCAGATGCTGGCCATACCCTCGGAGCCACCCGCAAAGGTTAACAGCTACACCTTAGAGCCACCTCTAAGGGCCAACAGAACAGGAAAGGCCTAGCAACAGAGCAGGCTCAAAAACCGAAAGGGGACTTACAAGAGCTAAGCATGTGCACAAAAGGTGCAACTTGCCCTTGGGTACCTTTAAGGTCACAACAAAAGCTTATCAGACACTCATAAAGACACTGTAAATAAATACAATTATAACAGAAAGCATCATGGGTAGGCGCATGCGCAGAAGCCAAAATGTTATCTAACCACCAGTGGTCAATCAAAAATGTCAATCAAAGCCAAATTTACACATGCTGAAAGCAGGCTTAAAAGGGTGTAGCTAGAGCTTCTAGGTGCCCTTGCCCACTCTTGCTCCGGCAATGGCCCACTTTCTCTCTTGAAAGTGTACTATACTCATCTACTCAATAAACTATCTCCCCGTTCTGAGCTTGGGTCTCCCAATTCTTTGGTACATCTGGGAGAAGAACCGAGTGACCCAGTAACAAGAGCAATACAAAATCTATAATTTCCAAAGTATGTTTGTCAGTCAGATATTCTTTAACCCACATGCTAGTGCTCTTTGAAAAAAGCTGGTGATACAAAGAAAGAAAAAGAATGGAATATAGCACCAAGCTAGTAATTAGCCTTTTTCTGATTTTCAATTTGTCATCATGCCTCTTATTTTCCCAAAATCTCATATTCACAGAAGGCATTGTGGATAATAGAATTTATAAATATATTTGGGGATTAGAGGAAGATAATATAACCTATTTTTCAGAACCTTCTCCATTGAGGATTTGATTTTTATATTGCTTTTATGTTTTAGGTCTTTTATCACAGGGTTTCTTACTCTCCAGAAGGAAAACTAGAATTTCAGTTTCCCTTAATTTACTGTAGAAAAAAATTAATTTCCAATTACTAAAAAAAATTAACTTCCAATTACTACTACTATATTCTCAGAATTTTTTATACTTGTAACACATAATATTTGACACATATGAAAAAATATTTGTGATTTATAAAGAATTATAGTATAATTAGCTCACATGACCCAATCACTCAAATCAGCTCCTCTCACATTCCATCCCTCTATCATCAATGTTTTGCTTACCATCTTCTTTTATCCTACATATTTTAATCTCATATGTGCATAAGCGTAAATTAATGTTTCTAATTTTTTAAAATAATGCTAGTCTCGTACTATACGTAGTGTTCAAAGACCTTGTCATTTAAGTATCTAATATGAATTTGTACTGTGTTGTGAAAATGCAGTTTATTTTCTGTGTATAACACATTCATTTTCTCTGTATAATATCTCATTGAACAAATATACGGTTCTTTATTTAATCATTATCTTGTAGATGCATATTTGGGTTGTTTCTTAGTTTTCACTATTACAGATGTTGCTTTTTATGACTATTCTGGCACATTTTGTTAGTGTTCATATGCAAAGTTTCTTTTTTAAAATATACCTTGAAGTATTGTTTTGTGGGTTTAAGTATGTTAAGACTGTATTAAAAAATTATGGATTTTGTTTTGTTTTAGTAAAGGCTAGTACATTAGTTCTTCCAGCAGTTAGTATCAGTCTTCTTGAACTATATACTCTCAAATGCTTGGTATAGCTAATAGCTTTTAGTGTTTACTGAACTAGTGTGTATAAAATGGTAGTCTTATTTTTTATTTTCAGAGCCTAAACACCTCTATGAAAGAGTCTTTCACATCGTAGCTAACGTTAAATAATCATCTATTCATTTTTTTACAATTTGCAGTACAAAACAATTACAAGAAAGTTGGGGGAAAATAATATTTTTATTTTAAATCTTTTTTCTCTAAGTGGAAGAGAAATATTAATATTCCCAGTTCTGTGGATAACTAAGTATAACTTCCTACAGAATGCAATATCTGTTGTAGTTACCTTAATTTATTATATTATTTTTCATTAAAAGTTAATGTATATCTGTCAGAACTCTATCAAGGGCAATCCTAAAATTGTTATAACAACATGTGATGTTAGAAAGCACAGGGATTATACACTTGTTTCACATAACATGTTTTCACATCTAATTTTTTTTCAACTGATTTTTTGAACTTAAGTAAAGCCACTTGGCTAACAACAAAACAACAACAAAGAAATAACACCTGTCCCATTATTTTGTAGAGATTAAATGTGTTCTGTGTAAAAAATTATTTGTAAAACAAAGCATTAAACAAATATAATTTATTATGATGAAATTCCTTCTGATCTTTGTATTAAACTTTGATTTGATGTATCACATTGGTATTTCCATTTTGGAGGGTGAAGAAATTTGGGTGTGAATGAAATTTTAGTGATTTCATATAGTTAAATATAATTACACTTGGGTGGACATTGACAGATACTGACAACTAAATACTATTGTGCTGAGGGATTAGTAGGGTAAAAAAATGAGTGTTATTACTTGAAACCCTAGTGTTTGTACTAGAATAATTTATGGAATTTATAGTAAAAATTTTTAAGTGAATAAGATGATTTATTTTTTCACATTTTGTTGTATTATTTGACATACACAATTCTACTTACTAGTTTTGCTAATAGAAACTACATGACATGTAATTATTAATTTAAGAAAATCCCATTCCAGGGCGCCTGGGTGGCTCAGTTGGTTAAGCGACTGCCTTTGGCTCAGGTCGTGATCCTGGAGTCCCGGGATCGAGTCCCGCTTCGGGCTCCCTGCTCAGCAGGGAGTCTGCTTCTCCCTCTGACCCTCTTCCCTCTCGTGCTCTCTATTCTCATTCTCTCTTTCTCTCAAATAAATAAATAAAATCTTTAAAAAAAATGTTAAAAAAAAAGTTAAAAAAAAGAAAATACCATTCCATGCATAATTACAATAAACATTTTCCATTTTTGTTATGCAAAAATTTTTTATGAATTCATGATGAGTTTTCACTGAAAAAAATGCCTAATTTTTCATTTTCCTGATTTATGTAAAATAAATTATTGTTAAAATTTTATACTTATCTTTTTTTTTTTAACTTTTTATTTATTTATTCATGAGAGACAGAGAGAGAGAGAAAGAGGCAGAGGGAGAAGCAGGCTCCCAAGGAGCAGGGAGCCTGATGCGGGACTCGATCCCAGGACCCTGGGATCATGACCTGAGCCGAAGGCAGACGCTCACCCATCTGAGCCACCCAGGCGCCCTATTCTTATCTTTTAATGTAAATTAGATTTAGTCAACCTACAGCATTTTTAATATTATCCAGTTATCTTTTAATATAATATAGTTTTAATTATACTAAATTTTTGACAAGGATTCTATTTATATTCATTCATATATGGAAACTTAACATATCAATTAGTACCTTTGCAGAATGTTAAAGCTGTCAGCCTCATCTAGGGAGTATCCATATAATGTATTCCAAATGGCTCTCCAGACAATGAAAAAGTAATTTCCTAAATCCACCGAGGAATTCTTAAGCACTAGAAATTTAATTGTAGGTTTTGCTCTTTAGGCACTTTACAATCCTCTGTTAGAAGCATGGTGATGTATTTCTTGTGGTCCTATAGAATGATATTTTATATCTCTTACCTTTTCAGTTGAGTTTGATTTTTTTCTGACATAAAAACTTCAGGGCTTTTTTTTTTATTGAGAAGTGAGCTGGAAATGTAGAATTTGGAAAAGCTCTATCTTTATCTGTTCTGTCTGTTGGTGTATGTGTGTCTTATGGGATGAGTAAGGAGAGTGACAACATGGTCCAACATTTTAAGTGCTATAAAAAAAAAGTTATGGGCTATCCTTCTTATGCGGACAGTTACTTTTACAAATTTTGACATGATTATCAATTTGTAAAAGTGTGTAACACATACAATTATGCATAAAAGAGACCAGTGGAATATGTTACTATAAATATTAGAATCATAAAAAAACATTTAACTTTTTACATTAACCCTGAAATTCAACTGTCTTTGAGCCATAGGAACAAGCCTTTAATTAGTTTATTGACCATCCCTATTATCCCAAACAGTCATATTCAACTATAATTAACAGAGCTCTAAGTTTCTACCAAATCAGAAGTCATCTTTAGTGAGGAAGGTAGAAGAAGAGAATGAACTCAGGCTTTGCCACTATATCCCTTTCAGAAAAATAGCTCTCCTTTTTTTTTAGAATTACTAATATATACTATATATTAAAATATGTATATATTAGATATACATATATATCAAAAATTCAGCTATAAAATATTTCTATAATAATTCCCATAATTAAAAGCATTAATTGAATTTAAGGGAAAATAGTGTGACAGAAAAAGAGAATATAAAAATGCTCTATGGTCTGAGAATTGTTTCCTCCCCACCATCTCAAAAACATAGTTCTTTCTATAGAGTTTCCTAAAACATGATCTTCAGCCTTTTCCATTGTCAATTATTCATTTTAACTCTTGACCATTATTGCTATTCCTTCATGGAAAGAAGTTAAATATCATAATATACTTTTAGTAAAAACTAGGCAAGTTGAGGTTTTGGAGAAAAAATAAAGAGAGTAAAGAGAAGAAATTGCCAGGAATGGCCAGCCATCCCTGTACCAACGGATGAAAGATTAGTCCAAACCTTGCTATGAAAGAGATAAGGCAAGGGGGTCAACGCTCAGAGACAAAGACCCTTTGCTCTTCTTTGCTCCCACTTTTATTGGTCCTTCAGGATAATCACAAATCCTTATCGCTATTTCTCAAGCACGTGATGTGTGACAGGGGTCTTACTAAAACTAGGAGGATCTGTTTACCAGAAAGATAGGATATACTAATATGCATGTTCTACGAGTTCTGCTAAACATAGCCTAAGGGACAATGCATACCTCTGTTAGATCACTGGGTGGCTGTTTGGGCTGAGAAAGCTTCAGGAAGGCAACTCCTTCTGGCATTCCTAGCCAGAGTGGTCACGCAGGCCTTGGCATTCCAAAGGCCCATGCCCTTTTCCAAAACCCTCCCTTGCCCCCAGCGACCTCTGTGTTACATTTTAGAAAACCAGGTATTATGGCTGATTTCATGCTCTACATTAACCCCAAAAGAAATAAAGAGAATATTTTCCTTCCTTTTAGTCTTAGTCCTCTAAATATCTATTCACTTCTTCCTAGACCAATTAAAAATGCTTTCTAAAGGAATATAAGCATGTCACTAAAGAAAGTCTTCCAACCATAAAGGAAGAAAGAGAAGAGGAAAGGAACAGAAAAAAATTACAAAAACAGCCAGAAAACAATTAACAAAATGGCAGTAACTACATACTTATCAATACTTACTTTAGATGTAAATTGACAAAATTCACCAATCAATTCACCAATCACAGCTGGTTAAGCGCCCAACTCTTACTTTCAGCTCAGATGGTGATTCAGGGTCCTGAAATCCAGCCCCGTGTCAGGCTCTGGGCTCAGCGCAGAGTCTAATACTGTCTCTCCCTCTGTGCCCCGCCCCCGCCACTCTCTCAAATAAAAAAACAAATCTTAAAAAAAAAAAAAAACAAATGTTGGTTTCAGAATATTAGAAAAATATTGTCTCAAACACCCAATTGCATATCTTATGATTCCCATGTCTTCCTACAATTTCAGATAATTCTTTACCTCAAGTTCCATGTTTTCAGTTCTGAAATGTGTGCTTTAATGTTAATGCTAGCCAGTAAACCCATTTGAGAATATTCATTTACCTAAAAAAATAGAAGTTAAGCTCAAGGCACCTTACTAATATTTCAGGAGTTTTGGGGAGAGATTCCCCTCTTTCCAAGTCTTTTAGCACCCAGATAGCCCTGAACCTTTCATTCTGTTTCCTTACAGAAGTTCATGCTTCTGACCCATGACACTTCCAATAAGGCATTCCTCACCAGGTTGGTTATCCAGACAGCCCACAGTGGTTGGTTTTGTTTTGCCCTCACGTCATTTAATCAGGCTCTTCTGACTTTTCGGACCATATTCTGCAAATCCATACATGAAAATTTGAAACATCATCATATTTATTGAGAGAGGAATTCCTATTTTTTATAATTGACTCTGTGATCTTTGATCAGATATGTAACTTCATTTCTTCATCTGTATATTGGAAATAATAGTTGTGGAGAGAATCATATAAGTCAAAATATGTAATATATACAATAAGAGTTATATAATTGCTATTCTCATCATTATGATGATCACCATTTTACAAAAAAGGACATTAAAGCAGAAATACATTTAGTGATATGTTCATGAGTCTATATTTGAAAAACGTCTGGCCTCAGGACATACTTTTAAACATTGCATTGTCCAATAAAAGTGTATCTTCTCATTAAATTAATATTTAACTTTCTTAAAAAAAACAGTGCAATCTTTACATTGTAAAGGCAGGTGAAGTAGTTGGTTGTTGGTTATTTACCTGAAAAAGGTACTCTCTACTTAGTATTATTGATTTGTCTCACACACGAATTTGCTTGCTTCTTGCTTTACAAACCATGTTATCAGTCACAAATGTCTTAATTATTGTATTATTATGCCCTTGCTCAAAAATGTTGTAAGAATCTAAAACAATATGCTGCCTCTATCAATAGATGTGTTTTTTTAATATGTCACAAAATAGTATTTTATTCTGTTTAATTCAGGCAAAGATTCTAGATGCATTGCTGCAGACTTTCTCTTATTATGATGAACTCTGTGTCAAAGGCACATTTGCTATGTATAACTTTAGTTCTCTATATGTGTAAAAATAAGACTCTATTTTAAAATGCCAATGATAATGTGTAAAGGTCATCATTTATTCTGTAAATAACAGTGTACCAACTTCTCAGCATTAGTAAGTTAGTACCTTAATAATAACCTCCCAGTATTGAATGTTTATATTTGGATATAATTAAGTAAATCTTCAGTAATAAAAGACTAAACATCTTTTTTTTAAGTAGAAAGAAATATTTCATTATCATTTGAAAAGGAATTTTAATTATAACATATAAAAGAATAGTTTGCCTGAGTAAATAATCATGTATACCTTAACTAAAATGAAAACTGGCAAAATAAACTCATTTATTTGAGGAGAGACTGCTAATTTTATTCAACTCTTTATAATGTATATTATATACTTGAAAAGAAACTTTAGTACTTACTTTCATAGTTTCAATATTGAGATCTGGTTTCTTCATTTTCCTTCAAATATTACATTTATGTCCATTCCTGTTTTCTATTTTTACATATATAGTATTGCAATTTTATGTTTGGAGAGTTTTTTTCCTTCAATACCTTTCAAACAAAATTTAACTATAAACAAATTATAGCTCATAAGTAATCAGTAAATGTCAGGGTTTTGTTTATTTATTTTTCATATGTTCAGTTACCTCCTTCCCCTTTTTCACTTAATTGTGAATAAATTTTGAGGGTCAGGTTTTTATTTTTACCATTTATTTCTGATTGATCTTTTTATATTTGTGTTTTCAGGTACATTAAAATATTCTGTGATATATCAATACATTTTCACTTTTCATTTTTATTTGGTTCTAAGGAGTGATTGCAAAATAAAGTCCCTTAAATTCTTGAGACCTTACTTTAACCTTACTTAATCTTCAGTTCACCATATGAACACCTGAATGATGGTCTAGAACACAAAATTGTTAGACTCGATACCCATTGACTAGAACCTGAAAAGAGAAATTTCTTCCTTTTTTAAGTTTACTCAAAATGCTGGAAAATACTGGTGAGTTAATTATACACTGTTATATCACACTGTCCTAAATTCTTTTGTGTCTACATAAAACAAAGAGCTAACTACATGCATGTGCATGCACCTCTTTCCCTGGAACAAAATATATAACGTTTACTAAGCATATTCAGAAATCACATGATAGTTTCAACAATAGAAACTTCCTCAACAGTGTTAAATGAATGACATGATAGTCCATGACATGGGATACTCAATTTAGAAGAGTAATAGAGTTTTAAATTGTCCAGTGTAGAAATTGCATGTAATCTCAATGAATTTTATTCTTTCAGATTTAAGTGCTTATTTTTTAAAAAAAATAAGTAAACCCTTTAAGAAATTATTGGATTCTCTGAACTCCAGTTTCATGTCCTGTATATAAAGAGTTCAGAAATTTTTACATCCATTCTTATAAGAAAAAGCTGAATAAGCTGAAAATCAGTGAATTTCTCAGAGTCTGACAGAATTGAGGTAACAAGGAAAACTACCATCCCCAAATCTGTAGAAAAAAGCATCTAGAAAGTCACAGCTTAGAACTGGTTACCTGGAGAAAAATCCTTTGGAACCTAGACTGGGAAGAACATTTACATGTGATTTTGACAAAATGCCAGAAAATAATTGTGGAATAAGTGGAGAGTGAAAAATTTTGGAGGCAGTCTTAAAGGAGCACCCTCAGACTTCTGTGGGTTTTACCTTCTGGTATCTTACCAGGGTCTCACAGTGAAAAACCAATAAAAATGTCAGCATGGCCCTAGAAGGGGGAAGAGGAAGAGTAATTCCTGTGAAATGCTACCAGAGCATTCTCCATAAAGTGACAGACTCTCCAAGGAAAAGGACTTTATCAGTGTATTATAGGACTCGAAGGTCAGATATTCTCCCACGCCAGTGCTCTCAAGTATTTTATGTATCACCTAACAAGCAAAAGAAATGTTAAAAAAACACCGGTCACAGCTTATAGACTAAAGCTCAGTGGATATGGAAATTGTATCATAAGACTGTAGAATATTTTCCCTTCTCTCCTCTTGTCACCTCATCAATAGAAGTCTAGAATTAGTGAATTAACAGAGGTGAAAAGTAGTCAAATGCAGATGCAGGAGTACTTAAGGAAGCCCTAAGTCGACAGAGGAGAGAAAAACAGAAATAAGAGGAGTTTGAGGCCTCTGGTGTCTGTATCTACAGCAAACATTAAACATAGGCCAACTCCTTGCCAAATAAATATAAAGCCTTTGACTAAAAGTCTATTTATCTCATTTCTTGTTATCTATTATATCATGTCTATCTTGCAACAAAATTTAAGGCAATATCAAAAGAGAGGACAAAAATAATTTGAAGGAATAGTAAATATCAGAAACAGATTCTGATATGCTATAGATATTGAAATTGTGATGAAATTTTAAATAATTTAAAATTTATAAAATGATTACTATGTTAAGAACCCTGTTGGAAAATATATACAACAAGTGCATTATGTGAGCAAAAAGAGAAACCTATCAGAAAGAATCAAAGGGAAATGCTAGAAAACAAAATCCACCATGACGAAAATATGTAAAAATTACAGTAAACTTCTCATGAGAAGTCATGCAAACAAGAAGAGAGGGGAGTGAAATACATGATGAGTTGTATTTTATATCCAGTGAAATGATCCTCAGAAGTGAAGGAGAAATTAAGACAATTTCAGTCAAACAAAAGTCCAGTGAGTACATTACCATCTGATCTGCCAGGGTGAGAACAAAATGGTGGTACAGCCAGTTTGGAAGACAGTTGGCAGTTTCTTATTTAGCTATACATAGTCTCATCGTATGATATATCTTCTCTACTCATGAATATTTAACCAAGTGATTCGAGAAGTTATGTCTACACAAAAGCCTATCTATGGATATTTTTAGCCACTTTAGTCATAAATGCCGAAAACTGGAAATAACTAAGATGCCCTTCAATAGGTAAAAGGATAAACAAGTTGTACATCCATACTATGGACCATAATTCAACAATAAAATTGATAAGATATCAAACCACGGAAAGACATGGAGAAATCTTAAATGCCCATTGTTAACTTTAAGAAGCAAGCTGAAAAGAATTCAAGAGCACATACTGTATGATTTCCATTATAAGACATTCTGGAAAAGGCAAAACTATAATGATGTTAAGATCAATGGTTGCCAGGGTTACAGGGGGAGTAAGGAGGTTTGAATAAGTGAAGCACAGCAGAGGTGTTAATCCTGCCAGCGGAGAAATTCTATTCTATAATAATAATAATAATAATCCCTTGATGGTGTGTAAATGACACTATGCATTTGTCAAAACTCATGGGACTTTACAGCACAGAAAAATCTTAGTTTAAGGAACATTAAAAAAAAATGTTGGGGGATCTCAGGAATGAATGAAAACTAGGAGAAAAGAATTTATATTACAAATTCAAGAAATAGCCTCACTGAGGGGGTTGGGAAAGGTGTGGACATAAGTAACTTTGGAAATGAATGGAATCTAAAGCTAAAAACAAAAGAACTGTAATCTAGTTGATATAGAGATTTACTATAGGTGTCTAAGCTAACAGTTCTGATACTAACATACATACGCACTAGAATTGGAACAGTTTTGTAAATGGATGGCCAGTGGTAGGAGACAGGTTTCCCACTATTGGTGTCAAGATTTACAAAAAGATGAAAGGAGTGGAGGCTAGAATAATCCATATAGTCATGGATTCAAGTTTAATACAGTTGTATAAACTTACCTTTAGGTTAATATACATACAGGTGTTTAAATATAGTATTATTAATATATGTGTATATGTACATTTTAGATCATACACATAACCCATTGCTCTGTCCTCTGAGAATCTAGAAGGAATGACAATCCAATAGCAAGTCTCACACCAAGCACACGGAGCACATAGAGCCCCCACATCTTAGGTTTCAGTACTATTCTTCATTCAGCCAATTGAAAGGGCTCACAGAACAGATGCCATAGCTACAGCAACAAAGTAAAAATTACTGGATTATATCCCAAAATATTAAACAAATGCCATGGTTTTATGCATACCCATATATCAGGTACATGTCTTACATTCCATTAGAGGTGTTTTCTTCTTTTATTTTATAATAAATGTATGTTTGTGGGGGAAATAATTTAATACGATTAACACTGATTACAAATGTAAATAGCACTACGCATGGGAAAGTACAAGAATTAGTCAAAATAGCACCGTGTATTCTAAGTAATTAGGACCATTTAAAAAAGTTAAATTGCTACCAATATGCTTTTGAAATGAAACATCTTCTCACAATTTCCTTCATGTTAATATCTAACACACCTGCTGAAATAAAAATCCTGTAAGCTGCCACAAACAAGTCATGTTAATTTTAAAGAAGATATTTTCCAGGTGTCGTAAGATATTAAATATTTATACTAAAGTACCAATTGTTATGAATAAATATCCTTGATATTCTGTATAATTGAAATAATTAATGGAGTAATTCAAGCAACTTTATTTTTTTAAAAGCTGGACAAAGAAAAATAGTAATTTTTAATTAGTTAAGTGTAGTAATTTAGGCATTTAGCTTTAAGTATTTAAAAAGTTTATGTAATTAAAATGCACGTATAAATTTCAACCTTGTTTTTAAAAGCTGTAGCATGCTTATTTGAAGAGATTAAAATGTTAAAAGTAAGTTACTAAAAAGTAATATCCTTAAACAATAAGAAAATACTGTGTGTTGGAAAACTTCTCATTGCTGAATATCTACTTGACTACAACAGATCACACTAAAACTGTAAGAAATATTGAAAGCTTGCAAACACTTAAGTTTCAGGCAACAGTGTCACAAAGAGACTAGAATTTGCACCTGTCTAGGATTTAATACATCAAGTAGCATCAAAGAGTTATACTTAAGAAAATAACACAATAAGACCAAAATGATATCTGTAAATATTTAAAGTATAGAAATTGTAACATCCAGCAAATCTCAACTCCTTTTTCTGCCTTGGTAAAGGTTTTGTTTTTCATGAGGATATGCTGAAATGTAGACAGTATTCAATCTTTCAATTTATCTTGATCATTTTCAAGTTTAAATGAAGTAAAGGAGGAGATTAAGCATGGTGAAATAAGACCAGGAAAAAACTTCCTATTAGATTTAAACCATTGGCTCACAATAATTTAGATTCTAGTATGAATAAAATTGGTGCAGATTTGGACCATGAAACAAAATAAGTATTTGAATACTGTATGAGCTGGAGTTTATTTTTCACTTGAAGGATTTGAAATATCTGATCAGTGCAGTTTCATTTCATTACCTAAAAGATGTATGCATTGTACTATTAAAGATAACTATTCAATAAAGTATCCAAAGTGATGCAGCAGGCTTGAATTCACTAAAAGAGACACTGTGAAATGTATAAAAATTATTATGATATCCTCTTGCAAAGTTATTCTCCTTTCCCCCTCTTGTTGAATTTAATATCTCAAATACTTTAAATGTCCACATCAAATTATGTTGTTAAATAAGTAAGCAAGCTCCATTTCTATAATATATTTCAGTGCAGTCAAATATGATATGTCTTTGATAATAGGTTAATAGAGAAAATAATTTTCAGTGAATTCTCAGAAGTAATAGTGATTTTTGTTTTACCTTCTCTCTTTCCACTACATACACTATAGCAATACTAAAAGTGTGCAAGGGACAGAGGAGAAAGTAGTATTTAGAATTACAAGTTATAATTATTGCCAGATCTTAATGTGTAAATGAGCAAAGATTGAGAAGTGCTCAGAATACTAAATGAGTATGGTGAATACCTCTGCCAGCTGTCTAAACTAAAATAATTATAATGTGAAGCAGCACATAAGTTAACGAGTCCATCAGTCTAGGAATATAACCATTTTAAACAAGAGTGCCAGAGAGGCTAAAATGTTAGGAATTCATAAAAGGTATTTTAAAATCAGACCAAATTTACATAAAACAGAACAGGCAGGATTTGAGAGAATAATAATGTTTCAGAAGAGTTATAAGTAGGAGTGAAGATTAAGTCACTTAAAGATATATATATATATATATATATATATATATATATATATATATATATATATATATATATATATGGGTGATTTGTGTCAGAGCATCTATTTGGACATACGAATCATGTTGTGTTTTATGGTATGGTATGGATAGTAGTTCAGGTTTTTCCAAGCCAGTGGATAATTTTTGAAGATGTCATCCGTTATCAATGGAAAGCTACAGAGCAATGAATGTGAACAGAGAACTTTTAGAAAGCGAAATGATGCATCTCCATACATTCTACTAAAAAAGGAAACAATGCAGAAAAGATTACTTACCATATAATTTCATCTTTAAGAAAAAGAAATGTTTGCATTTTTGCAAGAAAAAATATATGCAGAATATTCATAGGAGCAATAATCCTAGTAACTTGGGGTGCACCCCAAGTGGATTTTTGGATTAAATCTACCAAACCAATTTCTCAGCAGAAATTTTTGTGGAAAACAGGAAGGCTAATCTAATATTAATATGAAAATGTAAAGGAATGCAGATAGCTAGAAATATTGTCAAGATGAAGAAAGATTTAGAGTGTTTTACAGCAACATAATTTCAGGGGAAAAAAGCCCTTAAATATGACAATACAGAAATTAAGACATGATTTTGTGCAGTAATTGGCAAGTTAACCAATGGAAATGATACACTCATAAAAGAACTCTGTTTTTGACAAGTTGGCACTGAAAAACAAGGAAATGAAAAGCTATCAAATTATGTTGGATTTATTGGGTTAACTATATTAGGTAAGAGGGCAACATGATATTGTCCATAAACAAAATCAATTCCAGGTAAATTGTAGATCAAAAAGTGAAAGGTTAAATAATAAAGACTCTGGAAATTAATGTAGGAAAATATCTTCCTTATATTACCATTTTGCGATATTGCCTAAATAGGTCATATAAAAATAATAGACATAAAAAATTAAGAATAGAACAACATAAAACAATTTTTATAGTGTAGAATTATATCTCCCAAATATCAGGCCCTTGAGGAAGAAAAATAAGTATATATTCATACATCTTAAAAAACCACGTTGACTTCAAATATATTCTTTTTGGGAAAGAACTCATTTTAAGACACCCTCTAGCAAAATGAAAATAGAACCTAAATAAGAGGTAGTCATGGTTTCAAGGAGAGTATAATTACATAAAGAGGGCAGTGACAGTCATTCCAGAATAAGCGTCCTTTCTGCTGAAAAATAAATCAGAATATATATAATTCCACATATAGTAGTACTAAAGGGTTGGCACTTATAAATGATATGTTCATGCAGATTGAAAGATGGTGATCTAAACTTGGTTAAGGGAGCTATATAAGAAACTAATGGCTCAAAGATGAGGCAAACTAACTTATAGAATATTTCTGAGACTTTTTTGACATAGAAGAGAAAGCTTTGATAGGTATGCTTTGGCTTTCTTCTCTAAAAGTCATTTTTCATGATATTGCTTTATTTACGGATCCAAGTGCAAGGCTTTAAAGACATCAGCGTATTTTCTATATGAAAAAAATCTGTGTATTTTCTCTTGTGCTGTTTTGCCTTAATAGTCTAGCTCCACAGCAATTTATCCAAATTAAAAGTTAGCCAGAACCCCTCACACAGTGAGGGCGACTTTGGGGTTATATTTCTTTCACTGTGGCATTCTGTTTCTGAGAGCTTGTAATAATATTTACCTGAGGTTATTTCATTTAATACGATGCTTTTCTCTAACTTGTCTTATTTTCAAATTTTTGCTGAGTTTAAATACAGTGCTCTTTTTAATCCTTACTTTAATTTCCATTCTTCTCTCCATGTTTCAGATGAGAAGAATGCATTTTAGAGGTGTTAGTCCCTCAAATGTATCAGTCATATTCCTTCATCTCATTGTTTGTCATCATTATTATATTCATCATCCATCTTTACCCATTGGAATATATTCTGTGTTTGCATAAAATGAACAAAAGCACAAAATATAATCTTCAAACCGTTTCAAAACTAACATGTCTTTTTAATGAAATGGGGTTATATTTTCCAGACTGAGCAATTAAGCCAAAAAAAAAAAATGTCAAATTTCTTAATTTGAAGCCCTGGCTGTATTCATTCTAGGCATTGGTGGAATTCAGTATAATTTAAGATTTTCAAATTGTTTTTGAGATGGAAGTAGATAGGGCACCTGGGTGGCTCAGATGATTAAGCCTCTGCCTTTGGCTCAGGTCATGATCCCAGGGTCCTGGGATCGAGTCCCGCATCGGGCTCCTTGCTCAGCAGGGAGTCTGCTTCTCCCTCTCCCTCTGCCTCTCCCCCTGCTTGTTCTCTCTCTGTCTCTCTCGCAAATGAATAAATAAAATCTTTAAAAAAAAAGATAGATGGAAGTAGATATTATACTTTCAATTTACAAGCAAGATTCTGAGAATCCAAACTCAGAAATCAAGTTTTTTCATTAGAAGGTGCCATTTCCACAGGTGGCACGGGATTCTCTCAGAGTCATTTGCTTGAGAAGCACATGCTGTTGTATTAACAGCCATCATCAAGACATGAAAAGTAATTGTTTTTTTTAGAGTCTCTTTCTATTAACATAAAGTAAATAGCTCCAGTTTTATTTAAAACAAACAAAAATATGATAGAAAAACACAATGTTGCCACCACACTGTATGCTTTTGTTTCATCATAGTTATTTCTTACTTTGATGGTAGATAGAACAGTTTCCCAATATGACTAGTTGGTTCATATTTATCCATAAAGGGGAGAAAAGAGCTCCCTCTGGTTGGGGCCACTCAGGAAAATTCCCCTAGACCACTCTGAATATTGAAGCCGAGAATTGAATAAAGCCCAGAGTGAATCATGTGCAGAGGTGGAGGAAATTGAAACGCACACTGGATGTTTTATCGTTTACAATTTGTGCGTGCCACTTCTGAAAATGGAGTGTTTCTACCTCCAAACAATGTGTGTAGTCATGCTGCTGTGACTATCTACTGATTCTGCCTAAGGGATTAAGCTCAGTTACAATCCAAAAGCTGTATAATTTAGGAAGAATTTATCTTATTAAACTAGAAGTTTCTTTTTTGTAAATAACTATTTCATTAGTTTATTATAGGAATTATATAATATTATGTATAAAGTGTCATTATATATAATAGGTAATTAATACAATTTTATACAGAATATCAAAAAGTTACAAAATGCAAAACATGGTCTCTAATCAGAAAGTGATATATTTCTGTATGTTCATGGGAAGAATGTGTTAATAAATAAAATATTAAATATCTAATGGGCAATTATAGTGGGTAATTTAAAATTACTAGTGTTACTTTATTCTAGTATTGTAGTATAAAGAAACAATTTCCACTCACTCAAAGCAACACTTCTCCCATCCATATTCATCTTCATCCTCCCCAAATGATAGCAATCAGCTCATTACATTTCCTCCTATGGATGCTTCCCTGGACTATACGTCTTATCTTTTGTTCTGCTGGTGAGTTCTTTCTTCTAGTGTCCTTGCTGTATCCTATAATTATGACTACATATCACAAAACCATTTACAAACACTTAGAATATGGAAAGTCTAGTTGTTACTCTACCTACATAGTGTAATCCTAGGATCAAAATCAGTATACATACCTTATTATGTTGATTTGAATTTGAAGGAAAATCGGATAGTTGGAGGACAGGAGGTATGTATTTGTGTGCTATGTATGGGTTGTACATGGACCTGTAATTTTCTTGTATAATTAAAAGCAATATGGTAGAGATTCTACAATTTAGTAGTTATAATTTATAGATTCATATTTTTAATAGAAAGGATTAAGTTTTATATTTGTAATTGAATTAACATCAATTGTGAAAAATTCTTTCTGCCTTATTGTATATTTTTTCTTTTAATAACATTGAGTCTAGGGGCGCCTGGGTGGCGCAGTTGGTTGGGCGACTGCCTTCGGCTCAGGTCATGATCCTGGAGTCCCGGGATCGAGTCCCGCATCGGCTCCCTGCTCGGTGAGGAGCCTGCTTCTCCCTTTAACCCTCCCCCCTCTCATGTACTCTTTCTCTCTCCCTCATTCTCACTCTCTCAAAATAAATAAATAAATCTTTAAAAAAATAACATTGAATCTAATATACCCCCAAATTAATTAGCAATATTGAAAAATCAGAACATATTCAAGGAACTTACTCTCAATTGATGAGAAATACAGAAGATGATTTGGTGCCATTTGGGACTGTATTTGATTTGGCTGATTAGACTATGCCTGGCATTCCTAAACATTTTAGATGGAAAATCCATTTAGAGGTAAAGTATATTTATTATTAGTTTTTTTTAAAGCAAAAAAGAAAAGTAAGCTCATTCACATTTATCATCATTTATGTATATTTTAATATGCATTATGTTGAGTTTCAAAAAAGTTTCAGGAGTAACATATAGACATAAGTCAAATAAGACATTAGAACTACCAAAAGTAAAGTTCTCCAAGGTTTAAAATTGTATCATTCAGAATACTACTTCAACATTTATTCTCCATCAGGTTTAGTAACAAATTATATGAAGAAAGTAGACTTTAACCATCTTATTCTTCTGTAGTTATGGGTGTCTGTGCATAAATTTACTCTGTATTCATATAAGCATTCAATCACTAACTCAACTAAGTCTGTTGAAAAATTCTCTGGAAATCATTGCATAGAAAGTGGTACAAGAAAAGTTTCTAAGTTCAAGGAGCATACCAGCCCCCCCCCAAAAAAGAGGAGTATTAATAAAAATTTCATTAAAGGATTTTAGTACCTTATCAGGCTGATTTTGTTTTTAAATCATGGAAAATGAACTTGATTGAAAGTTTTTTTTTTTTATTTTCTGAATTTACGCTTACAGTTTTTTAGTCAGTTATTTCTTAAGTATCTACACTTGACCATTCTCTACACAGACAAAGCATAGGGGATGCTAAATAAAAGGAGATAACTTATGAATTCATCACCTATTGAGATAAAATCAATAGAATTTGGTTGAGAATTAATATTGGCCAGGGATAGAGTTGTGACGAGCAAAATAAGCAGGAAGGATGATTTCTGTGATTTTTGTTTGTTTGTTTTTTTGTTTGCCAAAATGGATAAGGATGCCCGTCAGTCATGTGGGAGACTTTGGTGATGAATGGGCTCATGGAGGAAGAACTGAACTTGTAGGAATGGTAGTGGACTAAAGGAAAGAACTGGAATCAGAAACTGCAGCAGTGTAACCGAGAGTCTTTTAGTGCACGTTTCAGGCATCAAAATCAGCCTGTGTTTTCCAATTCCTGTTTGAGCACCCACAGACATAAACTAGATATCTTCTCTTACCAGGGATTCAAATACAAGGGGAGTGGATGCACTAATAAAACTGGAGCAGGTTTTGTCAACCAAAGTGAGAACTAGTTAATTTTTGCACTTGCTGGACACCAGTGGAAGAGGGATAAGTTAAGGGCCTCAGAGAATGGGAATGGTCATGGCAGGAGGGCCATAGTTACCCACAAAAGAAAGTATTCTGAGGGTTTTGTGAGAATCGAAGAATACACAAAGGGAGACCAGCGAGTAAATATTGTTTATTGCACAGTTCTTATCTTGCAGTGTTTCACATTTCGCTCTCATTTAGTATACCCGAATTTTACTCTGTTGTTGTTTTCAACCACTGTCTATACCATCCTAGGTTAATGGATTTTTATTTCCCTATTTCCCAAATTTTATAGTATTTGTTGAAGGTCCCCCACCTTTCACCATCCCTGCATTGCTCCACTCCTAGTTGAATAGACATCGTTCAGTTGATATTTCTATATGGAAAATCTAATATAGCAAGTATGCCTCCCGATCAAAACATTTCAAAATATCAGTACAAAATTATGATCTATCCCCTACTTATAATTAAGGTGAAATATTTAGAATATGTTTTATTCCTGGCCAACCCAACTCCCATCTATTTGCTTATCCTAAGGACCAGTAGAAATACTTGAAAATGCTATTTTGATTTCCCTTATGAGAACTGTTTGTACTTGAGGAATTTTTCTAGCACTTATATTACAGTGCACACACTCATTGTTTTAATTTATGTTCATTTTTAGATTTAGGCCATAATATTAGAAATACTAATCCTTTTTATGTATTTTGTCTTCAGTTAACTTCTTTTTCTGATTTGATCTCCATTTGATTATAGTATGTCAAGTAATTATGTAGCTTAGCTTTCTGATACTTGCATGTAACAGAAGTTTCTTACCTCTGCTCTGGCAGATGAACAATACTTTGGCTGAATATATTTCTTTTTTTTTTTTTTTAAGATTTATTTATTTATTTATTTATTTGAGAGAGAGAATGAGATAGAGAGAGAGAGAGCATGAGATCCAAGAGGGTCAGAGGGAGAAGCAGACTCCCCGCTGAGCAGGGAGCCCGATGCGGGACTCGATCCCGGGACTCCAGGATCATGACCTGAGCTGAAGGCAGTCGCTTAACCAACTGAGCCACTCAGGCGCCCTGGCTGAATATATTTCTTGATAATATTTCTTTTATTTCAAAAAACTATGATGTTTTTACATTTCATCCTAGCCTCTCTCCCTTCCTCCCTCCTTTCCTTCCTTCCATGCTTCCTTCCTTTCTTCTCTTTTTCTGTAAAGCTTAGTGGGACAATTACCAAAACTTGAATGGGGTTTGTAGATAAGAATGTATCTTGCATCAAATCTAATTTCCTCATTTTGATGCATTCTGATTATTTAAATCCTCCTTGTTTGTTGAAAATGCACACTAAAGGTTTGGGAAATGACAGAGCTTAATGTCAGTGACTTATATTTATATTGCTCAAGCATGTACAAGGTCCTTTGTACAAATATTGCAACAATTTTTTATGTTGGTAATTATTTTGAAATAAAAACAAAATGTTGTGACATTAAGTTCTAGTTTTCATTTTTTAAAGATGTAACTCTACATGAGTTTGATTGTCTTTCTTTTGTAAGTACCACTATCTACGGACACATGCTGTAAGAATTCCTTTTTATACATGAAATTCAGAAATGCCATCCAAACAATTCTAGAACTTTGTCTTTTTGCAGTAATTTTGCCTGGGTCTCTGTGCAGCATTGTTGAAAAGGAAAACTCAAGCCTTTATTCATGTAAGATTTCTGGTATTTTTCTCTTTTCTTTTCTCTCATGGAAATCATAATGTGTGTCTCTTACAATCTTGTATCTGTTTTCCATATCTCTGCTGATACTACTGGTTATGATTTTTCTTCAATCTGTCTCTGTACATATACTACTCTATAATTTAAGCGCTAATACAAGTTCATTATATACAGCATCAAATGCATAATAAAGCAGTATTTTTAAAAGAATGATACATTCTGTTTGAGAGGATTTTGCAGACATTTAGCTCTTTCTGTCATGTATATATATCTTATAAAGCCCTCTGGTTAGGACATGAAACATGAATAAAATGAAAACTATAATTTTTTCAGCACAGAAGATTTAAAAAATATAGCTGAAATTTCCTTTTAATTATTACTCTCTTTTCACATTTACAGAGCTTTGAAATATTATCTCTCTTATTAGCCTTCAGTGATGACAGGAGCCATATACTGATTTACTTTTCAAAAGGTTTGCGGATTATCAACAACACAGTGATTCAAAATGCTATTACAATGCACTATGTATCATGAAAAGATTATGTAAACTATCAAAATATAATAACTGTCTACTCTTCCGTATAATCAGTTTAGTGATTTGACCTTTTATTGAATGTATATGGCTCTTATTCAGAGTAAAAATTTAATACACACAGTGTTTAAAATATCAATTATTTAATCAGAGTTCTTTTTTAATGTAATTGTTCTTCTTTATTTTTTTTTCCTTTTTTACAATTTTCTTTCTAAAACCCGACTCCCAATAATCTTTGGCTTACTGTTATATATTAAAGGCAGTTATAGAAATAAAATTGCTATTAAATGAGGAACAGATAGCAGTGTTAATGCTAATAGTAGAAGTCCAGGAAACAAGATGATGATTTTACATGCTTCCATTCACTTAATTGTCCAATGGATATTTGTTACAGGCACTGTTGTAAATGGTGATGACATTGCAGGACCTAAAACAAAACGCAGCCCTACTTTTCTTAACTTACATAATAATAATAAACAAATTATAACATTAAAAATAAAGGCAGCTTTAAATTGATGCTATTCATTCAGTAATAATGAGAAAAGTATTGAAATAAAGTATGGAAGCTTAAAATATAATTTAAATGCTAAGCGAGACCATAATAAATTTCTCACCTTTATAAATTAACTCAGATTAAATTATGATTTATAAAATTTCATTTAAAATGCATTATGTATTTATATGAAATTAAATAATTTCATTATTTATAATGAAAATTATATTTTTATATATATTATATATTTTTATATATAAAATATATATTTATAATGAAAATTATTTATTATAAAATAATTAAATTTTTTTTCTGGCACGTAGTAAGCATTTGATGAATGTTAGATGCCATCACCATCATGCATACCAAAAATAGATTCATAGCAATTGTACATTAAGGCTGGGCATGAAGGAGAGAGTATAGGAAGGGTAACTCTACCTAAAACGGAGACAAAAAGTCTAGAAAGAGAAAAACAAGTCCATTTAAATATAATAGGAAAAATGCCCCCATAAATATTATCAAAAATGTGACACTGACCCAAACCTCTCGGAAGATTCTTTTCCTCATCCAGTTCTCAGGGACCTTGGAGGTCACCTAGTAAAAGGACTTTTCAACATGATATTTTTGTCTCTCTGATTCTATTTCCATCTAGCGAGAATCAATGTGAGTGGAGCAGTACAATATCCAAGAAGTCTCATTCCCAAGCATTTCTACCAGCTCATCATTATTAGAGTCATGGCCATACTGCTATTTTATGCAGTAAAATACACAAAAGGAAAGGAACTCCCTGCCTCCTGTTCATCACAAAGGGGGAAGCTCCAATTCATGGAAAGGGCTTAGTGTTTGAGAAAGACCATCATCTTTGGAAGCAGAGAGAAAGGATTCCGTCGGAGATTCTATTACTTGCAGTGATGCTTCCTTAAGAAAACTCTTTCGCTTTCTAAGGCTTGGTTTCCTCATCTGCTCCCCTGGAGGCTGCCTCTTGGACGCAGGCCACACGAGTGTCAGTTTCAGGCTTGTCTGACGGCTCTTGTGCTGCTTCTGCGTGAAGGCAGGTCACCTTCCTCTTTTCCTGTGCATCCTGCCAGGTACCTCGTGCCATCACTTCATCGGCAGACCCAACTTGGTGGTTTTCACTAAGACTGTCACTACACCACCTCTAGCTCTCCATTTCTGGTTCCAAATTCTGTATCCCTCTATTTCAGTCTCCTTTTCTCTTTGGATCGTAGCAAGAAAGGATTCTCGATGAAGGGGAAGGACAAGATGACCCAAAATGCACACACTTTCCTCCATCCCCGTTCTTTTCCTTGTCCCTTTCATTCAATCCCTTACCTCCAAGGAGGCCTTTAGACCTAAATGAGGTCAGGGAAGACCTTTGAAAAGGTTTCTGTTGCATTATAAAAGGGATGGACTAGAGTAGAAAATGTGTTCTTACTTGCAATCACCTTCTTCTTCCTGTCTTTAATACGAATGAGACGCAACACAGGAAGATATTTTAAGACCATAAATTTATGTGAAAAAAATACAGTCAATATTTGAAAGATGAGGAAAAGGGGAAGATCCCAAAATATTTTTAAAGAAACAATAAATGTTCTTTAAAAAAAATCACTATTAAAAAAATAACTATCGGACTTTTTTAAGATGTATTAGAAAATTATATATAACTAATATATAATATAAATAATCCATTATATAATTAATCATTAAGTATAATATGTGATTAATATATAATTATAGTTAGCATGTAAGGTAATTATAACAATAATAATATATATATATAAAATCATTTTGCACAAAATTTAAATATACTTGATCACATTTATTCCTTGGAAAGAACAAATAAGATATCAGGGCAAATTTGATTTTCAAGGTGAATTATGTTTATTTTAGCAAAATTTACAGTTACTTAAATATATATTCATGTGTTTGTAATAGTAAAACAAATCCCCAAAGTATTTGAAATAAACATTGGACTATAGCTAATTTACATTTTTCTTCAGAGTTGTGTGTCAACATATCTTCATTTCTCTGCATGGCTTTGATTGCTAAATTTATTTAATTTCATAAAAATAGCATTATTTTAATTTTTACTTAATCAAAATGAGGAAACATGCAACAATAACATAAAGTGGAAGTTACCAAACAGTTATGCAAAATAATACAATTTGGCTACAGATCCTCTCATGAGAGTCTAGAAAAATATCAAAAAAGAGGTATATTTTTCAGGGAGCCTGGGTGGCTCAGTCATTAAGCATCTGCCTTCGGCTCAGGTCTTGATCCCAGGGTCCTGGGATCGAGCCCCAAATTGGGCTCCCCACTCAGCGGGAAGCCTGCTTCTCCCTCTCCCACTTCCCCTGCTTGTGTTCCCTCTCTTGCTGTCTCTGTCAAATAAATAAATAAAAATCTTTATTAAAACAAAAGAGTTATTTTTGTCCCACTAGATTTTGTATTATATTAACATGCTTTTTTTTTAATAGTCTTTGCTATATAAATATAATTGTGGTCATTTTCCAGTATGCAAATTTAACATACACTATATAATTCCATTGTATCATATTTAATTAATTGTATGTATTTTTAGATACCAAATTTGTGTCCAATCTTGATGTTACAAAAATTAAAACAACATTATTGCATGATAGTTTCCCAAAACATGTAGCAGCTACACAGTTAAGAATGAAATTGTATTGGGGCGCCTGGGTGGCTCAGTTGGTTAAGCAACTGCCTTTGGCGCAGATCATGATCCTGAAGTCCTGGGATCGAGTCCCGCATCGGGCTCCCCGCTCAGCGGGGAGTCTGCTTCTCCCTCCGACCCTCCCCTCTCTCATGCTCTCTCTATCTCATTCTCTCTCTCAAATAAATAAATAAAATCTTTTAAAAAAAATGAATGAAATTGTATTACCTATCTCAGGAGAAATATTCAGAGTTGCATTAGTAGTAGATAAGATATCCAAGATACAAGTAAAAATAGCAAATCAGAAATAACAATAATATTAGCACAACAGGCGTTTCTGTTGAAGACGTGAGCTTACTCCAAGGGCATGTGAGTTTTTTCAGGAATGGCAAAAGTAATCACAAATTAATGGGGTAACATATAGGGTCATACAGGGTTTCATAAATAAGTTGAGTAGCAGTTTTTCTCAGAAATATCTTTTGCAGGTTCTGAGAGTGACTATAGGACTTTTGAGGACCAACTAAGTTCTCATAGGGGTCCAAGATTCTTGTGCATACTCAAGAAAAAAAAGTGACACAAAATCATTGCTCATAATTTTTATCTATTTTAAAATGATTCAGTGCAGCAAAACCCAGAATTGGTTTTCAATTCTTAATATGTTTTCAAAAGAAAGCAATATGAACAAAATTCTACTAATAACAAGTTATTTCATTTCACCCAGGTACCAAAGAACATCAAGTATGGCATGGCTCCTGAGAAAAGCTCATTTTTCATGTATTTCATGCTAGGTTCCATTATGAGAAATAGAAAGATTTTGAAAGTCTGTTTTTAAAGCAAAATGTTTTAAGTTTAAGGAACCAGTGTCTTCAAATAACCCCTTCATTCCCAAAGGGATGTTCATCCTGAGAGAGATAAAAGAACTCCATTAAACATGCTCATAACCTTCTGCTTGGAATAGAAAGACTGTGTGGCACTCTATATGACTTCCTGGCCCATGCATACGGGTAAGTTTATTGAATGAACTGAACTACACAGGGGGCCCACATAAAGCAACTTTATTCTTTTTTAAAATCATTTTGCCATTTACTCTTCCAGTTTGTTTTTCTCACCCAGGACGGATTATTTGGTTTGTCAGTCAAGAGAAGACAATAAATAGTATATAGTTCAAATAATAAAATGTAGTCTAGAAAAATATGAAAACTACACACTTGTTTAATTGAAGTTCAAGGCTATCCTCAGCCAGAAAAATCACAGTGTGGAGAAGAACATGTTTGGACTTTTTTCTTCACTTAAGGTCATTTTCTGGTCTAGCTGTTGTGGGGTTCAGAACATTTGGCACAAGAGGCAGACAGAGGTAGGGGATATAACTGTCAGAGATACTTGACTCTTCACCGGTGGTTTCTAGTTATGGCATATTTGAAATAATGATGTGTGTGTACGTGTGTGTGTGTGTGTGTGTGTGTGTGTGTGTGTGTGTAGTATTTTCTATAGGTTCTTCAGAGAACCCCCACCCGTGAGAACTCTCATTTATCGTCTCCTTGATGTACGCAATGACTTTCAAAAATGGGATGACTGTTTAGTTCCTCAGATGGTTCACAGGAGATATATCTTTGTTCTGTCACAATCTAGAAGCTGCCTTCCTCAAAACAGCCCCTTGTTCTATCTAGGCTGACTAGGAGGCCAATAATCCACTTTTATTTCAATATCCTGCATTTCTCCTCCATAAATATATTACACAAAACAAAATAAAGAACTGATGCATTGATGTGCTTTTGCTAATTATGTCTCTTCAACATATATATCACAGATAAAGTAAAAAAATATGCTGAAAGGTGATAATTGCAACTCATATAAATACAAAGCATAGGTATCCAGAATCTCTGTCTCTCACTCCCTCTCTATCTCCATCTCCATCTCTCCAAATCTCTAACAATAAAGTGGGGGTAACTCATTATAAAGAATGAAAGAATGGACAGAAGTTATAATTTGATAATGTGTAGAAGATAAAGTAACAATGAATATAATCTACCTCACTTCATTTCAGAGAAATGAAAATTCTACTAGTATGTAATTTCAAACATATAAAACATTAAGGTACATGGTAAATTTAAATGATGACCTATTGGAAAAATTAGAATTGTCATACTTGATAGGTGTGTAAATGATAAAAATTGGAAAACAATATGCCAACATCCCGTAAATGTGAAGCCATGCATTGGTCCATAGTTGTACTCCTTTTTTTATACATAGGGATGCCCTTCCATATGTGCCAAAAGAGGGGAAAACCGAGTATGTGAATGTTCATTGCAGCATTGTTTTCAATAGCCAAAAAATACTGAGACAATAGAAATATCCATCAGTATAAGATGGTATAGCCATATTATTAACCATGGATCAACATAAATGGAAGCGTATCTACTAATGTATATGCTATCAAATGATATAGTGACAGATAAGAAAGAAAGTTTTGCTACATATTTAGTTAAATGTTAAAATACACATTAGGATAGTAAACACCATATTCAAAATGCAATGCAGGGAAATATAGGAGGGAAATTAGTTTGAAGACTTCAAATATATCTGGAAAACCTTCATACTTAAATTACAATAAAGGAAATATTACAAAAGTTAAGATATGGCAGAACAAGATGGTGGATACATAACCATTCTTACATTATTTGGTTATGTACAGTATGCTTAAAAATATGTCAAGATAAAGTAAAAAATGCATATAAAATGCCTAATGAAAATTCTCATTTATATATTTTAAGGTACTTTTCTTGTCTGATTTGTCTTTCTCCCTAAAAACCTATATTTATTTTAGAAATGAAAATTTTCTTAAATATATCAAAGAATATTAGCATGTTTTCTTATTTAGCATCTTGTACAGATTACCACATTTTATTTTGTTATGAGTATATGCATTAGTTTTTTATTGTTACCATAAAAAATTACCTGACAGAGTACCAGGATGTTTTTTGATTAAACATCTTATACAACCTATCACATTTGATTTTCTCTGTGGATATATGCATTAGTTTTCTATGACCATTTATTATCTCACCATTCTCTAGGTTTTTCCAGATGTTCTGACTTGGGTCTCACTGGGCCAAAATCAAGTTGGTGGCAAGTCTCCTTTCTGGAGTTTCTAGCTAATCCATTCCCTTGCTCATTAAGGTTGTTGACTGACTTTAGTTCCTTGTGATACAAGAGGAAGATTCCCCATTTCCTTCCGGCTATTGCCTGAGGACTGTTCCCAGCTTCTAGAGACCAGAGCATTTCTTGTCTACAGCCCCCCCATTCTCTTTGTATAAAGCCCACAACAGAGATAGAGTCCTTCTCATGCTCCCAATGTGTTTTTGAATCTTGAAAAACTTTACTTATCCGAATATCCATCCAAAGATTTGTGGTATGTTGTACACTATTACATATTTTCGCGGACTGAATGTTTGTGCCCTTTATTGATATGTTGAAGCCCTAATTTCCAGTGTGATGATGTTTGGAGGTGGGGCCTTTGGGAAGTAAATAGATTTACATGGGGTCATGGGAATATTGTCCTCCTAATGGGATTAATGTCCTTATAAGAAGAGGAAAGGAGGGGCGCCTGGGTGGCTCAGATGGTTAAGCGTCTGCCTTTGGCTCAGGTCATGATCCCAGGGTCCTGGGATCAAGCCCTGCGTCGGGCTCCCGGCTCAGTGGGAAGCCTGCTTCTCCCTCTCCCACTCCCCCTGCTTGTGTTCCCTCTCTCTCTGTGTCTCTCTCTGTCAAATAAATAAAATCTTAAAAAAAAAAAAAGAGGAAAGGAGACCAGAGCTCTCTCTCTTTCCCTCCGTCCTTTTCTTTCTCTCTGACTCTCTCTTTCTCTCTGCCACAGAGGGCACAATAAGGGGGCTATTCAAAAGCCAGAAAGAGGGTTCTTACTAAGAACCAAATCTGCCTGCACCTTGATCTTGGAGTTCCCAGCTATCAGAACTTTGAGAAATAAATGTCTGTTGTTTAAGCCATTTGGTTTATGGTATTTTGTTACAGCAGCCTGCACTAAGACAACTTTCCATTTCTGTCCTGTTCCCCAAATCAAATAATACCCTTTTCCCATACATTTTCTACATTTATATGATGATTTCCCTTATTTTGAAGAGGCAGTTGGGTTTGCTGAAGATATCTGATCTTTCAGTTGCATCCTTTAATGAAACTGTACTAGCTATTGCAATTGTCCACTCTTCTATTGGTGTTGGCGCTCATATTGTTACTGAATTTACTGAAGCTGAATTCTATCTCATACTTCGGAGACTAAAGGTTCTCATGTATAATTTCAAAAGAAGACCTTTTATGCCTTAAACCTCATCCTTTCTGTAAAATACAGTGGATAAACTGAGGCTGACATTTTACAGTTATATTGTAGAATATTATCAATATAATACGAAATATTTATATTCTCACTTGTAATCAATATTTAATATTTAAAATTATGTGTGATATACTTAATCTAAAATATATAGTTTTGTTCTCTTATACTACATGAAATTTTACAAATAAATGAGTATTCAATTAATGATAAACTCAGAATTAAAATCACACAGGATATTTGATATTTAACTTGAAATTGATAACCTCAAGAAAGAATCTGTGCCACTAACATAGATCCTCCACTTTTCAAATAAATTATATTCTGGAAGAAACTTATTAGGTCATTTTATAATCAACACATTATGAATGAATGAAGTTATTGCAAAGACAAAAAGTATATAATTGGTGATACGTTGCATTTTAATTATTTCCTAAGGAATGCTGATTATATTGGGTTTCCTTAGTCTTGCATTTTTTTTTCGATTTTGTAATCTTTTTTTTCTCTCTTTTCTAAAATGGAGACCATTTGAGTGGCAGCTCAATTGAATCTTCTGCCAGATAATCAAATAATACATTTCACATGATGACTGAAAGGATATTGCACGCATGACATGAGAAATCAGACTTGGAGTTATGGGAGTACAGGGAAATAATGAATTATATGACATGGGGTGGATCGTACTGTAATAGTTATTTTGTGAACAGAAACTTCAGTAGATCAAGGTACCTTATTAAAACATACTGCTCCTTGACCTATTTAAGAACTATTTAATTTGAATTATATGGCTAATTTTAAGTAAGCTATTTCTATAGTATTTTTTTGAGAACGTATTTGTACAAGTAGAATCCATTAATATATAAACTTTATAAATATTTTTTAGTAAAACATTTCTTTCCAAAGTTCTGATATTTTCTTGATAAAAAATAGCTTTATTCTAAGAACCAAATGAATGCACAATCATATAGAACCTACTTGAGAAAAGTTACTGAATAAAAATAAGTAATAAATATAAACATAAAATTCCGGCTTCTCCTATTATTGTCCACATAGAAATCTGATTGTATTCACCTACTGACTCATTCTTTATTGTCAAAACTTGTAGAAATTTTTTACTTTACTTCAGTCTTACACAATTAATATTACGTGTCTTACTAAGTTTAGTTATTCAAGTTTTGAACTAAACTGGTATATGGAAAATAGGAATATTTAGTGTCCTATTTGATTTTGTTATACGTTAGAGACCTAAACTATATTAACAAATAATTATAAGGATCTAAACTATCCTTTTAGTTCCATATTCATTGGGAATACATTTTATATGAAATTTTCCACAAATCTGAATATTTTAAAACTTGTACTGTGTCATTAATGACTAATTTTTTTTTTTACACAATTTGAGAGTGTGGTATCATCATTTTAATTTTTGGTAGGGCATATATTCATCATTTAAAAAATAAATTAGAGAGAAATAAATTAAAAATTATGTGTTTGCTCTACTGAGACATAACTCAACCTCTCTCATGACACAAGTACAGATTTAAATCTCTTATCTTCACCAAGACTTAAATTCTCCTTTAAGAATTAAAGATTGCAGCAGGATAGTAGAAATTTACTCTAGATTATGGGTTTTTCCTACTGCATTTTTAGTGATTGATCAATAATTCCATGAGTCTGATGCTTTTGCATATAGATAGATTTAGTAAAAAGTTTCTGTATCACACAGTAAATACAGTACACTTATCAGTGTCTCATGAAAAAAGAATAAATATTAAGTTATTTTTTAGAAATAAGCAATAAAGAATAAGCAACTTAGGTGATACACTTTTAAAAAGAAAATTAATAATCTACAACGTTGCATGGAACTTAAAAGTTGCATCTACTCCTCGATACCACAGAACATATCCATATTTTGAATTAATTAGTATAAAAATATTCATGGCATATTATTTCTCCCTACAAAGTATAAAAATGTATTTTGATATGAAGGAACATTATTAAATGAATTATTTTCATAATATGAATTTAGTTTTACATATTAAATTTCATATTATATTTATAAATGCATCAAAGCTTAGTTTTTAGAGACCATGATGTAATGTTTGGTTTTAAACACAAAAAGAAAACACAGAAGCAAAAATCAAAGAAGTACACTTAGATTCAAAGGTGAAAATTTCTTACAACTAGAGTATATAATAATCGTTTTAGGTACTCAAAAGATTTAGTAATTCTTCCAAATAATGACAAAGACTTGTAAAACTTGGTTTTGAATAGTTTTTATTGGTTCCGTTTTGAGACCTACATTTTTTATAGTTTGCAAATTAATTTGGGCAACTTTTAAAATACCTTAAAACTCAAATAAGAATTTATCTTTGAGGCAATGTAAAGAGAGATTTTTCTTTTTATATGTCAGTGAAGGAAACTACTAACTTTTTGACCTAATCTCCTGATCGGAGGTAGGTAAACCACATTCTGTGGCCAAATCCAATATGCCACCTGTTTTGTGAGCAAAGAATGTTTTGTTTCATTTTAACATTTTAAAATGTCTCATTTTAAATGGCTCTGTAAACACATATAATATTCTGCCTCTTGGCCTCTTGGCCTATAAGCCTGATTTTTTTTTATAAGTCTGATATATTTAATGTCTAGCTCTTTATAGAAAATGTTTGTTAACCCCTGGATCCCTAAGCATAAAGTGATGCCCTGTATAGAGATTGAAATCCGTATATTGACATATTGACAATACAACTTTCCTAGATATTTTTTTAGTTCCTATAAAAAAACTGTGAACACGTATTTGCATCTCTCTTTTGTTGTTGTTGCTTTTTACTATTACCATTATCTGAAACTTGTATCTATTATAATATATATGAAAGCAATCTATATTATAATATTACCTGTTGTAAAATTGCTAGCAGAGTAACATAATAAAAATATCATTTATAAAAGTAATTAAATGATACAAATATATGGAATGATTAGATTTGTGTATTTCTTTTTAATAAATAATAACTTTTTAGTGATATCTGGAGACTAAAAAATATTTAACCCATGACAATGTATCATAATAATCCAATGCAATGAAAAAAAATACATAGTAAATTGATGTAACCATAAAGCCAGTGATGATGTATCATACACAAATTCAAGAAAGCGTAGGCTACATTATCTCAATATATACCTGAAGTCCTTTGGAAAAGTTAAACACTGTATAAAGTTGGGTTAATTCATGGGTGCATCAGAATTTTCCATAAAAACATGAAAATATTATTCCAATATAGCATATGCTATAATGTGTGTAACAAAAAGATATTATTCTTATTCTTGAAGCTACTTTCAAATATTAATATTTTATATGCTATATAGAGTCATGAAAATACAGAGAAGGCTAATATCTTATTTTTAAGGATTATTATAAAATAATGCAAATTAAAATATTTTGCTATCTTAAGCTCCAGTGCATAATTTATTTCTTTTTATTCTAGAAGATGTGCTAACCCCCTTTTTGTTGCCTCTATACCATTTTGTACATTGACATGCTTGTATGCAGTTTTAGTTATTGGCTTTACAAAGGAGTAGAGAGATAGTCTTTTGAGACTGTATTCAAATCCAGAATCCACAATTTCTTACCTAAATAAGCTTGGAGAAGTTATTTAGCCTCTCAGTGCTTCAGTTTCTCATCTATAAAATAGGGTTATTTACTAATATATACCTGAAACAGTTGGTACATAGGTTGAAGCATTGACACACATTAATCACTTACAACATGACCCTGCCCAGAACATTAGCCAAAAATCACAAATTGAATTTCAACAGGTGTGTATGTGTAATTATTGTAAAATGATGGTATATCATGTGGAATTCCTCTTATGTAGTGACATCCATGCTACTAATAATATAGCCATTTCCCTTATGATTATCTTAATGGAAAGAAAACTCTCTTGAGTAGGAGTAATAATGATTAATTAAATTAAATGTGATATGCAAATGTGATTCTTTCAGCAAACAAATGTTTAGCAATGGGAGAGTTTTAAAAATTAATCTGAAGTTGCATTTCACTTTTAATTTCTCGGTTTTATATGAAACTTGAGCCTCTAGAAAAACAGCTGCTTCCAGGAATAGACCATACCTGTACATGTTAATCTTTTTCCCCCACTAATGCTATATCTTTAGGTCAAAAACATCAGTAGGAAAATTGAAATATCAAAGTATCAGACACTATTTTTTTCTAAAATTTTCTGATGTATTTTATTGCTGGAAAAAATAATTTTATGTCTATAAAATTAGCATTTTTCCACAGTACATTTCAGTTATCCCAGTGAAGTCAAAATGATTACTTTCTTTGTAAATATGAATTCAATGATAAAAGTCTGAAACAAATTATTAGATATATCCAGACATCTGCTTAGGTAAAGGCAATATACTTTTAATACTTGGGACAACATGATTAATTAGAGTATTGAGAGTTAGTAAGTTAGAATCGTGGTTGTACTTTTTTTTTTTTTTTAAAACTTTCATACTGATGCTCCTGTGCCTACCCAAGTTGGGATGCAATATTTGTTAAAGAGAAGACTGAATGAATGAAATAATGAATTAATTATACTGTTATACTGTTTGGAATCCAGTTTTCTGTGTTTTTAAAGTAAAATACAAAATGGAAACCAAAACTGAAAATTCCCTGAGCAGATAAAACCATTTAAGCCACATAAGCAAAACATAATGTGGCTTAGTCTGCAAAAACAAGCGAAACTTAGGCTACATCTTAGAAATGCCTCTGAGAATCATTAACAAAACTTAATCTGTTCCTCAAAATTAACATAAGTTAACCACTTTTAACCAATCCACAATCATTAGGAAAATTGTAATGCTATAACCAGTCATTCCAAAGAAAGAACAAGCTCTGCATTCTCACTGTATAGACTGTCTTGTAACAATATACCTCTGAGCCTCATTCTATTGTTGGTTTGAGAGCTCTCTGTTTGCCAGACAGTTCTCTGTTCCTATATGCACAACAAACTCTTAACTAAATACTACTTTACATATCTGGTGGGTTTAATAGTGCTATTTCTGGACGGTGTTAAATCAAATTATGTCATAGTTTCTGTTTTAAATTTTCTTACATTTTACTTTTCACATCAAAGATAAGAAATTAAAGCTATCATACTTGTTATAACCACATTAACTTTTTAATTAGAATAGCTTTTTAATCAACTAGTGATCATTTAGGCCAGCACAATTTCAGTGCACCACCACAAAATAATACACTTGATGTACACATAAGAAACACAAAATAAAATCTTATTAATTTCAATACAATAATATATGCTGTGTATGTATGTATATTTCCCATGAGTGTGGTTAATGTGACATCAGATATATCTTTCTATTTCTGTGATAAACTTATTTTTGATTCCAGGGGTATTAATATTTATGTTAATATTATATTAATATTAATGTGCAAGAAAATAAATTTTTCTTCTTTGCATTTATAATCAAACCTCTAAGGATTGCATTTTGGTTCCAGTCCACATCTCTCTACCCTTTAAACCATGCATTTTCAATTCTGTCGCCCCTGCTTCCACTTGCTTTTATTTTTAATTCAAGTATAATTAATAAACAGTGTTATGTTGGTTTAAGATATGTAATGTAATGATTCAACAATTCTCTACATTTCTCAGTGCTCATTGAGATAAGTGTACTCTCTTCCCCTTTATCTATTTTACTCATCTCCCCGCCCACTTCCCTTCTGGCAACCACAAGTTTGTTCTCTGTTATTTAAATATTTTTTTGGTCTCTTTTTTTCTTTGTTCCTTTGGTTTGTTTCTTAAATTCTGCCTGCTTTTATTTTATTTTTCTTAAAGATTTTATTTATTTATTTATTTATTTATTTATTTATTTATTTGAGAAAGTTTGCGTGAGCAGGGGTGGGGAGAAGTGGCAGAGGGAGAAGCAAACTCCCCGCTGAGCAGGGAGCCTGATGTGGGACTGGATCCCAGGACCCCAGAATCACGAGGGGACCATGACCTGAGCTGAAGGCAGCTGCCTAACCAACTGACCCACCCAGGCACCCCTACCTGCTTTTAAACCTGTTCCTTTCAGTTCCTAGTAGCCAGCGTCTTCATATCTGTTCTCAATATCTTTTCATTCAGGAGTTTCTTTGTATCTAAACTTTGCTATGTTTCTGTTTCTATGCACAGTCTTCACCTGATCCCAGATCAGGCACAAGACTCCATAGTTTGCTCTTCTGGCTTCAGATATTTACTTTCCTAGTTATATACAAAATAATATTTGTTCTCTTACCTTCTCCCTAACTATGATACAGATATTGAGTTGTGGGTGGTTTTCTTCCTCTCCTTGTAAATGTGTATGTTTTGAAGTATTCGTGAAAGGATTCAGATTAGGCAGCCACTGCTTTCCTGTGAGTTGGCAGGTTAGCTAATGATAGTCCCACCTAGACTGTCCACAACGTAAAATAGGTAACTCAACAAAGGAAAATCAACCTGTGTTGTCAGAAAATAGGAAAGAATAGATATTTTTTGTCTGAAAATACATAATTAACCCATACATATATTACTTTACCATTGGCATTTTGGACTAAAATACAGATATAAGTCAATTACTTAAAGTGGGACTCTGCCATTTGACTGCCATTACTTATGTCTGACACACTTCATTGACTTCTTTGGAATGCAAGTTTCCATCTCATGGGCACTCTCTGCTGTTAGTAGGCTACTGGCCCAGAATAATGAATCACTGGCTCAACCAATGGCCATCCTTATGAAGTTGAAGCTATTTTACTAGTCATTTGCTTTTTGTCAGGGGATTTTGATTCTTCCCTCAGGCCCCTGTGAAAGTAGTTTCAGTGTATCACATGGAGAAGCTATTAACTCATTCTTTTAGTGTAAAAATTTAGAAAATCATAATCATGAAATACTTATTACTTATACTATATAATACTAATAAATCTGAAAGTTGGAATGAACTAATCCCCTAACTGCTACTCAGCTTTTAAAGGTGAGTGCTAATTCTCATTTATCTGTTTTACTGACAATCCACAAAATCCACTTTAAGGATATTTGTTAAATTTAGAGTAAAGTTATGTGTGAAATGGCTTTTCTGCTCTTCATGCAGTCTGAAACAGAATGGAGCACCATAAAGCTCTGTGTGTTTTGATTGAAGTATTTCCGAGAGAAGACAGTAGCATAAACCAGTTATTCCACTTTGACGTTTAGTTGTTGTTGTTTAAACTCTCCTATTTTACCTCTATTGTGTATTATAAGTGATTTTTTGGAATCTGATCCAAGTGGGCAATGTGTTTCAACATTAATAGGGTAGTTTTCTGTAACTTGCTGTTTTTCTTTTCTAATGATTTCATGATACTCTCCACTTTCTTATGAAAATAAAAGGTATGAGTTCAAAGAAGAGGAACAGAATTAGCCTTGAAGAGCATGCAGAAAAGGAGAGATCCTGGAAAGGAGAAAAACCACAGGGTAAAAATTGTGAATATCAAAAGGATAGGCCATAAAAAAGAAGGTACAAATAGAAGACATCTCTGTGTTTGCTTGGGGAGTAAAATTAAGGAGGGGAACAACAGACCAGAGTTGACCAAGCGTTTGGAGGATTTTATATGTATCAGAGGATAATTGAGTAAAAGAAGAATGAGCAGAATCTATTAATTTTGATTACAGATATGGTCCCTCAGTACATGAATTAGATCTTAGAAACCGTATAAGGAATCTAGATGGCTTTAAGGCATTTGTTTCATATTTGTAGAAAACAATGAATTAATAAATGGCAAATTGAAAGTAAGATTTATAAGATTTATAACTGTACTTAAAAAAAATTGAAGCTTCTCTCTGTCTTTGTCTCTGTCCCTGTCTGTCTGTATATTTTTTTCTGGTGTTAGTTTTACTTTAATTTTGTTTCCATCTGTGAATCTGTTGTTTTCTCTTCTTTATAGACAGGATGTTTCTCCTTACTTGCATTGCCAGTACAGGATTTAAAATCATTCAAATCCTTGGAACATCAGTGAGCCTCAAAGATGGAAAGATCAGAGTTAGGGAGAAAGGTAAAACTGTTGTTTTTGAAAAATTTAAAAGCTGAACCTGAAGCAGCAAATTGTAGAGTTATAAAGAAGCATCGTGATCATTGTAATACCTAGTAGCATTTATTTGTGTTACAGAACTAAAGAACTTGGGTAATTTCTATTAATGTATCTTAGATGATTAACAAATGGGAAGATACTCTATTCACTCACTTTTCAACACACAGATATATATTGTGTTCACATAAACCCTGCCCTCCCTAAATTCACAGTACAAAAAAATAGTAACATTTAATCAACCTAATTTACAGGAATATTGTGAATTTTTAATGAGATAATATATAGAAAAAGTGCTTTGAAAACCTACAAAGTTGGGGGGGGGCGCCTGGTGGCTCAGTCAGTTAAACATCTGCCTTCGGCTCGGGTTGCGGTCCCAGAGTCGCTGATCGAATGCCAGGATCGAGTCCCTCATAGTGTTCCGGGCTCCCTGCTCAGCGGGGAGTCTGCTTCTCCCTCTGCCCTTCACCCCACTTGTGCACTCTCTCTCTCTGTCTCTGTCTGTCTCTCAAATAAATAAATAAAAATTAAAAAAAAAGAAAAACGAAAACCCACAAGGGGTACAGTACAATGTTATAGATTCTGATATGTTAGGAATTATCTCTTCTTGAGAATATTTGTACTAGTAGCAGCTATATAATGTGTAGGATGCAGTGCAAAATGAAAGTGTGGGGGACATTATGTTTTTCTTTTTTCAGTCTCTTCAATTGCCATTTTGATTTTTTAATTTATTATTAAGTGTCATGCAGTCTTGCATACGAGGACACTCACTCAGGGTGAATGTAGACCCTTCACAGATGGACTTTGGTCCCACCCTATAATTCCACCTATGCCAGCATGGAGCGTGCTAGTCACTCTCTCTAATAATTCATGGACCCACGATCCTAAAGAGTTTGCAGCCTCCTTGCTGTGATACACTCAGTACCTGAATCGGAGGTGGGTGAGAGGCTTACCTCACCTAATTGTTTGCTGAAAGCCTTTGGCATTGCCAGGCAGGGGTAGGACAGCCCCTGGAATGCCCCATCCAAGGTATTCTTCCCAGTCCTTCCTGGGCCCACATGCACACCCAAGGGATGGCAGAACATGAGCTAACTCACTACCCTCTTCCTCCTTCAACCTCTTCCTCCTGTGTCTCTTCATTCATCAACTCAGGGTTCACCCAGGTGCAGGGCAGCAGAGGTGATAGGGAGGAGGGAGGCATGAGGAAAAGGTGGTGGGCCTGGGTGGGTCCATTCGCACCAGGATCCTGGGAACAGTCCCCACCCTTTCAGGGACACGGGGAGGAGTACGAAGCAGGACACACAGGAGCAAATCCACCTGTGCATGCAACTTCTCCCCTTCAGACTCACTTAGTTCACTTTATTTTTTTACTTTATTATCATATATGGTTATTTATCGTATATGTTTTCAAAAATGGATAACCAGTATATGGCGTAAAATAACTACAAAAACTGGAATATATCAGGTGAATGTTATTTGATATGTGCCTAATTTGAAGTGAGTTTTGAAATACATCTAACAAATGAATTTAATAAGTTATCAAAATCTAGGATGTGTCATAGTGACTAGAATGTAAAAGGCATTCCAGAAATATTTGATGAAAAAAATTAGCAGGAAAACGCTATTCTGCAGAGAAATTGAGTCCAGGAAGATAGCAAAATATATACATGGAGATCACTATGCACTAAAAAATAAAGTGGATTTTCTTTGCAAAATGTTTAGGGGAAAAAAATTCAGTAATAACAATAACTACACTAATATTTTCTTTTAAGAAATTTAAAATCTATCCAAATCTCAAAAAAGAGCTTGGAAGTAAGTTATAATTGCTGTTATTATTACTATTAACAGTATTTTAATTATGAAATATAAATGAGTAGTGGAAAGAACATAAGATTCAAAACCCAAGAATTAGTTCTGAATCCTTATTCTCTCATAGATTTGTCTTCTATGATATTGAACAAGCTGCATACTTTCTCTGAGATTTAAGTACTTCATCAGTCAAAAAGTATGAAATGATATAACTTTCATTGTTATGAAAATAGAATGAGATATGTTTTTAGATTTTCAGATATACATCATTGAATTACTATGCAGTTTTCCCCAATTAGAAGGAGGGCCCCTAAGCATGGTACTTACCTATAAGAATAAAAATCAATAGTTGCATAAGCTTAGGAGAAGATAATCTTGAAAACCTTCCTTTTTCACCTAACCTTTTAACCACAAAGCCATTTTGACAGATATCTCAAAGATGAACATCTTATTAGAAGAACATATTTTCATGGGACATAAAAAGGATAGTCAACAAATGATTTAGTATATTTTCTTCACACAGAATCATGGCCTATGATACAAGGAAAACTTGGATAGAAACTATTAAATCACTTCTTGACTTTGTCCTTGTACATGCCTCATAACAAAAAAGCATTTAAGCATTTATTGTTTGACATTAATTCTCAAAACGGACATTCTGGGAGTTTTCAGAATTTCAGGAGTCAGCCCTAGTAAACAATGAAATTAATAGTTGATAAATGAAGATCTGGCATGATCCTCACTATTTTCAGTTCATTGTTATAAGCATGCTCTAATATTCCTTACCAACAGAAATAAACTAAGTAGTTATTTGTCCTAAGTTAATTAAGATATGTCTAAACAATGAAATAGCTTTATATATGTTTAAACAATTCAGTATTGCAATTCAGTATTTGCTACAGAGGTATGTTTTCCATCACTGCTGATTTTCCTTACCTTTTTGATTCCTAGATCAATCTTCTAACATGTCCAAAACAAAGCACTTATTTTCCTCCAAATTTATTTTACTTCCGTTGTTCCAAACCTAGTAAAAAACAAAAACAAAAAACCCCAGAAAATCTCCAAACAGTTGATTATGCCATAATATCAGAAGTCATTCCTGTTTTGTCCCTTACTTTCAGATGCCCCAAAAATTAAGAATATAAATTCTGACTCAAAGTATATTGCTTGGCTCAGCCAATCCCCTCCCATTTCTCTTGCCTCCTACTTCATCTAAGAAACTAGCATGTCTTCTAAAGTACAGCAAAACAAACTCGATTGGCCATCTTACTTCCAATTTGGCCTTGCAACCACTGTAATATACTTTCCACAAGTGGTTGGAGTACCTTTGTAAAATGGCAAATATAGGTATGTAACTTTACTGCTTAAAAGCCATCCACAGATTTCCGCTGTCCTTAGAATACTTCCCAAACATCTTGATCCTTAACGTGAACAGCATCTGCACCCTGACTACTGCCGTTCCAATCTTCCTCTTTCCTGGTTCTCACATGATCAGTAGCCTCCAGTGTTGTGAGCCTTCTTTTATTTCATTCAATAAACCATTTTCCCTGCTGCTGCCGCTGCCCCTTCTTCTCCACCACCTCCTCCTCCTCCTCCTTTCTCTCCTTCTTCCTTCTCCTCGTCTTCTTCTGGCACACAGCCAGTGCACTGCAGCCTCTGAAGGGAAAGCCAAGCACTCAGGCCTCTCTGGCAAGTCATTTCTAGCCCAGACACCTTCATTCCTAGGTCTCTTTATCTGAGGCATTAGCCGGAGGTCTTCTTCAGGCACCTCCACTGAAGTTAATGGAAGGACGGGGGAACCATGAAGACGTTTCCCCACTCTGACTTAGCAGACAGTATTTTTCCACTCCTACCTCCTTCTCTCCACCCTCCCTGCAATTCCACGGTCCATAAAACTGCCAGAGACTGTAGTCCTGGGCTCCGTTAAAGGGCGAAGGCTCCCAGGTTTTCACGGACCAGCTGACCCTCAACCTGTGTACCAGACCATGGAGGAAAATGGGACAAGGTGGCTCAGGGAGTCGTCTGGTTTTTAGCTTCTTGCTTATGCCATCAGAGTAGGAGTCAGAAAGACAGCAGCTTCACTTTGGTCTTTAATTGGCTGCCCTCTCACCCAGCATCTCAGTGCTCTCTCTTTGGTGAAATGTCTGCTCCTTACTTTCCCGATTTCTAATTGAATTGTGTATTGCTGATTTTTTTTCCTTTACTGGTGAATGTGGAGAACTCTTTATATATTTACTGAAGTCTTTTTCAGATATGTGATTTGTAAATATTTTTCCCAGTCAGTAGCTTTCCTTTTTATCCTCATAAAAGGTTCTTTAACAGACATTATTTTTGTAAGTTCCAACTTATCAAAATTTCCTTTTATAAATGGTACTTTGGGTGTCAATTTGGAGAATTCTTTGCCTAGACTTAGATCCATTTTTTTCTCCTAATTACAAAAAAAAAATAGTTTTAAATTTGCACTTATGTGTATAATCCATTTTAAACAATTTTATGTATAACATGTGAGACTTAGATTGAGGTTCGTTGTGCTTTTTGTTTTGTTGTTTTCCCTGTGAATGTCCTATTGCTCCAGAATCATTTGTTGGAAAGTTTATCTTTCCTCTGTTGAATTGCCTTGAAAAAATAGATCTAAAGTTAGAAAGAGATAAATGTTTCTCACCAAAATTTGGGGGCGAATAGAAGGAAAATAGCTCTGTACTTCGCCTATTAATCTATGCAGAATTGAACCTTTATTTGAACACTTGAGTGTCCTTAAGTCTACTCTGTGCAGTAAGGTGAAGGGCTGCCCCTCACAGTAATCTGTAGACAGACTACTTATTGGGGGTGATTACGTACCTGATAGTGAACAAACGCATGGGGAAAAGCTCACTCTAGGTGTCAGATTAGAAAATGGGCAGCAAGAAACAACTAAGTGGAGGAAAACTGCATAAAAGAGTAAGCATCCCAAATCCCTCCTTCACCCAGAGTGGCCAGTTGTCCTACTACATAGATTACAATTTTAAGTAATTATATTGTCAAAGCAAAGTTATAGCAGAAATGCATCCATGTATGAGTGTGTATGTTTGTATGTTTCTTTTTTAGGACAAATAAGTGTACACAAGGACTATAGCAGCACAGTCAAACCCCCCTGTCACAACACTATATACATTATGACAATAGGAACAGAGACTAATTTTCATTGGGTCCCTAATACCTAGCTCAATGGCATATATTCAGTGTTTAATGAAGATATATCATTGAAAGAATGAGAGTAAATTATACATTTAGGAAGAAAAAATACCTTTTTATTAAAACTTTTTATTTGAGTATAGTTGACCCAGAATATTACATTAGTTTCAGGTATACAACAGTGATTCAACATTTCTATGCAATGCTCTCAAGTGTAACTACCATCTGTCACCACACAACACTATTACAGTATCATTGCCTATATTCCTTGTGTTGTGCCTTTTATTCCCATGCTTATTTATTCCATAACTGGAAGCCTGTATCTCCCACTCCCCTTCAACCATTTTGCCCATCCCCCAAGCCCCTTCTTATAACATTCTTTGTAACAATGGAAATAAAAGCTCTTGTTTGACCATTAACACAAAGATGCAGTTTCTTAAAGACGTTAGAGTCCTACTTTGAATTTTTGTTTCCTTATATTTTGACATAGTCTATGTTGCATAAACTCTCAAGGAAGAATTACATAGTGTATTTTTTCTTTTCAAGATTGGGTGCATAAGCTTTAAATTATCATCATAAAGCTCTATTTTACATGACCATAATTACCATAAGGAATAGAAGAAAAGTTGGCTTTCTTTCAAGATTTCAAAGCATCCTCAAGGATGTTAGGACTTTCAGAATTATCATTTCTTGAATACTTGCAGCCTAGGTACGAAGGACATTTTGTGAGTTAATTTTTCCTTCTTTTTCCTTCTCTTCTTTTTCTTTCTGACTTCTTTTGCTTATAGAAGCAATTGCAATACCTAACATCCTCAAATACATTCCAATATTTAGGGTCACAAAATGTGTGCTTGTATTTTTCTTAACCAGCTGAGCCACCCAGGTGCCCCAAGTGCTTGTATTTTTCTTAATGGTAGTCCAATAAATGATATCTGATCATCTTTTTGCTTAACTTACTTTTTTTTTAAATTACAGGAAAAGGTGAAGATATTCCCTAATAGCAATGAGTGTAACTACAAATATTTATGAGCATGTGTGTACACACGCTCATATACATGTACATGTATGTATGTGGATGTGCACAGAGAGAGAGTTACCAGGCTAGCACGGGCGTGTGAATGAAATAAGAAAAGTTTGGCTTTGTCAGTTTATACTACAGGGTAATTGACTGAATTTTCTTGTCTTACATCTTCCATCAAAGGCCTCATTAGCTTTTAAGAGCTCGCCACAGATTTTAGAAGATAATTTGAAGTAATGATAGATGTGATTTAAGACACAGTGAACAGAATTTACAAAATAAGGTCATTGCTTCTAAATATTTTTTCACCATTGGCACCAAAAACAGTCCACTTTATTTTTAGCTTTATTGTCTTTTACTTGAATAATATTTTTAACAGAATAATATTTTAACGGCTATTTGGTAGGTCTCAAATGAAAGAATTTCAGCAAAGGTAAATTTATTAGGAATGAAAATTAAGAATTTCAAATATAGTATGTAAGCTTTAATACAGATAAAAACACTGAGCGATTTTGAATGTGTTTACTGAGCAAGTGAGTTATCTGCGAAATATTGGCTTTAAAATCAAGGGAGTTATCTGGGAAATATAGGCTTTAAAATGTTTGATAACTTTTAGTTTAAAATATCTAGGGCTACTAGAATGTTTGTCAGCTACCCCAATATTTCTCAAATACATATATATTTATATATCCCAAGAAACAGGAAATTAGTGGATCTGAATTTTCATTATTGGAAATATGCAATATTTCTCCCTGAAGGGATATAAACCCACACAGATAGATAAATAGATAGATATACAAATGTGGTGGAAAACAATTAAATCTTGGTAATTATGGTAAAGCTATTGTTATATATAGACTATATATATAGAGTGTATATATATATATATATATATATGTGTGTGTGTGTGTGTGTGTGTGTGTGTGTGTGTATCTATATAGAAAGAGAGAGAGAGAGTCCTACTGACTTAACAGGATCCACACTTTATCATCCCCTGGTTTTTAGTTTCAGAGTTGTCTAAGCCTTCTCCTTTGCTTTCCCATGAAGTGAGTGTGTGTTGATGGTGTGAGGCTGGGATCTCAAAACTATGAAGAGTACCATGCAGTAATTTGCCTCTGCCTTCTGAGCTCCTGCACACTCTAACCAAAACCCGACACCCAGTCTGCATCTGACTAATTTAAAATTCTTGTGACTATAGGAAATATTTTCTCATTACATTTTCTATCATTTATTATTGGCATAAAAGAACAGTGGCTACTTCTCTTGTATTTATCATTTATCTTGCCAATTTCCCAGGCATTATAACTAGCTTAATTATTGTTTTTGTTTATCTTCTTAGACGTTTAAGATAGAAAAATGATAAACATTGTGAGATTGTGAGTTTTTATACTGGTATATTTACAAATTTTTTGTAATCTTATTGCAATGAATAGGACCTACAAAGGAAGATGAATATTAGCTGTGATTGTAAACATTCTTGTCTTTTTTCTGACTCTAGTGATATTGGTAATATTTAATCTCTGATACCTATTTGCAGTAGAAATCTAGTATATTTTTGACAAATGTGGAATTTACTATTTTTAATTTTTACATATTGGATGGATGAAGTGCTTGTTTTTCCTTTATTGAATGGGTAAAGTACTTGTTTTTCCTCTATCTGCTTAATTTAAGGAAATAAAACATTATAATTTATACTACTAATCCACCCTTGCATTACTGGAATACAGCCTACTTATGAACTTATTAATCAGAAATCTTAGTAACAGGTAACTCTGTCAGTTAATTTGTACACTAATGAACTTAATGTACTGTATTATGCAGTTGTTGAAACTTCAGTGAGAGCAAGAAAACCAAGCTGTGTGCTTCTTATCCAGTAACAATGCAGCAGGAAGAAACACTTAACTAGCCCACTGTCCTCTTTAGTAGAAAGGCATTCCTACTGTTGTCTCTTTCTTTCTGACATGATATTAGAGACTGGGTAGTAGTCCCTTTACCATAGGTAGCCCAAGATCACCAAATGCTATTTTTGCAAGAAACAATATCCCCATATGTGGCCACCAATCCATATTGCTCAATTCTATATTTTTAATCTTTCTCTTGTATTTCTGCTCGGCAAAACCCAGATCATGTGAACTCAAGCTACAAGGGATTTATTGAATGTAGTTAGTTGGAATCAATACCAAGTGAGCCAGTCGGCAGTAATCAACAATAAAGCCAAACATTTGCCTCTGAAACCTCCATAGATAGACTACTTCCTACGCAACGGTTTCTCACTACAAATGTTGAAACAGCAGCATGCTCCCACAGGTATAACATCTCATTTCTTCAAGTAATTATAAGCATATTAGCTCTTTAATAGTGAAAATCCGAGTATTATCAGTCACCACACTCATCTTTAGGCAATGTCCATACCTTATCTGTTAAAAATCACAGTCTAACATGTTGGAATCTATGAACTAAATTACAGTCTTTACCAGCAAGCCTTAAGTTAAAGAGTAAGTGAAATGGAGAAGGAGTCACAAAATTGAATGTAGTTACGTTGCCAAAAATGTTCAAAAACCATCAAGCTCTTTCTTACTCTTGGGGATACAAGGTGTATTTAGTCGACTTTTATTCTTTCAGAAGGCATCCTGATGTACTCTAAACAGCTAGATCCTCCACAGAGGTGGGTCATGCAGATGGCAAGACCCTAAATTTCATGGGGTATATATCCCACCCTCTAAGAGAAAGATGTTTTGCACCCTGAGTAGCTTATACTTTCTGCCTAGCAGATTCTGCAAAAGTCAATTCATCATTTAGTGGACCAGCATGATTTCTCAAAATCCCTGTGAATAAATTATAGCACATGCTGGAGCTGTTGTGACACTGAGACAAAACAAAGTATACTTCCTACACTGTTAGGTAAAATTAACCTTATTTTACTTTTCACTGAAAGAGGATCTGGCACTCAGAACTGCAAAGCAAAGTCCAGGGGACTGTTTTGATGTTCTCCAGCAAAGAGAACCTAACTAATTATGGGAACTACTACAGTTGGATACACCATCTGATTAAGATTATAATAACTCATTGCCAGGAATCTAAGGACCATCTGATATCAGAACAGGCCAAATTGGAGCAAAATAATCGGGTAAGAGATAGGAACTGCCACTTCTGAATCCTTCATGTTTTTAATAGTGAGGCTTACGTTGGAAGTTTCTTCAGGGATACGATAGTGCTTCCATGGTAGTAAAGATTTGGATGTAATTCGGCTTAAGCTAATATCTTGAAAACAGGGTATAAATGTACACATATTTATAAATTGTGGGGTGGACTAAATTTAGTTTCCTGATCTAGTTTTCTTAGCAGAAATTATAGAAATATTGAAGTTTTTTGGAACATAAGACTTTTAGTTCTAAGTTTGCTTGGCCATTAGTTGTCTGTGCTAGGCTGAGATTTATTTATTTGAATGGGTCTGTGGGAATGAGGGTGATGAGGTTGTGAGGAGTTAAGCATCTGAGGTGAGGTAGCTAATGATTTTTTAGAAAAGATAGCAATATCATTATAAGAGAGAGAAAGAGCTCCATTAGTTCTCAATTGAATCTTATTAGTGTGAGGGGGAGGTCTGGCTAATCAAAACCACCTGAATTTTAATAAATTTCTCCATTTTGGAATTCCAAATTCCTTCAATTAATGTTTCAAATTTTACTTACCAGTTTTGTGAGGCTTTGAATATAGCTAGTTTAAGTCAGTACCTTTAAGACTAGACTCTCCAGAATCAGATTCTTAATTATGGAAACTCAGTGATTTTAAATGATACAAGATATTTTGAAGCAGCCATTGGAAATGCCAAGTTCTCTGGCCAGGGCTTAAGCAGAAATTTTAAATATTGAAAATAGAGTTTCTTTCTTTTTTTAAAGTGCTATTTTAAATTATATAAATTATCATACACCTAGGTAAATTGTATAAAATGTAATAAATAAAGCAGGTGTGTCCAAATGAACATTTTTTGCCTCTTTAAGGACTCGTGTGTTCGAGGGATGATTAATCCATACCCTCACTGAATATAATAATAATTTTCTTCTGATCCAAGCCATATTTTCTTGTACATATATATTTTATTCCTAGGAAGCATATACCTTTTATTCCAGTGCTCAAGTAACAAGATAACATTCATTATCCTTATAACAGAAATTATATTAAGCCTTAAGAGAGCTCAAGCAGTGAGAGAGAATGTCTAAGTTATTCTGTGTGGGTGTCTGAATAATATATATGTGAATAATGTATATGTGTGAATAATATATGTATGTATATAACAATGCATATATCTAGTTCATTAAAGGCAAATGCTCATTTAATAATTTGTAGCAAATTTTTTCAGAGTTAGATTTACCTAATAGAAAAGTATTATCTTTCATAATGTCATACTTTTTTTAAAGTTGTTGAATGCATATAGAATTTCATATTGATTGATTGTGAGATATCATTTGCATATAACATTATATTAGTTTCAGGTGTACAACGTAATTAGTCAATATTTGTATGCATTGCAGAATGATTACCACAACTCTAATTAACATCCATCACCACACATAATTACAATTTTGTTTTCTTGTGATGAGGACCTTAAGTTTTTATTTAAATTCCAGTTAGTTGTCATGAAGTGTAATATTAATTTCAAGTATACAATATAGTCATTCAACACTTCCATACCAACACCTGGTGCTCATCAGGACAAGTGCACTCCTAAATCTCCATCACCTATTTAACCTGCCCCCCTCACTTACTTCCCCTCTGGTAACCATCAGTTTGTTCTCTGTAGTTAAGAGTCTGTTTCTTGGTTTGCCTCTTTCTCTTTTTTTTTTCCTTTGCTCATTTCTTCTGTTTCTTAAATTCCACATATGAGTGAAATCATATGGTATTTGTCTTTCTCTGACTGACTTATTTCGCTTAGCATAATACACCTTAGCTCTATCCATGTCATGCAAAAGGCAAGCCGACATTCTTTTTTATGGCTGAGGAATATTCCATTATATATATATATATAATCCACCTCTTTTTTATCTGTTCCTCAGTTGATGGACACTTGGGCCGTCCCCATGAATTGGCTATTGTAGATAATGCTGTTATAAACATCAGGGTGCATGTATTCCTTTGAATTAGTATTTTTGTATTCTTTGGGTAAATACTAACTAGTATGATTGCTGTACCTTAGGGTGGTTCTGCTTTTAACTTTTTGAGGACTTCCATACTGTTTTCCAGAATGGCTGCACCAGTTTGCATTCCTACCAACAGTGCAAGTGGGTTCCCCTATTTCCACATCTTCACGAACACCTCTTGTTTCTTGTTTTGTTGATTTTAGCCATTCTGATAGGTATGAGGTGATAATCTAATTGTAGTTTTGCTTTGTATTTCCCTGATGATCAGTGATAATGAACATCTTTTCATGTGTCTGTTGGCTATCTGTATGTCTTTGAAAAAATGTCTATTTATGTCTTCTGCCCAGTTTTTTATGGATTATTCATTTTTGGAGGTGTTGAGTTTTAGGAATTCTTTATGTATTTTGGATACTAACCCTTTATTAGATATGTCATTTGCAAGTACCTTCTCCCATTCTGTAAGTTGTCTTTTAGTTTTGCTTATTGTTTCCTTCAGTATCTAGAAGATTTTTATTTTGATGAAGTCCCAGTCGTTTTATTTTTGTTTTTGTTTCTCTTGCCTCAGGAGACATATCTAGTAAGAAGTTTCTATGGCTTATGTCAAAGGGGTTGCTCCCTGTGTTCTACTCTAGGATTTTGGTGATTTCCTGTCTGCAATTTAGGTCTTTAATGCATTTTGAATTTATTTTCGTGTATGGTGTAGGAGAGTGGTCCAGTTTTATTCTTTTGCGTGTGGCCGTCCTGTTTTCCCAACACCATTTGTCGAAGAGGCATTCTTTTTCCCATTGGATAGTCTTTCCTGCTTTGTGAAAGATTAATTGACCATATAATTGCAGGTCCACTTCCAGGTTTTCGGTTCTGTTCTATTGATCTATGTGTCTATTTTTGTACCAGTATTATACTATTTTGATTACGGCAGCTTTGTAGTATAACTTGAAGTCTGGAACTGTGATGCCTCCAGCTTTGTTTTTCTCTTTCAAAGTTGCTTTGGCTATTTGGGATCTTATGTGGTTCCATACAAATTTTAGGATTGTTTTTTCTAACTCTGTGAAAAATACTGTTAGTATTTTAGTAGGGATTACATTATATGTGTAGACTGCTTTCGATAGTATAGACATTTTGACAATATTCTTCTAATCCATGAGCATGGAATGTCTTCCCATTTTTTTGTGTCATCTTCAATTTCTTTCATCGATATTTTATAGTTTTCAGAGTATAGGTCTTTCACCTCTTTAAATTTATTTCTAGGTATCATATGGGTTTTGGTGCAATTATAAATGGGATTGATTTCTTAATTTCTCTTTCTCTGCTTCATTATTGGTGTATAGAAATGCAACAGATTTCAGTCAACTGATTTTGTATCCTGTGACCTTATTCAATTCGTTTATCACTTCTAGCATTTTTTGGTGGAGTCGTTCAGGTTTTCTATTCATAGTATCATGTCATCTGCAAAATGAAAGTTTTACTTTTTCCTTGCTCATTTGGATGCCTTTTATTTCTTTTGTTACCTGATTGCTGTGGCTAGGACTTCTAGTACTATGTTGAATAAAAGTAGTGAGTGTGAATATCACTGTCTTGTTCCTGACCATAGGGGAAAAGCTTTTATTTTTTCCCCATTTATGATGAATTTAGTTGTGGGTTTTTCATATATGGCCTTTTTTATGTTGAGTTATATTCCCTCTAAACCTACTTTGTTGAGAGTTTTTATCTTTAATGGATGAACCAGCTCCTGATTTCATTGATCTAGATTGGGTTTTTTTGTTTTTTTTGTTTTGTTTTGTTTTTAGTTTCTATATCATTTATTTCTGCTCTAATCTTTATTATTTCCTTACTTCTGCTGGCTTTAGGCTTCTTTTTTGTTCCTTTTCTCGGACCTTTAGGGGTAAAGTTAGATTGTTTATTTGAGATTTTTCATGCTTCTCAAGATAGGCCTGTATTGCCATATGCTTCCATCGCAGGACGAGTTTTGCTGCATTCCAAAGGTTTTGGACCATGGTGTTTTCATTTTCATTTGTTTCCATGTATTTTTTTAAAATTTCTTCCTCGATTTCTTGGTTGACCTCTTCATTGTTCAGTAGGATGTTCTTTAACCTTCATGTATTTGTGGTCCCTCCAGATTTTTTCGTGTGGTTGATTTCTAGTTTCATAGTGCTGTGGTCAGAAAAGGTGTATGGTATGACTTCAAACTTTTTGTATTTGTTGAAGCCTTTTTTTTGTGACCTAATATATGATCTATTCTGGAGAACGGTCCATGTGCACTTGAAAAGAATTGTATTTTGCTGTTTTTAGGATGGGATGTTCTGAATATTTCTGTTAAGGCCATGTGGTCCAGTGTGTCATTTAAGGCCAATGTTTTCTTGTTTATTTTCTGTTTAGATGATGTGTCCATTGATGTAAGTTGAGTGGTAAAGTCCCCTACTATTATTGTGTTATTATCAATTAGTTCCTTTCTGTTTGTTATTAATTGTTTTATATATTTGGGTGCTACCATGTCAGGTGCAGGAATATTTACAAAGGTCATATCTTCTTGTTGGATTGTCCCCTTTATTATTATATTGTGCCCTTTTTTGTCTCCGTCCTTACAGTCTTTGTTTTAAAGTCTGTTTTGTCCAATATAAATATTGCTCCTCAAGCTTTCTTTTAACATCCATTTGCATGATAAATGTTTCTCCATTCCCTCTCTTCCAATCTGCACGTGTCTTTAGGTCTAAAGTGAGTCTCTTAAAGGCAGCATATAAATGAGTCTTGATTTTTATCCATTCTGACACCCTATATCTTTTGATTGGAACATTTAATCCCTTTAAATTCCAAGTAATTATTGATAGATATGTATTTATTGCCATTTTATTACTTGTTTTGTGCTTGTTTCTGGAGATTTTCTCTGATCCTTTCTTGTTTTTCTCTCTTTCATGGTTTGATGATTTCCTGTAGTGATATATTTGGATTTCTTTCTCTTTATTCTTTGCATGTTTTTTAGTGTTTTTTGATATATGGTTACCATTAGGTTTGTATATAACCTCTTCTGCAAATAGCAGTCTATATTAATTGATGGTCATTCGAGGTTGAACCCATCTTTTTCACCTCTCCTCCCCATGTTTTAGGTATATGTTATTATATTTTATATCCTTTTTTGTGTGTGTGAGTTCCTTGACTTAATTTTACAAATATTCATTTTTACTACTTTTTTGTTTCTGCCTTTGTAATGTCACTTTGGTCTCTCCTTTCTACTCAAGAGTCCCTTTTAATATTTCTTCCAGCGTTGGTTTAGTGTTTACAAACTCTAGTTTTTTTTTTTTTTTTTTTTTTTTTTTTCTGGGAAACTCTTTATCTCTCTTTCTATTCTGAATAGTAGTCTTGTTGAATAGCGTATTCTTGGCTGCAGAATTTTCCCATTCAGCACTTTGGATATATCATGCCACTCCCTCTGGCTTGCCAAGTTTCTGCTGAAAATCTCCCACTAGCCTTATGGGTTTTCCCTTATAAGTTAATTACTTCTTTTACCTTGCTGTTTTTAAGAGTTTTTCTTTATCACTACATTTTGCAGATTTAATTACAATATGTCTTGGTGTTGGCCTGCTTTTGTTGATTTTGATGGGAGTTCTCTGTGCCTCCTGGATATGGATGTCTGTTTCCTTCTCTGGATTCAGGAAGTTTTTCAGCTATTTTTTCTTCAAATCAATTTTCTCCTCCCTTTTCTCTCTTCTTCTAAGAGTCCTACAATATGAATGTTATTATGTTTAATGGAGTCACTGAGTTACCTAAGTCTGTTCTCATTTTGCATAATTTTTCTTTCTCTCTTTTGTGCAGCTTCATTGCTTTCCATTACTTGTCTCCCAGGTCACTAATTTTTTTTTCTTCTTCCAGCCTGCTGTTCATTGCATCAGACATGTTTCTAACCTCATTTATTGCACGCTTCATCACAGACTGTTTCTTAACTCTTTTATCTCTGTGGTAAGGGTCTCACTGATATCTTCTATTCTTTCTCAAGCCCAGTGACTATCCTAAATTCTCTATCAGGCATGTTACTTATATCTGTTTGACTTAGATTTCCAGTCGTGGCCTTATCTTGCTTTTTCATTTGGGATACATTTCTCTGTCCTTAATCTGGATGCCTGTTTCCTTCCCCAGATTAGGGAAGTTTTCAGCTATCATTTATTCAAATAAATTTTTTGCCCCCTTTTCTCTCTTTTTCTCTGGGATTCCTATGATATGAACGTTATTACATTTGATGGAGTCACTGAGTTCCCTAAGTCTATTCTCATGTTCTATAATTCTTTTTTCTCTCTTTTGTTCAGTTTCATTATTTTCCATTATTTTATTTACTATATCACTATTCATTCCTCTGCTGCTTCTATCCTTGTGTTCATTACATCTGGTCTATTTTGAATCTCAGTTATTGTATCTTTCATTTCTGATTGTTTTTTAGCTCTTTTATCTCTGTGGTAAGGGCCTCACTGAAGTCTTCCATTCTTTTCTCAAATCCCACGAGTATCCTTATGATTGTTGCTTTAAATTCTCTGTCAGCTTATTATTTATATCTGTTTTGATTAGATCTCTGGACCTTTTCTTGTTTCATTTGGGATGAATTCCTCCATCTTGGCATTTTGTCTAAGTCTTTGTCCTCTGTGTGTTAGAAAAGCCTGTTATGTCTCCTGCTCCTGAATGTAATGGCCTCATGCAGAAGAGGCCATGCAGCATCCAGGGCCTGGTGCTTCAGAGAGCGTCCACAGTTTGTGCTGTGTGGGCTCCGCTATTTTGTTTTGGCTGCTCTATCCTTCAGGCCAGTCATCTGCAGAGGTTCTCCTTTCCTGCTGTGGGTAATGTTTAAATCTTGGCTTGAATGTGATGAGTTTTAAGTAATTGCAGTCTGGTCTGCTTGTGAAATGAGTCATCACCACCTCCACTGAAACTGAGGCCCTGCAGAACTCTGTGGTCCAGAAACTTGGTGTGGGTGTAACATTTGTGCTGGTCTTCTATGGGAAGGGCCTGCTGTCCTGGAACTGAGGCAAGCTGGACTAAGAAGGGCAGTTCCACAGGAGTGCAGAGGTGTGTTGCATGTTGTAAATAAGTTAGGCAGCCAGTGTCAGTGCTGCTCTACTTCCTGCAGGTCGCTCTGTGTTTATGCTGAGGAATGGGGGACAGAAATGGTGGTGGCCAGCTTCTCTGTTCCTGGAGAAGTGTATCCATATCCATGAACACTGCCTCTCAGAGATGCACTCTGAGAAGAGCAAATAATCTCCCACTGTGTGACCCAGGCACTCTTCAGATCCCTGTTTCCAGACTGTCTGGCCCCTTGTTGTTTGCCTGACTTCTCTCCGAGAGCAGTGCAGTACTCTCTGGGCACTATCCCTGTGAAGCCTACTGACCTTCAAAACTCTAGGCTTTAAGTCCCTCTGGGTGCAAGAACTCAAAAAATTCAGCCTCTCACATTTTCCAAGCCAGTGGCTTTGGAGAAACATTCTCCTTGTGTTGCCCCTGTGTGCTCCTCTCTCTTGCCCTTCTTCAGGACTATGGTTCCCTCCCCTCTGCAGAAGCCACTATCTGTTTCTCCCCTAAACCATATCTCCATACTTTCTACCTTCTTCAGTGTGGCCTCTTCTCTTCCTTTTGTTGAATTTGTTCTATCAGTCTTCACATTGATTTCTTGGGTATTTAAGATGATTTGATAGTTATCTAGTTGTGTTCATGGGACAAGGGTCCCCCTACTCAGCTGCTATCTTCCTGCCCCTGTAGCAAATTTAACTGTAATCATTTTTTTACTGATTTCAAAAGAACTTTAATTTCTGGTAATCCATTTCATAAATGGGTGCTCTAAAAATTCTCTTTAAAATTTGTAGATGTATATATACTAAATAAATAGTTGTTAATAAAATGGTAATACAAGTTCACATATCCAAGGCTTCAAATATTTTAGAATTTATTTATACTATGTATGTTAAAAGCATTCTGACCTTAATTACAATTTAATCATAGTCTCTTATTATTTAATAAGAATGGTATGTTTGACTGAGTTATTTTTTTCTAGGAGAAAGTCAGGCCCCTCTTGCTGAGTTACAATCTCATGACCTGATCCAAAATTCTTTGAAGTAAACACTGTGATGTGAGAGGAGAGGAAAGTCCATGTCTAAGAGATGCAGTCCTGTTATCTTTGGGGAAAAGAATTTAGATTCTTCTATATGGAACAGATATATAATGACTTTAATATTTCTTTGAGTTCATATATGCTGAGTGAGAAATGTACTTGTTTAGTAAACCCCCTTATATTTATGTCAGCCACTTCTAAGTAAATTTATAGGAAGATCCTCAATGTAAACTATAATATTCTATTTGTCCAAGATATACTGCCACCACAAGCAATGTTTTCATATATGTAGCTCAAAGTTTTCTTTCTGGGAATGTACAGAAATAAAGACAGAGTAAAGAACTTATATAGGCATGACTGCTTTAAATCCCAGGTTCCCATTTAATAGCACTCTGTCAGGTCATGCTAGGAGAGAGTGAAGGACTGAATTGGGATAGGAAATAAGGGAAACAGGAACATTTCAAGAAGTATTCAAGAAATCAATGGAATGAATAAGTCATGGGAGTAAAAAGCACTGCAGACGGAATATAGAATATAGAGATGTGTGGCACACATGGTAGCTACACATAGCATAGCATATAGAGCAGTCGAAGCACTCTGCTGTACATCCGAAAATAATGTAATGTTGTGAGTCAACTATACTCAAGACAGTATAGAAAAGAAATCAGTAGAAATATGAAAGTTTGATGAGAATATATAAAATACAAATAGATTTATAAGTTATACAATAGATATGCTTTATTTATTTTATTATATTTTAATCTCCTTTAATTTGAGAGATTAAAGTCTTGGAGATACTCTAGTTCCCATGTTATTAAAGGAAAAGTTTCTGTTCTAGTACAATTCACCTCTTGTTCTTGCACCATACACTGCAAACTAAATGCCCCTCACATTTCACACCCTTTACCATCTGGAAGACTTTCTCTTCATTTTTCCAAAGTGTAAAAAACAATTACATGAATCCACAGTTACTTCATTAAAAAATGCTCAACATTCACACTTTGAGTCATTGCTTTTTTTGTCGTTGCTGTGCTTACTTTACAGCTAAATAAGTGTTGGGATTGAAGAAATGTATCAGTGTTTAATGTATCTAAAAGTTGCCACTTTTTTCCTCTGGGATTTCCATTGAGTGTCAAGAGTTCTATAACATTGACATTTTGTGGGAAAAGAATAACTTCTAGTCAGATGCAGACAAAATACTCCTGAATTCTAGTCCCCTACATTCAAATTATTGGTTCAGATAATGCATGATTCTTGTCAATCTATTAAACAATTTTCTTGCTGCACCTACTTGGGGTTCTTAATGCCATTGTGCACGTGTGTGTGTGTGTGTGTGTGTGTGTGTGTGTGTAATCTCACTGGGTGATATAAGGGGATAAATAGCTTATCATCAAAAGTATATAAGTTAATAGTATTAAAAGGAAAACTAAAACTTTATCAAGAGAAGCAGTGTGTCTTAGTTCTCGAGACTGTTTCTGAAATCAAACTGACTGGTTTTAAATTCTGTTTTTAGAAATTCATTAACTCCCTGAACTTGGGCAAATTACTCAAAATTTTTATTTTTTAAATTTTTTAAAGGTTTATTTATTTATATTTAGAGAGAGAGAGCATGGGGGAGAGGTTTAGAGGGAGAGAGAGAAAGAAAATCTCAAGCACACTCCCTGCTGAGGACAGGGGCTCAATCTCACGACCTGATCCAAAATTGAGAGTCAGACACTTAACTGACTGAGCTATGTAGTCTGTATAAATATTTGCAGGTAATTTTTCATTACATAACCTTAGTTATGTACATATAACAGATATAATCTGTTCTTATACACCGCCTCCTTTTGTGGCTCCTTGGTTCCTATTTGCATCTAACAGAGGGTTCCATAAATTTTTGTCAGTAACTCTACTAGAGCTTTTTAAATTTTTATGTTACCTTGCAGTGTGTGAAATACTTTCACACAAAATCACTATTTCTCATGAGCACCATCTGAATTTGTGAGATTATTGATATCCAGTTTTAAAATTAGGCCACATTAAGACTCAGATTTACTGGATTTTCTGAGTTCTCAGCACAGAAATAAGAGGAATCCACAACTCTAATTCCTAATTAGATTCCTTTATCATGGGTGGAATTAATAAGCAAATTCATGCTAAGTAGTGGCATGGTTTCTAACACATGTAGCTCTTAAGAAGACTATGATTCTATATTCACTACCATTACTTTTACTATTTTTCCCATTCTTGTAAAATGAAATATTTTTCTTGGATTAATGATTATGTATGATAAAATACTATACCACCGTTTCTTCTTTCCTACCTCATAATATCAATTGTTTATGAATAGGGAATATCTTATTCATATGCATATTTCTAATATATTAGAGCATATCACATCATATTATGTATATCACGAGTAACAATAAATAATAGCTGAGTCAAGTACTTAATATGTGTCAAGGATTATAACTACTTTTGTTTCCCAGCTAGACTTTAAAAACATGTTAAATTACAAAAACAAGAAGATTGCATAACCAAGCAGATGATAGCAAATACATGTTTCTGTGCTTTCCTGGGGTTACAATTGGAAAAGCAAAAGAGAAGTTGAATCTCAGTATTTTTCTACCTCAGTGCATTAATTTTATATGTAGAAAGGTAGAAATGGTCTTAATAAAATCTCAGGCCAAAGAGCAATAAGAATAGCTCCGAGGACATTAAAAAAAATAAAAACAGTTACTATTCACATATTCAAAAAAAAGATATCAATATAAATGGTAATGATTATAAAAAAATGCGAACTGTTGGAAAATAATGAAAGAACCCTAAGGAAAAGAATAAAGAAATGATCACAGTCTTCCATTTAACCCTGTGTTTGATTATTGGAAGTTTTAGAAATCATGTTACAAAGGTAATTTTTTTTCTTTCGATATGTTCCTAACCAGTGGGACGGTAAAACTATTAGGACAGTAACTGCTGAGTAATTGAATGCTTTGTGTTTAGAAAGCAGGTCAGGAATTTGGCCCCACAGTAGTAAAGCTGAGTGTTCATTCAAAAGGGGGCAGACGGTTTCACAGAAGTGAGTAGAGATTGGATTCATTGTCAGCCTCTGGCAAATCATGAAAAGATGTGAAATGCTCTTAGATCTTCAGATGAAAGGCAATGCCAAGTGAGGATGGATGCTTTGAAAGTGAATCTTAATTTGTATTATAATTTTATAGTTTAAAAAAACACTTCAGGGGAGAAAAGTGAAAACTGGACTAAATAGATATTTTTCAAGCTAATTTTTATTTGTATGTTTTGACTAATTAAAATGAAAATGACCATTTTTTATTAGTTCTCCCATTTATATACATTTATATAAGACATTTTAGAAGTGATTTACATAATCCCAGGGCATGGTTTATTTTTATGGTCCTAAATGAGACAGCCACTGTTAAAAAGTGTGGTGGAACTTAAAGGGCCTTACAGGTAGTCTAGCTTATTTCTCACTTTATAGATGAGAAAAGCAGTACTTAAGAATGTTTCTCATATTCACTTAGTTATTAGTTGCATAACTGATAATCCTTCAGTCAGCTCAGTACCTGTTTCCCTATGCCTTGGATATTTTCCTGAATTAGTCTGAATGCAATGGTGATTTTAATGATTTGAGGCCATAATATTTGTCCTCAAATATTCTGACATATTTTTCTTATAGGGTATATTTACCCAAATGAGTAAGGACAGAGATCCCGTATATCCATGATCTGAGCAGTTTTCTATATCCGTTTCACCTAGATCTAATTTCCTTAGTTAAGTTCACTTAATGTGAATTTAGGTGAAGTGTTTTTGTTTTCCATCAAGGAAAACCAAAGAAATGTGGAATAGCCCCAAACCGTCTAACATGGGTTTATGACCCTTTGTACATTTAAGCCATGCCAATTTTAAATAAGATTTTGAATTACTATTACTAAATTATCCAGTTCTTAAGCTATTTTGATTAAAATGTTAGTCCTTTGTCTCTGTATTGAATCTCCATCAATCCGTGTTCAAGCCAGTTGCCTATTAACTATCCTGGATACTTCACTCTCTCACAACACTTTCTTTTCATTGTCGTTAGATGACAGGACTTGGGAAGACTATCTAAAACTCACTAGTCATACTAACACTATATCTAAATATATAATAATTATATATACTTCTTTCTATTTCCACAGCTATGCTATAGAAAAATCATTAACTGCAATACTAAAATAGCCTCAAAATAAATTATTTTATACATGCAACCCAAATGATACACATAATGCATGTACATGAACACACACATACACACACGAAAGCTTTATTAATATGTTTAAGTATAAGTTTTATTTAACCGTAACTTTGTAGATGTTGAACTTCACAGATTGGATTTGAAGGTTATAACCCGCATGTAGGAATATGTTTTGGTTTCCTGCTGCTTCTGCAATGAATTACTACAAGCTTAGCGTCCTAAAACAATACGTGTATATTATTTTACAGACACCTAAAATGGACTTTTCTAGGCTATAACTAAGGTGTTGGCAGTGCTGCACTCCTTGTGAAGGCCTAGGGGTGAAACCATCTTCTTGCCTTTCCCAGCTTTTACAGGCTGCCCACATCCATGCCCCCTTCCATCTTCAAAGTCAGCAATGGCCAGCCAATCAAGTCTTTCCACATCACATTTTCCTGCCACCCTCTTCCACATTTAAGAACGCTTTTTATCCCATTGAATCAAACAGGATAATCCAGGATATTTTACCTATTTTAAGGTCAGTTGACAGCAGGCTAAATTCCATCTGTTACCTTAATTCTCCTATGCCATGTGCGGTAACATATTTACAGGTTCCAGGGATTAGCAGGTGGGCATTTTGGGGAGGCTATTGTGCTGCCTATCATGGCACATATGATTACAACCCACAAACCGGGGCGCCTGGGTGGCTCACTCAGTTAAGCATCTGCCTTCAGTTCAGGTCATGATCCCAGGGTCCTGAGAATGAGCCCCACGTCAGGCTCCCTGCTCAGCGGGGAGCCTGCTTCTCCCTCTCCCTCGGCTACTCCTGCTTGTGCTCTCTCTCTCTCTAAACTAAATAAATAAAATCTTAAAAAAAACCCACAAAATATGAAAATGTGAAGTTATTATTCTCAATGTTCCCTTCCCAGCTACCTATGTGACTTTGTCCCATACCCCTTTAAAGTTTTCCTGCTTACTAAAATATAGGAAGAAATGAGAGATAAAATCTTTACTTTGCGATAGGACTGTAGAGTTAGTGGATAAGAACAGAATAGCAATCATAAAATTAATAATAAAAAAAAAACTGCCAATGACTAAATTCAGACTCCTTTTTAATCTATCCCCTATCTAGAAAGATGGATAAGAGAACTGTCAAGAACAGTGAAGTGCTTAAGACACATTAAGGTGTCAAAGCAACAACAAAATTACATTCAATTAGCCAAAAAGAAACAACACATAAAACCATGTTAACCTCCTTTTCCAACTGTGAACCCTATTAGTTAAATTTGAGTAGTTTGGACATTAGAGTGTAGAGTCACATGCTAAATTCTGTTCCACCCAGAATATATTGGTTATCTTGCCAAGTAAACGCAAGCTGATTGTTGTCTTCTATTGCTAAGGATATGATAAAGATGTTGGCAATGTCCAAAAAACCCAAGTACCTTCCATTTTTTTAATGGTTCAGTTATAATCACAGTGTCTAGAACAATCAGAATTATAACAGAAACAAATTAATTCAGCAGGAGATAATCCACTGTAATCCTTCAGTTCCTGTTAGCCTTTGTCCCTAGCCACAGAGGCGTGTGAAATTAACATACTGCATCTCTTATACCCCTACATATTTTAAGTCCTTGTCAAGCCTGTGAGTTTCCTTTCTTCCTATGAGATTCTATAGTAATTTTGTTCGACCACCTGGGTGGGGACAGGGAGGAAGTTGGGGAGCAATTCATGTCTCACCAGCATTTCTTTACGTAGGACTCTTCCCAGTCAGAATTCCCTCTGGCAGTTTGGGACTGGGAAGTTCACACATATAACACAGCAATTCCAACTACACATTAAGATGTAGAAGAAATAAAAACAGTACATGGAATTTGCCCATGGGCCCCCCCGCAAGTTCTCCCTAACTTTGTTTCCCCACTGTGACTCGTGCACAAACCCTGTTAGCTAAACGCTCTTGCCTCTCCCTTCCATAGTCCTGGTTTTTCTGCTCAGATGCAATGGGTCCAGATGTTTGAGTCTGTCCCTCCTTGAAATTCCCAGTATACTCAGATAAGTCTGTGTGATCTTTAATCTTCCTTGAGCACAGAGGAATCTCAGCCACACTTCTACTTAATTATCTTTGTCCTTAAAGTGGCTGAAATCAGGATAGAGGGCAGAGGAGGGATCACGGGTGAAGAGAGTAGCTCCATGCCCCGAAACAAGGCTTTCAGATACACTTTTGGTAGCAAGTGGTGGGATGGAGCTTTGTGACTTAACCAAATAAACTTCCAAATATTTTTGACTCTCCATTCACTCTTCATCGGTAGTTAAGATTACTCATGCCTGTCATCATCTGTTTTTAACTTTGGACATCAGTAGTTTGGACCTTATTTTGTACTTGTGAAACAGCAGCTGTGGCTACATTGCTTTCTGACCGAAGCCACAAGGTTAGTGCCTTGTAACTTCCATGAACTCGATTCACAGATGCAGGATCTTCCTTAACAACTACTAAATCCAAGGCCCTTGCAGTCCCATTACCAAAGTGGTATCTCTTAAGTTCTTACCTGGTAACAAAATGATTGAGGGAGTGTTTCAGGGCAGAGGGACTGACTGTTAAGATTTTATCCATATTTCCTTGTGTCAGTTTCTCATTATTCAGTGGGTCAGTTTAATCAGCATAGTAAACCTGATCTGGGGCAATAGGAACAGTTACTAGTCAATGCCTCCTCTATATTTCCCCACAGGAGTTCATTTGTCTCAGGGGAAGTCTCCCAGAGAAGACAAGATCTCGCTTGTATCAGCTAGGTCTCTCTGGGAAGGCAAGCAAACAAACAAACACAACAACACCAAAAACACACAGAAAAACACCTAAGGAGAAAAAAGAAAAGTGAGATGTTCACTCTCGCCTTTTAGTTGGTAGACTGTTGGTGTGATAGACTGCAGGAGAGATGAAGCAGTGAGACTTCCCAGTTGCTGTATTTTTCTTTAACACACATCACACACTCTTACCCTTATTTCCCATACTATCTAAAGTGCTAGTAACTGGCCTGGTTTTTGCCCTCAGCAGTCGTGGATTTTCTTCCTTTTGCATGCAGTGTAAGTGTTATGTCTGTAATTTGATCTGAAAATTGGTCACAGACTTCTCACTTAGGATAAACCTGTGCCCTATTTGATAGAATGGGGTGGACCTGAGACTGACCACCAGACTATCAAGAAAGACCTCAGACCCCAACGAGAGTGAACAGAGCCAAAGTGACATTTTGCACCATTTGTGTTGCACCTTCTTCCAGTAATCTGCCACATCCATTTCCCCCGTTCCTGCTCACCAGAAAACAAAAAATTCAAGGACAGTGTATTGCCTGGTTGAGTATACAACTTGATCAACATGTTCACTACCTGTTCCCTGATTTTCTCTCAAATCCCAATAATTGCTCTAGAAAGCCCTCAAACTTGCTTTTCTGGAAGGCCATATTTCTTCCAGCATTCAATCTTTATCACCAAACTGTCAAAGACTGTGAAAGATTTGAGACCTTACCTACTTACACACTAACAATTCAGCCTGCCATAGTCTCATGAATACTAGTAGAAGAAAGAGGTCTCCAGGGTCAGAGATGAAGTTCAGTTTATTATTTGCCACACTCACATAGCAGTGGGCAGAGTATATCAACATTTTAGCCTGGTTTCCTGAGCCCAAATTCCACATGGCTGTAAGAGACGGGTCAGATGGCACCTGCAGACACTTGTTTGTTAAAGGAGAGGGAGATGAAGCTTAGGGAACTTGAATCTTTTATAATGGGCAATATACATGTCTGTCCTTTCCCCTGGTGGAACATTTTACCTTTATTATACTGGACAGTAAACCACCTGCCAATTACTCTGGAGAGAGGTACTCTTTCTTTGCTCCATGGCTGTTTGCTCTAAAAACATCTTTGAAAATTTAATCTGAGACAAAGGACAGTCAATACCTCACTTGCATGATATGAAGAAATGTAAGAGTCCTATGGAGAATTGCCTCCCATAGACTCATAAAATCACAGAGTAGGAGGGAAGCCTCACTGGTGATGAGTATTTGTATACTGTGAGTGCAACACTGTTTACCTGAGTATGAATACTTGTTAAAAATTATAGTGCTCTTAAAAAGGATGAATTTTCCCATATGCAAATTATACCTTGGGAGTTATAGTAAAAAGTCATAAGTAGATGAGCTGAAGAATTTTTTGTAATGAAGCTTTCAAATTGGAATCTCAGAACAACAGAGTTCAGCTATCACTGTTTCAAACTTGCACTATTTTGACTTAAGTGATTATTAATAAAAGTGTACATAGAATATGTCTAAAGTTAGATGGCTCCAGTAATTCATTTATTTAATTTAAATCTAGATGATCCAGTACTTTCAATACTTCTGTGATTTTTCTAGGCACTGCTTCATGACTTTGACAGTGGCACCCATCCCACTGCTTATCTCCACATACATAATTTATATTCATCGTGTAGAATGCAGGTTACAATAGTACTTTCCAATAAAAGAGTTTCTTTACAAGCCTGTTGCATCTTCCCTAAGGCTATCTTAGGTATGTTCTCAAAGAATATCTCATTTCTTCTTTACATCACTTATTCTAATGGTAACTAATTCTTTTTTTATTGTCGGCTTTACAAAAAAAAAAAAAAAAAGTCTTCTGCACCTAAAGTCATTCTGGATCATACCTAGGACTCAACAAATAGTTTTAAAATAATAAATTGGTACCACACTATATGCACACTCTTAAAGCCTTTTCTGATTAATATTTTTGCCCTGTTAACGATTGTTTTCTCCTGGGAAAGTGTTGGCCTCTATGGCCATGGTGTCCAGAGCCCCTGCTTTGCAGGATTGCTCATGAATACTCAAAGTTCATGTTTTAGTAAGAAGTGCCATTTATATCAGAACATAGAAACTTGAAGACATTTATGAGGTCATTTTCTAAAAAGGGAAACAAAAATTCTCTCTCACTGATGACCTTATTCAATGTAGAATTCTAAATGACACATTTATGGTATGACATTTCCTTGTCAAAAGAACATTATAGTCATTATCATTGTCTGCATAATCTCTGAGATTCTTCAGGGAATATTACCATTACCTAATGCATGAATACCTTACACTTGAAGGTAGGTGTTAATGAAACTTAGTATGTATATGAACAAGATATCCTGAACATTTGACAATTAACTGTAATATATAAAACGTAATATATAAATTCCTGTAAGGCAACTGATTAAGCAACCCTTACAAGCATAATAAAAAAGCATATAACTGATAAAAATTTAGTCAGATTATTTTTTTCCTAAGAATTTAAAAATATTTCTAAAAGTTACATTCTTGTGACACTAGCAGACAACAGTTTACTGCCCCAGTGTTTGAGGCATAACAAGATAGTCATGTTCTTTAAAATAATTAGGTTAATTTTATCACTTTCCAATTCCATTATTCCCTTGGTGATGAATCACTTGAGATTAATAATTAATTTCTACATTGAAAAACAAAAAGGTTTATATCAATATGAACAAGCAGACTGATAACTTTTTACTTTGATTTGATGCTGTATAATAATGTATTACACCAACAGATGACACAAATTATGTATATTTTACAGCCATTTTTTTATTAGCCTTAAAATACAAGTTATTTAAGATTTTAATTGGAAATGTTTCCAGTTTGCATGGATTTTAATTAATTCCATATCAGAGAGTGGAGAATTGGTGGGGTAGAGAAAGCAAAGAAGAAATAACATAATCACAACTTTTAAATTTACATTTTAGCTTTCAGTTTGCATTCATTTATTTTCATGTCTTTATTTATTTTTAATATTTATTGAATGCCTAGTTGTCTGGTGCTGGTTACATAGTGGTAAAGACATATGATAGCACTTCTGCCCAAAAGGTGCTTATTACTTACACAGATAAATTACAAATACAATGAAAGTTTAGGGGCGCCTGAGTGACTCAGCTGGTTTGAGCATCCAACTCTTAATTTTGGCTCAGGTCATGATCTCAGGGTCCTGAAATCGAGCCCAGTGTCTGGCTCCACACTGAGCACAGAACCTGCTTAAGATTCTCTTCCTCTTCTTCTGCCCTCCTGCCACCCTGCCTCATGCTTGCATGTGCTCTCTCTCAAAAAAAAAGATGATAGCTTAAAAAAAAAGATGATAGCTTTTTAAAAAAAGCAAAGCAGAGTGGAGAATAATTAAAATAATAGATATATTTTCCTTATGCCAATGTATTCATTTTTTTATTTATCCTTTTATTGATTAAATCAACAACCATATTTTGAGAAGTGTATGATAGGTAATGTGTTAAGCACTGAATATATATTGCTGAGAAAAATGCAGAAACAGTGTTTTGACTCACTGAACTTACTGTCAAGTACACCGCAGTTAAGGTTAATAAAGAAAGTTGTGAATACAAGCCATGATATATGCAATGGAGGGACAAAAGAAATGAGGGAGATGATTAAAACATAAGCATTTTTCGTATGTATTTGGCTGTCTAGAAAGAAGACCGAAATGATGAAGAGACATCACTTATTTCAAATAAATGAAGCCATGTCTATTACTTGAGTGTTGCAGGTATGGAGAAAGCAGATGAAAAATAAAATCTTTTTTAAAGGGATTGAGAGACAAGGCACTGAATGCTTTCAAAGCATCAATTAAGATGGTTTAATTTATAATTTAAACTAGATAGTCTTGTGGCCCTGCGGAGAGGTATTTGGTGAGTGAAATAACAAAAATAGAGAAACCCGTAAGTGTAATGTGCATACAGATTTTAGTTACACACTTTGGGGAGTTAAAAATATCTATCCACCCATGTAACCAGAAGATATGGAGTATTTCTTTCACTTCAAAGTATTTGCTTTTGACCTTTTGCAGTCAAACTCACTCCCTTCCCCAATGCTGGCAACCTATGATCTGTTTTCTATCACCACAGGTAATTTCTGCACATTCTAGAATTTTTTATAAATGGAAATACACAGTATGTACTTTTGTTTCTGCCTCTTTCACTCAGCATAATGTTGTTGAGATTAACCTCTATAGAAATAAGCTCCTTGCTTCCTTGGTGTCTGTCAGCTGATGGCTTCCCTTAGCTCTAGAAACCTCTCTAGTCCTTACACATTGACCCCTATTTCAGATTCAACAATGATGCATCAAATTCTTTCCACACATGGAATCTGTCTGACTCCACTTTTTGCCATGTCTTATCTTCTCCAGGCTGAGAAGGTTCTCTGCGTTTAAGAGCTCACCTGGATAATCCACAATTGTCCCTGTATTTAAAGCTCTATAATTTTAAATCTGCAAAGTTCCTTTATCCATGTAACACACATATTCACAAGCATCAGGGATTAGGGCATGGACACTTCCGTGGACCATTAATGGGTCTACCATGCCTTCTTCCTTTGTGCCGTTTAATGTATGATGATGGAGCTTAGCAGGGTTCCCCTGAAAAATACATCATTTTCTGTTGTAGATGCAGGGTACAAGGAATTACAGTGAGTGCTTTGCAATGGTTGAAATTGCATATAACAACTCCCATGGATTTCCTTTCTTGAAAGGCTAGGGATTTAGAGTTGTAGCTGTGTGTATTTTCAATAGAATTAAAATTTCTTCTTTATGTGATTTCACATGTTTATGTTAACTAAATAATAATATTTCTATAAACTTGTAAATTTCTTAAAGCAAATTTTTATGACATTTTTACTTACAGTACTTAGCCTAGAAAGTAAATGTTCATAAATATATTATTTTGACAATTAATTATCTAAATAACTGATCGATAATTAATGCTTCTTTATGACTAGAGTAGAAAATAAAATGTTTTATTCAGGGTAATTGATGGTTTTTGATATGGTTGTCTAAATATAGTTAAGAGATCTCTAAGGAATAGATTCTCTTCTTTGCAAAAATAAGCCCTGCATCTCTGTTCTTAATTTCATCTCATTCAATTAACTGTTCGTTTAAAAAAATATATTCAGTTTCTCCATTTCTACTGCTTTGTTTCCTGAAATAAAAACATACTTGTTTAAAAAAAGAAAAAAAAAATACCTGTTTTACCTATCCTAAATAATTGTAGCAGGCCCTATAATATCACCACTTGCTGCCCCCTCCACCCAAATGCCCATGTTCTACTCCCCAGAATTTGTGAATGTTATATAATATGGTGAGGGAGAATTAAAATTACAGATGGAATTAATAGTACTAATCTTTAAAATAAGATGATCATCCTGGATTATTATGGCAGACTTAATGTAATCACAGGGTTCATAAATGAAGTAACTGGACACAAGTAAGGATTAGCTGTTTCAGATTTTTTTTTTTAGCTGTTCCAGACTTTTTATGAGTGCTTGCCCACCAAAGCCTCTTCTTGCAGATCCATGTTTATGCATGTCTTAGTTTGCACTTAAATTTCATTTTTGTTTAATGATTTTGTTTTATCATTTGCCTTATTGATTCATTTTATCTTTTGTCCTGATGTCTCTATTGAAATGTGCATTATGTTTGATTACTCATTGGAAATGTATGGATTGTGCTTAATATTGTTCAGATTTACACTTGATCTTAGCCAGAAGGCCGAGAAACGATGTTCAGGTTTTGTTTTTAAAAGAATCACTTTGTGTTTTGTTTAACAAGATATGTAGCCTCAATTTCCATTCTCAGCTAAGAAGTATTGATTTGTTGAAATGGTTTTTCTTGTGTGTCAATTACCCTCCTTTTTATTTCTCCATACTTACTGTTCTAAGCCCCTAATTTCTTGCTTACCGAAATAGCCTCCTAACTATTTTTCTCCCTACCAATCCAAGTATTCTCCATATTTAGAATGAAATTCTAGGTAGAGAAAGTCATTGTTATATGCTATTGTCCTTAAAATAAATTTTAAGTCTTTATATAACAAACCCTTTCTTGAACCTCACTTTGCAGCACCTTCATGTTAATTTCTTTCTTTCTTTTTTTTGTATGTGTTTTCTTCTCATAGTCTTTAAACAAACTAAGTTCCCTGGGACAGAGGATTTTGCATATTTTCTAAAATTTTATAAAACAGAAAACAGAAAACTTTAAGAACCCATTAATTACTTACAAAATAAACCATTCTTTCTTAGGATAGAATCTGACTTTTCTAGATATTATGCCTACACTGGAAAAAAAAATTTACCTGTTACCTAATAACTTTTTTTAGTTAAAATAAAATTTCAGTGTCCCTAAGATTAAAGCTTTTATCTACCACCACAAATATTCCTTTTTGAGTAAATATTTGCTAGGTATGAAATATTTTCCCCTTTGGGGGCTGGATTTACTGGCCCTGGATGATGGATGAACATTTCTGTACAGCTTTGATTGACCAGTGATTTTCCCAGATTAAAGTCAAATGACCTTGGCTTCTTCGTCTGATCCTGGCCATCAAAGTCATTAGGAATGAGAATGATTGGGTAGTTTATGATGTCTACAAACATTTCTTCTTTTATGGCTCAACATTCTAAACTGTAATTTATTGTTTGAGTTTAAATTTCACCAAGCTTCTAGATAAGTTTTATAAATTCTGAGTGAGTTAGTTTCCCAGCAGTTATTCCTTGAGGAGTCTCCTGCTCTTCACTTGATTGCCTTATAAGCACTCCACACTGAAAGACCTGAATCTCCTTTTGAACGGTTAAAAATAAATAAATAAATAAAATAAAAAAATAAAAAAAAACTCTTACACTGAATTTCTCCTGACAGTTCAGGGTCTCCTCAGATGATAACTATCTATTCTCTGGTACGTGAAGAAGATTATTATAGAACTCACTTATGCTTCATATACAATGGGACAATGAGTCACTTCATCTTCACACTGTCTTATGCATTGCAACTCACTTATTCAAAAATCACATTTCACTCCACTATGAAATATTCTTCACACTTTGCTTCTTTCTGGCTCATATTTCTTTTTCTCTTTCCCATCAATAAATAAACTTTATTGATAGTACTCTCCATGTTTCCTATTGAAAAACATAGGTTTTTACATTTTATATCTATTTTTGTCTAATAAGATGTTATATTTTGTATTGGTCTCAAACATTTCTGAACTTGCATATGTTTAAAAATACTTTGTACTTTGAATTCACAATACTATTCAAAATCACTTTAAGTTACTTTTTAAAAATAATTTCGTATGTCAATATTTTATAATCTCATTAAAATTAATGAAATATGCTACGCTTACTAAATTATACTTTTGACTATCCAATAATAGTACATAATAATATTGTAGTGTTTTCCTCCCATTTTGAAATCAAATCACTGAATATTTCAAAATTATCTAGGCAAATTTGTAGGTCACAACAAAATATCAGATTTATCTATAAACTATTGTCTTAATTTGACAGAAGAAAACAGAAAAATTAAAATAGGTAGATAGGCAAATTCATTTCCAAAATGTGTTTACAAATCTTACAGGGAGCACAGTTTACCAATAACTAGTTTTAGAGATAATATTTGGAATTTCTTTTTTTTTGCTTTTATGTCTTTCTTAGCTCCAAAGACTGAAGATCTGTGGTGGATTTATAGGTGATGATATAATAGCATGGGGTATGCTATACCACAAGCATAGGGATGTAGTGAATAAATAAAATATTAGTAAATTCATGACTAATAATACTGTAATGTAAAATTTGCAACTACTTACTCCATCGATGTTTACGACCAATCATCCTCTAGCAGATCCTATTTGACCAGGAGGAATCTTTTTGAGATGTTCTAGTTTTTATTTGAAAGACAAGTGACCACACTTTCAATATTAACAATAGTAATAATAATAACAGTGATAAATTTTATTTAGCCCTTACTATGTGGCAGTCATAATTCTAAGCATTTACCATGAATTAGCACATCTAGTCTTCACAACAACTCTTTGAGTTTGGATATGATCCTCATTTTAGAAATGAAAAACTGAGGTATGGAATTTACTTAACTTGTCAGATCAGTGAGGAAGGGTCAGATCCTGATTCACACAAAGGCAGTCTTACTCTACTGGAGGTCTTCCATCTATCTTAAAAGAACTCTCTTAGTATTCACATAGGATATGTTTGGGAAATACAGTTCCATATGCACAGGGTTTTGACCTCTGGTTAGCTACATAAAAATATGTCTTGGTCTTGGAACACTTTCTTACCAAGAGATAAAGAGCACACAGAGCCTGTACCCAGTTTATTGCCTTGTGTGGGAATATCTTTCCCTGTTTCTACCTCACTGTATGCTTCTGTGTTCTATGGAAGGATATATGTCCGTGGTGCTCAGGCATGCCCCCAGCTTTCAGTATTTCCCATTCCTTGGGGGAGAGGTCAGCACTGTGAAGCACTGGGGCTTCAGAGGGTATGTCTAGGCAAATAGGCAAATTGCCTTGTGTCAGTTGCTAAGAAGACCCGATGGTCATCAGAGACCAATGCCCATGATTGAAGCTGATCTTGTTATGTCTCTTCTCTATGTAAGTAAAGCTTCCATTCGGTACTTGCGTGTGTTTTGTGTGTTTCTTTGTTTCTTTGTTTGTTTTACCTTGGTGACTCTTATACTATACAATGGTCAGAAGTATTTGGGGTCTACCCCTGGGATTAGTAAACAGTACAAAGTTCTGCTCCCTAGGATTAGTAACTGGTGCATGATACTCTGTTAATGCATAGCTGGCCTTTGGAAAGGAGATTATTACATAGCAATGTTGAAGACTCCTGGAAGAAAAGATGTCTAAAATTTGAATACTTCCATTTGGATGTTCAACATTAATAATAACACCTCTGCACTGAGCTTCTCTCAAGTCAAGTACACTGGAATTGAACAACACTCCAAAAAAAGAATTTCCCTTGACAGTTAAGGAAGTCTTGTCTGGTAATTCAGCATGAATTCCAGGGTCTAAGTACTTTGGGCTAACTTTAATTCTTGAAAACTGTGAGGTGGAGCCTGGACACCCATAGTGAGTCAATGAAAGTTCAAAGTTTTTACTTTTAAACAAATGGCTAAAATTGTGAACGTAGATTATAAAGTTTTACTGTCAGAGTTTTAAATGTGGAAGATATCTTGCTGAACTTGACATTACTTGAGCAGAGTTTCCTTCTCTTAAGAATTATCGTGACTTATGCAGAAAAGTATAATAACAATGGGACTGGAATAGAAACTTATAAGAATACAGTTGGTGATGCCAGTCCAGATTTCTTCTGAAGCACCATGCACTGACACAATAATCATGGTGCCCCCAAAGCTATGCCTGGTACAGGACTCATCTGAGCCTCTGATTCTCTTTCCGTGAAACATTTCAGTAAGGAATGGTTCCCACTGAAATAAGTAATCATCTGGAATTCAGAAAACACTTCTTATCCACAGTGAGCATGTATAAATGAACAATAAACATTTGCATTTTAATCCACTGAAAATTTTAGTCCACACTTAAAGCACCAAGCCTGTGAGTCAATTTACTTTGTATGAACCACAGGCATCACATTTACAAGTCCCAAACATGGTGCTCTAAGTGTCCCAAACTAAACCTGCTTCTCTCCAGGTTGCCCTGTGTCAGTGAATTATACCACTCTCCAGTTAGTTGACCAATTCAGAAACCAAGATGCCATTATTTTTTAAGATTTATTTATTATTTATTTTGAGAGAGTGAGAATGAAAGAGAGAGAGAGTACATGAGAGGGGGGAGGGTCAGAGGGAGAAGCAGACCCCCTGCTGAGCAGGGAGCCTGATGCGGGACTCGATCCCAGGACTCCAGGTTCATGACCTGAGCCGAAGGCAGTCGCTTAACCAACTGAGCCACCCAGGCGCCCCCAAGATGCCATTTTGACTCTCCTTTTACCTAGTCCTGGGTCTAACCACTCACTAAATTCTATACTAATATTTTCATTTCTCTCTATCTCCACTGACCTTATACTTGTTTTGTCATTGTTTTGTTGTTGTTGTTGACACACAACTCCACCATCTTCTCCATTTTCTGTAGTACAGATTAATTCAAATCCGTTTCCTGATTTAAAATTTCAACGACTCCATGTTATTCTCGTATTTTCTCTTACACAGCATACAGAGCTTTTCAAGGTGGACTTCCTTTCTTCAGCATCTCCTTTCCCCCACTCCTGACACACGCCCTGTGCTTTAGCCACGCAGAGCAGCTTCTGTCTCTCCACGTTCGTCATTGTGTCCTTCTCAATCCTAAACCATTCAGGCAAACACAGATTAGAACTCCACCCCAGGGCCTCTGAAGCTTATGGAAGTATTTTCTGCATACTGTTGTTATTTTTCTTTATTACAACTCTGTCTAATGTGGTTGAAGTCTCTGAGCAGCAGGTTTTTCTGGTTGTCTAGTTTGTCACTGTGGCCTTAACATCAAAACGGAGGCAGGCTTTCGATAACAGGATGTGGCATGGTAAGAGAACCCACTAACTCTAAGTGCTGAGTCAAATCTCATGTTTCAATTCAATATTTAAATGATCTATCTTGCATTGTTCAAAAGGTGGCCTTGTTTGTTTTACCCCCTGAAGAGCCATCACTATTATTCTAGTTCTGTAGCTTGATAATTCTAGCTCCTGCTTTTACTTGGGTGCCTGGGTTTGCTGAGTAGCATCAGCATTCTTTCTGTTGTTATGGGAATGAAAGGGGGAATGTTAAGCCCTCTGAAAGAAGTTGCTACTTTCTGATCAGAGTACATGTCAGAATTATGTTCCCTGTTTTTGTACTGCCATGGTATTTCAATTTACCCTTTCTAGGAAGAACAGCTCGTGGGCCATTACTGTTTAAAAACTCAATGCCGTGTCCTACACGACCTCTACCTGAATTTAACTACGATATATGCAAGTCTTTATTATTATTAAAAAACATAACATAACCTGATTTCCCAAATAGGGAGCATTTTATTGCAGTGTTCAGAAAGTTTATATAAGCTAATATTGTGAATCTTACTACTTTGCTTTTGATAGTTACTGTGTCTAACACTAAATTCTTAATTTTAAACTCTTTTTTAGTGAAAAAAGCCTTCTGTACTCTGCAACATATATTGTGCATGAGAGAAAGAGAAACATTGATTTATGTGTTAAAGACACATGACTTTTGTATTTAAAAATAGGACAGACATTTGGCTACTTTTCTGACATTTTAGCCAAGCCCACAGAGATTACAAGAAATGGAAATGCAAAATAAATATATTATCTTACTGAAATTAAGCCCATTTTAAAGGGTCTATAAAATTCAAATTTTAACTTCACTGCTTTCAGGAACTATTTAAAAAAAATTTTTTTGAGTCTTCCTGGAGTTAAAGGAGCCAGAGGATTTGATCCCTCTGGCTTGCTGAGCTCATCTCTTTCTCATTTTAAATCCACAGTTGGCACTCTTTGAATACCATGGTTTCCACTAAGCCAGTGCTCACTTTCACCTAGCCATGCTTCCACAGTGGGCAGAGAGTGCGTGATCCATGCTGCCCTCCTATTAGTAGGATCATCTTGCAGGGAAAATTCACTAAACCTCATTTCAAATCATGTTTTAAGATGCTTGTCATGCAACCCCAGCCCTCCATCTAATAAACATCTCAGTGCTTCAAGTTTAGCTTATGTGCACAGGCATTTCTTCTGGGCTTTGTTTTGTTCTATCTTTGTAAAGAGATTGCAAAAATCACAGCTATCTTTTTTATTCAGTTGGCAAAAGAAACTATCAGTAATGTCACTTCTATTAAATTAAAAGAAAGAGGAAAATAAATACTTCGATCTTTTGTTTGTCTTACCTTCACTTTCTTTTTGAGTTGTCTTGTGGCATTGCGTGTATACACCAAAAAGCAATAGCTCTAAGAAACACTGGTGTTGTGACTGGAGAAAATCATCTGGAAGTAAAATGAAAGTTTAAAATAATCAATTTCAGTAGTATTAATTTGATGCTGCATTGGTAATGAAAATTAGATAGGACGCATAGGAATACAGGAAGGGGGATAAGTATAGTGATTTCTAAATAATAGAAAAATTAAGCGGAGAGTGGTAACTTTTATGCAGTTTTTTTTTTTATCATTTCTATGTAAACACAGGGATCTTTCACCTCTGCTCTTTGTAGCCGCTTCTATTTCTGAAAAGCAAAAATGACTGTTACATGCCTGAGGAATCATTGTCTTATTTTCAATGACGAAAAGAGTAACTGACAATAATAAACTTTTTTGTTTTAAAATATAATGCACTAAACGCCTGATTTTTGTAACATTTGAATAAGTGATACATATAATATGATACAGATAGGTTGCCAGGTAAAATGCAGGATATTCAACCAAATTTGAATTTCAAATAAACCACACATAATTTTTCCTTTTTTTCTTATTGGGGTGAAATTCACAGAACATAAAAGTCGCCATTTTAAACTGTTACTTTTTTTAAAAAAGATTTTATGTATCTACTAGAGAGAGAGAGAGCACAAGTGGGAGTAGGGGCAGACGGAGAGGGAGAGGCAGACTCCCTGCTGAGGGGGGAGCCTGCCTATCCCAGGACCCTGAGACCTGAGCCAAAGTCAGATGCTTAACGGACAGAGCCACCAGGCATCCCTAAACTGTACATTTCTATAGCATTTATACATCAACAGTGTTCTGCAACTATCACTTAAATAAGTTCTTATACATTTTCATCACTTTACAAGATAATCTCCTGCCTATTAAGCAATTCCTCCTTAATCTTCCCTCCCTCCAGCCCCACAGGACTACCAGTTTGCTTTCTGTCTGTATGAATTTATCTATTCTTGATATGGCATGTACATGGAATTACAAAACCTGAGACCCTTTGTATTTGGATCTTTTCATGTAACATAATGTTTCAAGATTTATCCATGATGTGGCATCCTTTTCTTGGCTGAGAAATATTCCATTGTATACATATTCTACCATTTACTTATTTATTTGCCCTTTGATGGACACTTACTTGGATTGTTTGGCCTTTTGGCTATTGTGAATAGTGTTCCTATGAACATGTGTGCACAGGTACTTACTCGAGTATTTGTTTTCAATTCTTTTCAGTATATGCCTTAGAATTATAGGGCTACATGGTCATTCTGTGATTAACATTTCGAGCAAGTACAAAACTGTTTTCCACAAGTGTTGTGCCAATTTACACTTCGACCAAAAATATATAAATGTTCTAATTTCTCCACATCTTTTCCAACACTTATTTTTCCTTGTTGTTGTTGTTTATTATAGCTATCTTAATAGGTGTGAAGTTGTGTTTCACTGTGGTTGTGATTTGCATTGATGATGTTGAACATCTTTCTTTAAAAGATTTTATTTATTTATTTGAGAGAGAGACAGAGAGAGCATGAGCTGGGGGAGGGGCAGAGGGAGAGAGACAAGCAGACTCCACTCTGAATGGGGAGCCTGACACAGGGCTCAATCCCAGGACACCAGGATCGTAACCTGAGCCGGAATCAGACACTTAACCATCTTAGCCACCCATGCACCACTTGATCATCTTTTTAAGTTCTTGTTCTCCATTTTTCTTTCTATGTCCTCTTTGGAGAAATGTCTGTTCAAGTTTTTGCCATTTTTGAAATTGGATTTTTGTTGTTCTTGTTGTCCTTAAATTGTAACTGTTCTTTATAGACTCTGGATGTTAGCCCCTTATCAGACATATGACCTGCAAATAAGTTCTATTCTGTAGATTGTGTTGTGTTTTCTCGATAACATCCTTTGGTGCTCATAAGTTTTAATTTTTTTTTTAAGATTTTATTTATTTATTTGAGAGAGAGAGAATGAGAGATAGAAAGCACGAGAGGGAAGAGGGTCAGAGGGAGAAGCAGCCTCCCCGCTGAGCAGGGAGCCCGATGTGGGACTTGATCCCGGGACTCCAGGATCATGACCTGAGGCCGAAGGCAGTCGCTTAACCAACTGAGCCACCCAGGCGCCCAAGTTTTAATTTTTTATTTTTTTTGAAAGAGAGCATGAGCGGAGAAGGGGAGAGGGAGAGAGAGAAAACCAAGCAGGCTCCACAGCCAGCATGGAGCTCAACATATTATAACTTTAGGTTAATATACATAAGATATAAACTGTGATTTGTGGTAACAGCATGAATGTAGGGAGGTGGTAATGTGTAGGGCATAGTTTTTTTAATAATTGAAGCTAATGTGATATTAATTAAAGTAGAGAGGAGCCCTCAAGTAAATTACCTGGCTTCATTCTTCTAACAAAAACTAATGTCAGACAGCTAAAATGTTCTACCAGAGAAGTTTAAAAGAAAGAAAAACACAGAAAATTCAGAATGTACCAAAAAAAATCATAGGCCAGTTAAAAATTAAACTAGTACTGACTATAGTTATAGCTTTTAAAAATAATTCATGTTGGGTGCCTGGGTGGCTCAGATGGTTAAGCATCTGCCTTCGGCTCAGGTCATGATCCCAGGGTCCTGGGATCGAGTCCCTCAACGGGCTCCCTGCTCCTTGGGAGCCTGCTTCTCCCTCTGCTTCTCTCTCTCTCTCTCCCTCTGTCTCTCATGAATAAATAAATAAAATCTTAAAAAAATAAATAAAAAATAAATAAAAATAAAAATAATTCATGTTTTTATTTATAAGATCAGTCTTCTCTTTGAAATAGTACTCTGGGAAGGAAATAGTACTATCTAAACAAATTTAAAGTCTTAAATCATTTCATAGTTTTAGGGGAGCTTTTATTTTTTCAAGACACACTCATAAAAACGGTAGAAGCTCATTGATTGCTGAAAGCAAAAACCTAAATTATGTGATAATTTCACTAAATTGTCATGTTCAGAGAATACTATATTATTATTAAGACATTAGATTTTCATTAAAGGTTAAGAAATTGAATGTTTCAGAAAGTGGCTTGCATTAAGTAAATTATGTAAATTAATAACTAAATTAGCCTACATTGAAGAAATATGCTAATTTTTAACTTGCTGACTCACTCTTAGAAAATTGCTAAATGCTGAAAATGTCTAAACATTTCAATTTGAGTACATTATTAAAAATGCAATGATAGATTTCTTCACTCAATTTGTACTTAACAACTGGAAAGCTTATTTTATGTAAGTGTAATTAAGCTCCCTAAAGCTTTCTTTGATAAGCAGTCCGTCTGTAGTTATTACTTTATTAAAGCCAAATAAAAAACTACATGATACTTGAAGTACTTACATGTGTAAATGTTTCTATTTATTATCCATGGATTTTGGAATTCTCCACTCTTCTACTTTTTTTTCTTATTTTGATTGCTTATTACATCTAGGAATCATATTTCTTCACAAAATTAGTTATATTTTAACTTATCAAATGGCTTATTATCTCCATTAAATTGTTACATTTTCACTTCATCACAGGCTAGAAACTCAGAGAAATAGAATTGCCAAGGGTAACATCTAATCCCAGTATGTTCTCAGGCATGTTAATATGGAACTGCCTCCTGATTGTTAATTCTACCAAGTTGATATTACTTTTCTTTATTTTTTTAAGATTTCATTTATTTATTTGTGTCAGAGAAAGAGAGAGAGAGTGCAGGTGCACACATGTGCACGGGCGTCAGAGCAGGGTAAGGGCTGAGGGGGAGGGAGTGACAAGCAGACACCCCACTGAGTGCAGAGCTAGATGCAGGGCTCCATTCCACAACCCTGAGATCATGACCTGAGCCAGCCGGAAAGAAGAGTTGATCACTTAACCAACTGAGTTACCCAGGTGCCCCCCAAGTTGATATTACTTTTCAAAGCAAGTGACATATTGTTTCAATTCTGGAAGATGGTATTTATTTATAAATAAGCTAAATTCTTTAAAAATATTCTGTCAAAACAATTAAACCAAAATAACCTCATATTTTATATAACATAATTTATCAAAACATTTATACTCGTGACATAAACATTAAGATCTTCTATGGTTTTTAAAAGAAAAGATCAAAGTGTATATTTGCATAAATTAACTTCAGAGTAGAGTTGTTATGTATTTCCAAAACAGGAAAAATAATGATATAGAACTAATTAAACAATTCAAACTTGTATGGCACTCTAAATTAAATGTGCCTAAAGTTAATTGATATTTCCATCTTATAATTATTCTAATTCATTTGTAGATACATTTTGATCATCATGGAGCCATTACAGAATACAATGGGAAAGTTCTTTTATAATTTTCTTTTGCTATTTATATTCAGTTCATGGTATGGATGTTAATTCCTTTAAGGCAGAACTGTAATTCCCTGAGTTAATGGTTTATTAAAATAATTCAGCCCTTCCATTTCAAAATGGCAGACTTTTCTCAACTTGAGACTGTATTAAAATGAAAATATAGGGCCACCTGGGTGGCTCAGTCCATTAAGTGTCTGCCTTCATCTCAGGTCATGATCCCGGCGTGCTGGAATTGAGCCTCGCATCAGGCTCCTTGCTCAGTGGGGAGCCTGCTTCTCCCTCTCCCTCTGCCTGCAGCTTCCACTGCTTGTGCTCTTTCTTCCTCTCAAATAAATAAATAAAACCTTTAAAAAACATTCTGAAAATTAAAAAAATGAAAATATCGGCATATAAAATAGTATAAGTTAATAACCAAAAAGGGTAGGGGGAGAGAGAAAATTGTCTAGTAATTCATTTTTAAATAGAAAATTAAAAATATGTGGTATGGAAAGGAGAAACAAAGGAAATCTTTAGAGTGGACAAAAACAAAACTACAGCCAGGTGATCACCTTTAACATCACCAGTGCTAAGTCATGCTAATAGTATGCACCCTTGATATAATGTGATGAAAACAGCACTTTATCTTTGTAGTCGTCCTCTAAAAATCCGTAACCCCAGCCCAGTCATAATAAGGGCATCAGACTAATCCAAATGAGGGACGTTCTACAAATACATGATCAGTGCTCTTCCAAACTCTTAATGTTATCAAAAACAAAGAAAGCTCTAGAAACTATCATAGCCCTAGAGAGCCCTAAGGAGAAATGACAAATGCAATGTGGTATCCTCAAACAGATACTGGAGCAGGGGAAAGGACAGTAGGGGCGTCCGGGTGGCTCAGTCAGTTGAGCGTCCAACTGTTGGTTTTGGCTCAGGTCATGATCTCAGTGTTGTGAGACTGAGTCCTGAGTCAGGCTCCCTGCTCAGCAGAGTCTGCTTGAGATTCCCTACCTATCCCTCTCCCCCCACCCCTGCTTGCGGGCTCTCTCTCTCTCTCTCTCAAATAAATCTTAAAAAAAAAGAAAAAGGACATTAAGTACAACTAAGGAAGTTAATAATGATATATCAATATTTGTTCATTAATTATCTTACAAATATATCATAATAAGATAAAATGTTAATAAACGGGGAACTGCATGTGTGCTATCTAGGAACTCTCTATATTATGTTTTATGTGTTTTTTTTTTTTTGTAAATCTAAAACTATTATAAGAAATAAATTTTATTTAAAAAAATGTAAAGCACAGGAATCCTACAGACATAATTATTAATTTGACAGTAGGGTTTCCATTGATCACACTTTTAGAGACAAATTAAGAAGGAAATTATTTTCAGTGTATAAATGAATATACCAATAAATCATCCCTATCTTATGATTTTGTACCCCACATTCACTCTGAAGATGAATTTATGTAAGGATATATTCAAGCCACATACTGGAAAAAAATAAAGACAAAATTGTGTTGGGTAAAAAAAAAAACAGAGTATCTAGAAATGTATTCTAGCCAAGAATTGCAGTGAAAGGAAGTGCCAGAATGATACTTTTGCAGAAGACCATAAATGAGCTTTGACTGGTTGAAGAAGAGGATCAGAGTACTCTGGAAAGAGTAATCAGCAAATAAGAGACTCACACACATTAGACAGTATCACTCAGTGATAGATACATCAAAGACCTGGTGACTACATATTTGTCAACAATGTAAAAGTGAATTTTATAAAATTAAATACTAGGAAATAAAAAAATTAGTACCCAAATTATGGTCTCATTATGACCGAAATTGAATTATGTCATTATTTTCAATATTAATGAGTTATTGCTATAAACATTTTTTTCTGTAGGTAAAGTGTTATGACACTGGACCTTGGGAGAAGGAATTATATTACTAATATTCTATTTTCTATAGTAAGACATATTTACAAAATAGCATAAACCGTGTTTATTTTTGTATATTGGCATCGATCTTCATGCAAAACAAGGATGAATACTTTGACAATACTATAAAAATCATAACAAAAAAATCACAAAATCCTGAACCATACAGTCTGTCACATATTTGGATTATTGTCTTTTTGTAGTTAGAAGTATGATTAACCACGTAGCACACACTGTTGGGGATTCCAAGAATAATCAATTTTTTTAAATTTGGAGATGAAGATACACATGCACAGATCTGTAGGGGAAAACTTAAAATTCATTATGTATCATCATTTCATTAGAAAGAAATACATATCTCAGTTCCTATGAAATTTTATTTTCTATACTGCATTCCCAAAATACATTTTTAGTAGGCTAACCTTTATTGTACATAGGTAAAGATGCCCTATTACTTTATTTTATATCATTTTAAAAATGATGCCATCAATACATAGGTAATAAAACCCAAAACAAATCTTCTTATGTGTCAGCAATCTTTTCTAGATAAATGGGATTTGGCAGCGTCAAAAGTAGATAGTGAATTTATGAGAAGAATCATCAATAGGTGTAAATTAGTAATGAGACTGAGGACATACCATTCTTTCTGACTTTGCCAGTGTATAGGATTGAATTCAAAACACATAATTGTGAGTGACCACTCGTGCTAGATGCTGTAATCATTAAAAAGATCCTTAGAACTTTTCTTCAAAATTAGATAAACAGTGGAAGTGGACATGTAAAACATTTGTATAGTCCATTATGGTAGACGTAAATGGTCCCCAGACTTTAGCTGGGATCACTGACAGTTGAGATCTCTATATGATCTAAATTAACCCCATTCATTTTCTGTGCAAGGTTTCTCCAAATGCCTAAGTCCTTAGGTTCTCATGGTCACCTCTGCCTTCTGCTTGCTTGCTCCCTTATCTGAGTGTATATCCTCCAAACGCACAACTTGTGTTTTTACTTACTCTATGATTTGGCATAGAGTAAGATTTGGATCTTAGCCCTTTTATGTAATTAATATAGTCAAATATCCTCCAAATAAACACACAACAAAGACAAAATCAACTACCAGTCCCTGTATGTGCCACACATCCTTAAGTTTATTTTGGGGGTGAGATGGGGCATTTAGACAGCTGCAAACCAAATCATTTAAATTTGAGTTTTAAACATCTCATCTCTCAAAACAACTGCAGCCAGCTTGCCATGATGCTCAACCAATCCACTACTCTGCTTTTTTTCTTTTCTCAAAGCCACTTCTAAATCCTTTTTCCTTTTTAGTGCAAAAGGGATTATCTATCTCTTTATTGTTATTTCCTCAAGAGTATTACTTCATATCCATGATACTTTTTATTTGTTGATTTATAAAAGTGTTTTTCTAAAAAACAAGTGTTCTGTACTTATAAGAATTTCTCTTAAAAGCATTAACAGGAACTGGGGGCTCCTGGGCGGCTCAGTCGGTTAAGCATCTGACTCTTGGTTTTGGCTCAGGTCATAATCTCAGGGTCGTGAGATCAAGCCCACAGCAGGCTTTGTGCTGGGCGTGGGGCCTGCTTAAGATTCTCCCCCTCTGCGCCTGCCCCACTGCTCACATAGAAGGAAGGAAGGAAGGAAGGAAGGAAGGAAGGAAGGAAGGAAGGAAGGAAGGAAGGAAGAAAAAGAAAGAAACAAACAAACAAAAAAAGTCTCTAAAAAGCATTACAGGAACTTTCTCATACAGCTGCAAGTTAATATAAATAAATACATGAACATAAATACTAACAATGAAACAATAATATTAACATAACTTGCACTATTAAAAATTTGCCAGGCAATTGCACAAGCACATCATCATATGAATTGTATATACTCCATGATAGATATTCCTATAATATTTCCATTTTATACATGATTTTTTAATGCATTGAAATTATAGGGAAGTTTATAAAATCTACCCCAGCTAAGCAAAATTACAGTGGAGTTTAGGGGCATGGTGTCCTTCTAAATGTGGCACATCTATCTTTAATCTTGAAATATACTGGGATTGGTCAAAGGATACAGAATGGAGGTGGGAATTTGTAAAGACAGAAAAAGTAATTCTAAGTACACAGATACTGAAACACAAAATAGTATGGATAGTATGGAGAGGCATAAAGGTCTTAAAATTGGTACATTATTATTTGCAGTTGTAAGTGAGTAACAGGTGGCAAGGGGTATAGATTTGAGAAGCAGAGGCCAGAGCATACTAGACTTAGAAGATAACATTAAGTATATTGAAATTTATCTTGTAAACTCTTCAAAGACTGAGCAAGGGATTTATGCCACATACAAAAACTTACAGAATATTCTCATGAAACAAATCTACTTAAGTGTGGAAAAAACTAGCAGAAAAGCAAGAGAACATTCAAATAATGTCATCAAAGAAGATGGTATCAAACAAGAGTATGTGAGACTATATGGTATAGTTTAAGGGAGTGATGGCAGAGGCCAGAATATAGATAATGATGATGTGGGATACCGATAGAATTAAGATAGATTTAATTTGCTCTTTGCCTGCTAACAATTGATTATCTGATGCTAAAAGCAATATCCTCAGTGCCACAAGGAAAACAAAACAAAAAGAGCAAAACAAAACAAAACCCCAAAACTATTGTTCAGAGGCTGCTGGTAAGGAATAATATAGGAAAGTGAATAGTAGAGTACAGTAACTTAGCAGCTGTTACTTGAGTCCATGAAAGAAATAATGGCAGTTAGGAATACAGTGCTAGCTGAGGAAGCAATGGAAAATGTACAGAGTCTGAATATATTTAAAAGGCAGGGCCAAAAGGAAGGTAGATTGCATGTGGATTACAGAAAACAAAAACTTAAGACTGCGAGGTTGTGAGAACAAGGTACTGAGTGATATGCATTGATGGGAAAAACAGGCTTTGTGAGTTTGGGTTGGAAACAAGATCAGTTTTGGACATGGTGAGCTGGAGACACATTTGATAATTAAAAGAAGATATCAAGAATCCAGACTGAGGTAGAAGGCTGGAGTTCAATGAAGGAGTTGCTGGATAGATAAAAACTTTGTGTTATAATTTAATTAAAGCCATATGGCTATAATTTAAAACAGAATGAAAGCCTTATGACTCTAAGATTACTTAAGGGATAAGAATAGAGAGGAGAGAAAAGTTGAGTTATGTATTTGAGATTGGGAAATTGAAGAAAGTAGCAAAGGTGACCAAGAAATAGTGTCTTGTATGATCTCTCAGAAGTCAAGTAAAGAAAATGCTTCAACATGAATGGACAGGCCTCCCATGTTCAATGCTGATAAGAAGTGGCAAATGATTTTTATAAAGAATCAATACAGATTTTGAAATGTAAACATCTCTGATGATTTGGGGAAATTTTATGATTTTATTGTAGTGTTATGTTGAGAATAACTAATTGGAATGCATTCAAAAGGTCAGGGAGATGAAGAAACAGAAACTTGCAAGTGTAGAAAACATTCTAAGAGTTTGGTTGTAAAAGTGAGCAAAGAATTGAAATAATAGCTGGGGATGAAGGTAGGGTCAGGGAGAGTCCCTGTCTGTGCATGTGTGCATATGTGCACACTGTTGGAAATTATTCAAAAGAGAAGAAAAAATGATAATATAGGATATATCCAAGTGTGTATTGTCCACAGAACTAACGTCCTTGTCATCATTCACTAACGATATACAAAAGCCAGTATATGCATTTAATATCAGCTATGCTATGTTATCAGTGGTATTGCGATACATAAATATTTACATTATTTTCTAAGTTAAAGAATTCCACATTCCAAAACAGGATTTACAAGGGCACCTTCTTCCATTTTACTATTGGATATTGCAGGTAGTAATAATTTGGACTTTGAAATATTGAGTATACATTAAATAAAAATGTCATGTATTATTTCTATGAAACTCAGAAATATTATTCCCATTTGCAAGTAATACAATGGAAATATTAGTACTTCATTTAAATTACGAAAATGTGAAAATCTTGTTTGTAGTTTGTAAAGAATATTAAGTTATGGCAAATTGAGAGTGTGAATTTCATGTCCACAACATTTTTGTGCGAAGTTCTAAGACTTTTGCTCTTAGGTTTTCTCATCTGTAGTTGTTGCTTCTTAGATAAGAATTTAAATCAAGCAGGGATGCCTGGGTGGCTCAGTCCTTAAGTGTCTGCCTTTGGCTTAGGTCATGATCCCAGGGTTTTAGGATCGAGCCCCCGCATTGGGCTCCCTGCTCAGTGGGAAGCCTGCTTCTCCCTCTCCCACTCCCCCTGCTTGTGTTCCCTCTCTCGCTGTGTCTCTCTCTGTCAAATAAATAAATAAAATCTTTAAAAAAAAAGAATTTAAATCAAACAGACTTTTACATAATTAGCATATCATTATTCATTGATTCAAATTTTCAGTAAAATCTGAGTCCATATACTGTGTAGTTTCTTGCATAGTCATAAAACTATTTGAATAGTATTATTTTTTCATAGGCTTTTTTGGTAACATGGTAAACTTTTACGTTTCAAACAATAAATGTATTTAATAAAATAAAAATGGTAATTGAAACCTATATCCATATTCACACAGAAATTCTTTTAGAATTTGTGTGGTTGATAATTTGAACACTCATATATTGAATTGCCATGTAATTATTATTTTTCTAAAGCAGTGATTCATACCTCGGAAATCATTGCTCCCCATGGAGGCACAGCTGCCATTCCATGTGTCATAAACTTGTATAGGATCAAAATAAAATTTAAAATCATGTGGATAGTTACTATGAACTAGACATATTAATAGAGGAGACTTTCACATTTAATTTGAGCACAAAACAAATTGCACACAGTATTGTCTAATATACTAACTCAACAAGAAACCTCCAGCACTAGTAGTGATGCTATGCGCATTTTCAGGGATTAGCATATCTGTATTGTTTTAAGGAATAGTGAATTTGAAAGACTAAGAAATTATTGAAAGATGTGTAGCCTGATTCTTTTGTATAACATTTCCTCAGTCTAGTGGCTGTTTTTAGCTAGAATCTGACTTTTTTCTTAATAGTTTTTCAAGTTCAAAGAAATAGTAAATATTGATGAAAGGTGGGAATAAGGAAGGGCAGAGATTTAGGAGCAATGTTTCAGAAACTGATGTGATGTGAACAGATTGTCCAGCCTGGGCTCAAACAGAGAACACATCTGAATGTCATAGTTTCTCATGGTGAATTTTGATTAATTAATCTTAATTTAGGATTTTGAGTCTTTGAATACTCAATGCTGGACCTGATTCAGGAGTGTTGAAACCTAATAAGGTAATTTGGTAGGTGTTTTGTGGCCTGTCATTCAATTTCAATGTGTATTCACCTATATGCAACAGAGATATGTCAAGTGCTAATAACATTTACTCCAAAATAGCAGATTGAAAAAAAAATGCATTAAAATTCAGAGCCAAATTAGCACTTGGCTGATGAAGGAGTTAATGAAAAACAATTTGAAATGATACAAATTAAACACACTACTGGATTATTTATTTTTATTTGATTATTAATTAGTCCTTGGATTTTTTCTTTCTAGCCTAATTTATAAAATTACTTATGTATTACTTACCAAGTAATTGCTTACCAAGGGTCATGCATTATTCCAAGTGTGTTATATTTTCTCACTTACGCCGTATAATAGGTATCATTATTATCCTAGGTTTATGCATGAATAAATTAGAAAAGAGATGTTACATAAATTGTTGGACAGCACACAGATAGGAAATGGTAAGGCTGAAGTTAAAATCCAAGCAGTCTGTTTCTAGAACATCGTGACGTGAATGTGGTTGTGCATACGCACACGCACACACACACTCTTGCACAAATATACACATTTTATGTATATAACAAAGCAACATAGCATATAGCAACAGTTTGAGTTAATTTTCTCCCCTTTCTCAACGTGTTGGCTTAGTTTAATATTAATTAATTTCTTCCACAGACATAGCTTTCAGTACTGGCCACCATTTGAAATATTCTAAATCACCAAGCATATGCATACTATCTTGCACTTTTATGATTTATTTGGATAAAGTATATATAAATATATACAATAGGGTTTCAACCAGCACTTTATACCTACAGAAGACTAGAACTATACAAATTTTTCCTTCTAGAGAATTTTAAATAAAGTTTGTAAAACTAGTGCCTGCATTGTATTATGTTTGCATATAGAAGTATTTCAATATTTTATATAGAGTTACACAAATTTCATTTTAGTGCATTATCCGTTTCACCCAGTGAATTTCTTGTATTTTTGCATACATCACCAAAATCAAATTAAGACCCAAGTTTCCCAAGACTTACCATGTTATGAACTTGTAAAAATTACAATACTTTGAATGATATGAATTGCAACCTATAAATTAAATATGTATTCGGATTAAAATAAATAAGAATTTCGCAGATAAATTCAATTATTATAAGAATTGGTAAATGTATTAAAATATAAATATTTTAATTTAATGCTAGAGAAAAATATTACCACAAAATTCATTTATTACGGTAACCAAGTCATCCCAGTAATGCTCAACACTTTAATATAATTATTACAAAATGACATACACAGACCACTATTGTTCATGGAAACAGTTTTTGTTTTATCACTGATATCTGTAATATTATGAAGGAGGAGAAGGTGCCGGATCATCAGATCAGCTGCAGCATCAGTTATTTTCCAAAACTCAGCTTTCATCCCAGCATGAAATGAAAAGCCAATTTTGAACATGCACCTTAAAGCCAGTTTTTCTCTATGAATTGTGGGCTTTTAATTTTTATGTTCCAAGAAACTTCATCATGAATAGTTATCTCCAACATTGTTTTTAGAAATAAAAGATGCATATTTTAATGTACAAGTTAACACATTTTTATGTATGAATAAGGAATAGTTTTCTTGAATTCAGACATGTTTCATCCATCAATCCATGGCAAACAATTGTAAAATAAATAAGTGTTTTGATATGAAGGGAAAATTAGAGTTTTTATTAGAATGGCAAAAAAAAAAGTTATATATCCCTAACTTAAAAGTAAGGGTGGAATTAATGAAATCCTAATTTGGGGGAATTTTAAACATAACCAGAAAAATTATTTAAAATATAGGTAGAGTTGTGGTATATATTACATTTATTTGTCCATTATACTGAGGCAATCCAAAGCAATCTCCTAATTAGTAAAGACTGAAAGTCACAACCACAGCATTCCTGGTTGCCATAGCAATGGCCATCTGTCCTACATTAATGACATTATAATGAATATGAAAATGAGGTAAATCATAATTAAAATGAAGATTAATTAGTTATCTTGAGCTTGGGGGACAGTTTGGGAATGCACTTGAAAGGGTTTCTGATGAAGAGCAAGAATGAGGTCATGCTGTAAGAAATGCAGGTCATGTTACAGGTTTAATCTGTGATTGCATGCTCAACAAAGATTGAGATTCTATTGTAGCACATGAATTTGTTTCTACTTCTGACTCTGTTTGAAGACACTGTAGATAATAAAATATGTTGTTGCTTAACCTATCTTCTTGTCATTCATTTCTCCCAGAAGAACCACTTGTCTGGAAAATAGTTGATTTTGAACCTACGAACATTGTCCTGAGATTGGACTGCTTTTAACAGCCATTTTTGTGAATTGTACATTTTGTACTAAAAGTATGGTTTGGATCTGATGGCACAGATATTTATCATTTATTAATTTGATTCATGTTTAATGTGATAAAAATTAAAATTTATGTCACACATATGGCTTATAAAGCCTTTTACCACTCATGAGTATCAGCAGTGCAAAACAAGAATTTAAAAACAATTACAAAAAAATAATGACTCAAATAATCAACTAATGTATCCATCAGTGAATTTATGTGATAAGAATGTGTATTTGAATTGAAAGGGACAACACATATAAATAGTATTAGCACTGGAATTACAGTGTTTTAATTGTTTAAATGCCAAGTATTAGAGTTCTAATGATATATTATTGTTTAAGTTACTACAAATTTTAATAGCCTGAAGGAATCATTATATTTTTGCTCTTGATTTTGTGGATCAATATTTTTAAAAAGATTCAGCGAGGCCATTAATCCACACATATATTCAGCTGGTGACCAGTCTTGAATGGGAGATTCAGGATGGCTCACACCAATAATGTAATGGCTAGGACAACTGGAAATTGAACAGAATCAGTGTCTCTCCTTATGGCTTCTCTGTGTATCTACCTTGAGCTTCCTCACAGATTAGATCTCTTCAGGATATTTATACTTCTTACATGGCAATTTAAAAGTTTCCAAGAGATCAACATGGAGGTGACAAAGTGTTCTATAACCTAGCTTCAGACTCCATTCTTGCACTTCTACTAGGAATCTTTGGTTCTATTCACAAGACTAGGCCAAGTGAATATTGGGAGTTGTGATTAACTGGGGACCACTGGAGATTAGCCATCTCAATCTTTCTTCTGGCTTCTAATAATGTGCATCCTTCCCAGATGCAGAATATACTTACCCCTACAGAAGCCCCCAAAAGTCTCATGCCATTATGAAATCAGCTCAGTTGTTGCTGAGCTCAGGATCTTGTTAATATGCCAATGACTTTCCTTGGGTATATTTTCTAAACCAGAGTTTCTATTAATCTAAAGTCTTGTGAACTAAAACAAAACAAAACAAAACAAACAAACAAAAAAAAAAACAGGTTATATTCAACCCAGAGATCCAATATACAACCTTGAGATAAAAATGAGATAACACAATAGACAGACCCAATCAAAAAGTGGGGATTGGTGACTTATTTTACTTAGCATAATATCCTCTAGTTCCATCCACATCATTGCAAATGGCAACATTTCATTCTTTTTGATGCTGAGTAATATTCCATTACACACACACACACACACACACACACACACACACACACCCCATATATATTTATACACACCACATCTTTATCCACTGTTGGGGGGGAGAAGAGATAACTGGGTGATGGACATTAAGGAGGGCACTTGATGTGATGAGCACTGGGTCTTATATGCAACTGATGAATAACTAAACTCTACCTCTGAAACTAATAAAAAGAAAGTGGGGCTGGGTGGTAAATGGAGGGACATAGTGTCATTGGATACAGCAGAGAATATGTTCCTAGTTCAGTGATTAGAGCCCCATCATGCTTCCTAATAGTGATTTATTTGGCTACTGGATCTGTTTTCTGTTTTCTTCTACCTTTTCACTAAAGTATCTTTACTTTTTCACTAAAAATGACCCCATTTTCAAATGAGTAGCTTTTCAGCTTACTTCTTGGTTGTCGAAGTTTGGATGTCTAAAGGCCTCTTTTCATTTTGTATTTTCAGTTGAACAAGTATAGTTACTTAAAAAAATAGTTTGTGCTTCCTGTGTACCTGATTATAATCCATGTTATTATTTTTTTCACCTTTTGTTTAAAAACCAACTCACCTCTACCTTGGGCTGGGAGTCAGAGTGCTGTTTTACAATACGCTTCAGAGTCCTAAGAGCCTTATTAGACGTACCTGTCTATTTTACAGGTACTCACCTGACATCTTAGCCATGAGGCCATGTTTTGTCAGTATCTTGGACTTAATCTCTACCTTGATACCATCTCTTAGTTTGAAAATCTTTTGCTACAAGGAAATGGAGGTGAGAACCTGTTATATTTTCAAGACCAGCAAAAGTCATGCTTTCATAAATCCTCTAATATTTTTCTCAAGAACTGAAGCAGTACCTATTCAGTTTATTCTTTTTCATATTTTATTATTGTAGGAAGTCGATGGTCATTTTCTTTATCCTGCCTGAAATCTACTCTGTCAGGTACAGGACTTCAGGAGTTTTGCTTTCCATTTCCTGTGTTACTCCAGTAAACAGTGTTGCCAAATTTTCACTACTACATAAAACATTCCTGCTTATCCCAGACTGCAAAGGCATCTACCTCTTCAAGCTCTCAGCAGCCTTACTGAGGCCTCCACTTCCCATGAACGCTGTTAGTTTCTGCCTACCACCATTATGAAACAATGCTACATGTTTAAATAGCATTCTCCTATTGAATTATCAAATTCTGCTCCACTTACTTATTGTGGCATAGCAAACTAATGCCAAATGTAATGTTTTTAAAAAAGAAATGATTGACACTTTATTTGATATGTCAGGAGCTTGGGAAAAGCTCAGGTGAACAATTATTTTGATCCATGTGTTATCAACAGTAGTCACTTGGTAATCTTCATTCAGTGGCTGTGCTGGTAGAAAGGGTCTGAGGGGGCTTAAGTTCCCTGACTTGGAATGACCGATAAAGCCAGGACTTGGCTAGAATTGGTATATCTCAATGTCGCCTTTTTGTATAACAAGCTTGGGCTTCCAAGGAGGAGGGGACATCAATGCGGGACGTAGCCAGAAGGATCACAACTATTGCATAAGGTTTAGCAAAAAAAGCACAGAGGGAGAAAAATTGAAATACCTGGCTTCACCCTCCTTCTTATTTTTATTTTTTTTCTGACGTTTGTGCTTGGTCCAACCCAAATAGAGGCCACACACAAGCATGCCCATTAAAACAGCCTATGTGGGTCTAAAGAATAGAGTTGATCTAAACGGTTAAAGAAAAACCAGAAAAGTCTACCAATTTTGCTGTTTAGCAACTATTCATTCCCTTTTCTCAGTTGAAGAAAACCTTATTCCCATTACCACAGAGATAAAAAATTATTGGTAGGCACCAATAGGGCTGATGTTGATTTAGTTGGTACCTCTAGTTCACAGCTTGTGGTCCTGGCAAAAAGTGTTGTGAGGAGACACATATTTATCCGGAATATGTAAATACTCCTTTGAGGACAGACTGCAGCCTCTTATATGAAAAAAAAAAAAAAAAAGATAGGATATAATCAATCCCCTAGTAGCTGGGAGCTTCACATTGGTTTCTGCTGTGGGCAGCCTGGAATCAAAAGTGGAGGCAGCAAGCTTTTCCTTGCTCAGCACAAATGCATATTGTTTCAAAAATTTTGCTTCCATTACCACAATTTTGAGACCATGTGCACAGAAGGACTTATTCCCCCAAAATAACACCCCAGTGAGCAAAGCTGTGGTTCCCTTAAGTGACCCAAGTCCCACAAAGGAAAAAAAAATGGTTATTCAAGTTGTTCAAGTTGATCTGAAGGCTTAAAAATGAGGTTATTACTAGCTGGGTTGAATGATTCTGATAAACAAGATAAACGGTTGCTGCTGTGGCGTGGTGGCAGGTAAGACTATGCCTATTACATTGTCACGTTCATCCATGCTTTCCAGTTGTGCCACTGTGGCCACATTGTACTTGTGCCTATTGAATAACTTGGGTAACTAAATAAAGATGAAATCCACAGGAGGTGTGTCTTATCCACACGATTATTGAGAGACGATTATGCAGAGAATGTCCCTTAATGGGAATCTCTATGAAAAAAAAACACATAACTTTGTGTGTATTCTAAGATGTATATCCAAATGACCCTACTCCATGTCTCCTAGTTATCAATATTTTAATCTTGACTTATTAAGATTCTAACTAGCCAGTCAGTCCATTAGCACTGCCCATCAATTATTGCCCAAGACCTCTGGCTCTGGCCACCTTTCCTTCCTAACAAAGTACAAACCATATATTTTGCTTTAAGTTCTGACATTTTGTTTTCAGCGTTGCTTTTCATAATCACCCCTGCACAGGACTGTTTCTCAGCAGGCACCCACTTCTACATAATACCAGTTTAAGATGCAAATTCAACTGCAAACCAAGCCCACAGTTTTTTCCCTCTTCTGCTAATAGTCATAGTGGACCACCCCAGAGGTCATACCAGTGTTGTGAGGGAGATGTGGCAGAACAGCAGGAGTAGGTATTATGGGAATCTGAGCCACCTGCTCATGTAATTTATTTGCATCTTTTCAGACCTTTTTGGATCCAGTTTGTATATACCATTTCTATTTAAAGATGGAATGCTGCTGCGCACACATCAGATAACATTGAATTATGATTGGTAGCTAAGTTAAAAGAGACTTGTTGTTCCATAGTCAGGGATTCATGATTCCTAAAATAGTTACTTATACAACTAGAGAGAATTACAGTCAACAGTATGAGGCCTGAATAACCATTAAAGGCACAAGAAAATTACATGTATATATTATTTTCACATTCAAACTGTCTCCTGGAATCGTATGGCTACAAGTTGGATTTCTTAAACCCTCATTTATGTTTCTGTGTAGAATTTACTACCAGGTTCCTGTAAATTTTAAAACAAACCAAACAACAGCAGCACGACGAAAAACAAACAAACAAACAAAGAAAACCAGGAGGCAAAGGCATTATCATCCCTGTTTCTTTTTTTTTTTAATTTTTTTGAGAGTAAAATCTTTTTAAAAAAATATTTTATTTATTTATTTGAGAGAGAGAGAGAGGGAGCATGAGCAGGGGGAGGGGCAGGGGGAGAAGCAGACTCCCTGCCTAGCAGGGAGCCCAATGTGGGGCTGGATCCCAGGACCCTGAGATCCTGACCTGAGCCAAAGGCAGATGCTTATAGACTGAGCCACCCAGGTGCCCCCATCCCTGTTTCATAAAGGTTTTGTGTAACACGACAGCTTTAGCTCACAGTCATCCTCTCAAGAGCTCCTCTCATGTTTTGTAGTCTTACTTAGTGATAGAACATCAAGGTCAGGGGTGAAAAAGAAAAAAAAAATCTCATGGTTGACAGAATTTGACTAATTAAAAAGATAGATGATAGACAGACAGATAGATGATAGTTGATAGACAGATGATAGTTGATAGACAGATGATAGGTAGATGGATAGATGATAGATAGATAGATGATAGATAGATAGATAGATAGATAGATAGATAGATAGATAGATAGATAGATACTCTATGTATTTACATACAGAGCATGCACTTATATAGTTATTTTACATGAAGCAAAGTTATCCAATACATAATTTTCTGGTTAGATGATCAGAGATTTCAAAGGAATCCTTCAGCAGAAGATCACAAAGATGTCAAAACAAGGGGTATTTGGATATAAATTAAATAATTACTTGAAATATTTCCTACATAGTTTGTTAGTGGAAAATGACCACCAAGATATCAGTGCAAGAATTTGTTCTAAAGGCATGTTCCTTCCTTGATTTAAAGTGTGAATTGTTTTATTTGTCAAAGAAACTTCTGCTCCTGAGATGCTGAGCAAAGGAAAGGGTCGTATATGACATGTAGGGGAGGATGGAAGGCAGGCACATCAACTACTGCTTTGTCATCATATAATGAATGTTATCGGATTTGCTTTTATTAAGGATAACATTTATTTTTGTTTATCATTATTAGTTTTCACTCTTCTGTTCTCTTTATATGGCTTTTTCATGAATTTTTCCTAAATCAAATTTATTATAGCACTCTAAATATTTTTTTTTCAAAATTATTTCTGCAATTATAATTCTGGGCACTTTATTGATTTTGGTCTCCTAAATTCCTGGTTGATTTTCTACTTCCTCATTTTTATGATTCACCCAGGATCATTTTAATAATTTTTGCTTTGTTTGTTGTGCCTTTGCTTTAATTATTTGTTTGTGCTTTAGTTAGTGAGACTCCATATCTGTTATAAGAAAAGAACTCTGAAAGATAAAATCTGTGAATTATCATAAACTCCTACTATTCTTCTCATTTGGCAAACATTTATAATTTGATATAAACAGTGAGTCAGGAAATAAGAATTGAGGTGGGATTTAGCTTCAATGATCAGAAAAAAAAAAACACCTTAGATTTTTCCTTTTAGCAACAAAGGATATGATGTGGTCTCTCAAAGTTCAATAGTATCTATGTCAGAATCTAGAGCTTTGCTTATTTTGAAAAGCCTTTTTGTGATATAGTTTACATATCATTTTTAAATAATATGTAGAACAAACAGTAATAGCATTTAGCCATTTCTCATGTTATATGCTTTTCTGCACAAATTTTGAATTCTTCATTTCTCATTCAACACCATAATGGGAAGTGTTCTCCACTATGATGTTATATTTTTCATTTATACAATATTTATTGAGTACCTACAGTGTGCCAGGCACAATTCTGAGTGGAGTATGTAGTGAAAGTATAAACGTGCTTATAGGAACAACATTATCTTTCCAATATATAAATAGTTTATACTTTCTCATTTAAAATGTTATACATGATAGTCACAAACAGTTCAAAGAAATCACAAGACATAAATTATAATTCTACTACTAAGAAACAATGGTTTATTTTCACAAATATTTTAAGAAAATTATATATTTAAGTAAATATTCATTCTCACTAGAGAATGATAAATTCGTCCCATATGCCTTGATTGTGTGCTGAATTTATCACTTAAAACTTAGCACATATTTCCCTGTGAATTCACTCATGATTATGACAAGAATGGTTATAAAACTATACTTAGCATAAAACACTTTCAAGTGGCAGGTAATCAGTAAAGAATCATTACCATTATTATTAGAATTTCAATGCCTGCTTTGTATTCCATTTTATGAATTTACCAAAATTTATTTTACCTAGCCACTCTAATCATGTAATTAGACTATTTTGTACAATAGTTAAAGATCTTGGACTTTTAAATCAGCTGTATGTGATCATATATTTAATCTTTTTGAGCCACAGTGTCCTCATCATCAAATGTGGATCATTATACAACTAATATTGTGGTGTCCTTGGGAAAAATAAATGAAACAATGCAAGGAAGTATTTATTACAGAAAATGGTACATAGTTCCTACTAAGCAATTTAAGTTTTTATTATTACATTTTCATTATTTTTAATGTATATCCATGTTTCATTGTATTTCTAGTACACAAAATTGCATGTTATTTTTTTCTAATATTTATTTTAACTAGTCTTTTATTTTGCTCTACTCAATTCCTTGGGGAAAAAAATCCCAAAGAAAGCTGACAGATGTGCTGATATTTGGATAATAGAGTGTGTGGGTAGAGTGGGATTATAGTGTAATAATAATGTTTACTTAAAATAAAACAAAACAAAATAAAACACTGAATGTCGTTCTCTCTGTCAAGTGTTTTAAATATATAATATTGTGTATTTTCAAAATATCCCCATGGAGAAAATATAACTATTTATACGTTGCAGAAAAGTAAAATAAGGCCCACATGAGGTCCTTTTAAATTGAAGATCAGAACTCAGGTTCAAGTTCAGTTCCTGCACATCCTCTACAACACTTGGTATGGTCAGTCGTTTTAATTTAAGCCATTTAAATAAATATGCAATAGCATCTCAAGGGGATTTAATTTGCATTTTCCTAATGACTAATAATGAATTTCTTTTCATGTGTTTATTTGCATTTTTGGCAGAGTCTATTCAAATATGTTCCCATTTTCTTTTTTTCTGATTATTGAGTTTTGAGATTTATTTTTATATTCTGTGTACAAATAATTTATGAAACCCTTTATTTACAAATAAGAACAGTTTTACCTCTCCCTTTCCAATCTAGATGTCTTGATTGGTCTTCCCTTAAGTTAGACATGATGGATTGCACTGATTGATTTTTAAAAGCTAAACTAAACTCTTATTTCCTACATAACCTTAATTGGTCATGACATAAAATAATTTTTATATATTATTGATTCCTGTTAAAATTTTGTTTATAGATTTTTTTACATTATAAGATGTATTGGTCTGTGGTATTCTTTCCTTGTAATTTGTCTAGTTTTGTTGGCTTCATAGTGTGAGTTGTAAAATACTGTCATCTTTTCAATTTTCTGGAAGATATGTTGACAAACTGCTATGATTTATTCCTGAAAATTTGGTAGTTGCCATAAATTTAGCCATCTGAGCCTGGGGTTACCATATTGGGAAAGTTTAACAAGTTAAATATTTTAAATAAGTTATAAGATTATGAATTTCTTCTTTGGGAATTGTTTGGAATTTATGCTATGTATCCTTCAAGGAATTTGTCTATTTCATGTAAGTTGTTAAATTTATTGGCATAAAGATATTTTGAAGTAATCGTAATACTCTCTTATACCTGCAGAAACTCCAGTGATGACCCTTCTCTCTTTCCTAATATTGGCATTGAAATAAACTCCTTTGTCCAGATTAGTCTGATTAGAAAATAATAATTATTACTATTTTCAAAATACCATTTTTGACATCATTTATTTTCTCTATTGTTTTTTTCTATATCAGTGATTTATGCCCTCATCTTTATTATTTTACTTGTTTATTTTGTATATTATTCCAGTTTTTGCTTTGTTTTATTTTTAATTTAGAAACTGAGGTCATAAATGATAGACTAACATTATGGGTGTTTGGTACTATGAAATTCATAAGTACTGTCTTAGCTATATCCTCCAAATTTGGATTTGATGTGTTTTTATTTTCAGTTTTAAAATACTTTATTTTTCCTTTTACCTTCCTCTTTGGTATTAGGTTGCTTACAGGCGTGCTCTTTAGTTGCCAAATATTTTTGGATTTTGCTAATATGTTATTGGTTTCTAATAAAGTTCTCCTGTAGGGTGGTTTAGTATCCACAAATCAATCAAGGCGATATACCACATTAATAAGGGAAAGGACAAGAACCATATGATCTTCTCAATAGATGCAGAAAAAGCATTTGACAAAATACAGCATCCTTTCTTGATAAAAGCCCTCAATAAAGTAGGGATAGAGGGAACATAACTCAATATCATAAAGACCGTATATGAAAGGCCCACAACTAATGTCATCCTCAATGGGGAAACACTGAGAGCTTTTCCGTAAGGTCGGAAACACAACAGGGATGTCAACTCTCACCACTGTTCAACACAGTACTGGAAGTCCTAGCCACAGCAATCAGAAAACAAAAAGAAAGAAAAAGCATCTGAATCAGTAAGAAAGAAGTCAGACTTTCACTATTTGGAGATGACGTGATACTCTATGTAGAAAACCTGAAAGACTCCACCAAAAATTTGCTAGAACTGATACATGAGTAGAGCAAAGTTGCAGGTTATGACCTCAAGACACAGAAATCTGTTGCATTTCTATATACCAATAATGAAGCAGCAGAAAGAGAAATCAAGGAATGGATTTCATTTACAATTGCACCAAAAATCATAAGATACCTAGGAATAAACCTAACCAAAAGGTAAAAGATCTCTAAGCTCCAAACTATAGAACACTTATGAAAGAAATTGAAGAAGACCCAAAGAAATGGAAAAACATTCCATGCTCTTGGATTGGAAGAACAAATATTGTTAAAATGTCTGTACTACCCAAGGCAATCTACACATTCAGTGTAATCCCTATCAAAATAACACCAGCATTTTTCACAGAGCTAAAATAAACACTTCTAAAATTTGTATGGAACCAGAAAATAGCCAAAGGAATGTTGAAAAAGAAAAACAAAGTTGGTGGCATCACAATTCCAGACTACAAGCTCTATTACAAAGCTGTCATCATCAAGATAATATAGCACTGGCACAAAAGATCAATGGAATGGAATAGAGAAGCCAGAAATGGACACTCAACTCTGTGGCCAACTAGTCCTTGACAAAGCAGGAAAGAATATCCAATGGAAAAAAAGACAGTCTTTTCAACAAATGGTGTTGGGAAAACTGGACATTGACATGCAGAAGAATGGAACTGGACTACTTTCTTATACCACACACAAAAATGAATGCAAAATGGATGAAAGACCTAAATGTGAGAGGAAACAATCAAAATCCTAGAAGAGAAAGCAGGCAGAAACTCTTTCACCTCAGCCACAGCAACTTCTTACTACAGAGGTCTCCAGAGGCAAGAGAAACAAAGCAAAAATGAATTATTGGGATTTCCTCAAGAAAAAAAGCTTCTGCACAGCAAAGGAAACAATCAACCAAACCAAAAGGCAACCAATGGAATAGGAGAAGATATTTGCAAAAAACATCATTAAAGGGTTAGTTTCCAAAATCTATATGAACAATAGCCAAATTATGGAAAGAGCTCAAATGTCCATCAACTGATGAATGAGTAAAGAAGTTTATTATATATTTTATATATATAATATGTAATACATGTAATATATATAATTTTTATATATGTATTTATATGTGTATATATATATATACACACACATACACACACACACAATGGAACATTACTTGGCTATAAAAACAATGAAATCTTGCCATTTGCAACAACATGGATGGAATTAGAGTGTATTAGGCTAAGCTAAATGAATCAGAGAAAGTGAAATATCATATGATTTTACAAATATGTGGAATTTAAGAAACAAAACAGATGAACTTAGGGGAAGGGAAGGAAAAATAAGATAAAAACAGAGAGGGAGGCAAACCATAAGAGACTCTTAAATATAAAGTACAAACTGAGGGTTGCTGGAGGGGAGGGGGATGGGGGATGGGGTAACTGGGGGATGGGCATTAAGGAGGGCACTTGTTGGGATGAGCACTGGGTGTTACATGCAACTGATGAATCACTAAATTCTACTCCTGAAACCAATACTACACTATATATTAACTAACTTGAATTTAAATTAAAAATAAATAAATAAAATAGGGGCGAATGGGTCGCTCAGTTGGTTCAGTGTAGAACTCTTTTTTTTTATAATTTTTATTGTTATGTTAATCACCATGCATTACATCATTAGTTTTTGATGTAGTGTTCCATGATACATTGTTTGTGCATAACACCCAGTGCTCCACGCAGAATGTGCCCTCTTTAATACCCATCACCAGGCTAACCCATCCCCCCACCCCCCTCCCCTCTAGAACCCGCAGTTTCTTTTTCAGAGTCCATCGTCTCTAATGGTTCGTCTCCACCTCCAACTTACTCCCCTTCATTCTTCCCCTCCTGCTATCTTCTTTTTTCTTAACATATATTGCATTATTTGTTTCAGAAGTACAGATCTGTGATTCATCAGTTTTGTACAATTCACAGTGCTGACGATAGCACATACCCTCCCCAATGTCTATCACCCAGCCATCCATCCCTCCCACCCCCCACCACTCCAGCAATACTGTTTGTTTCCTGAGATTAAGTATTCCTCATATCAGTGAGGTCATATGATACATGTCTTTCTATGATTGACTTATTTCACTCAGCATAACACCCTCCAGTTCCATCCACGTCATTGCAAATGGCAAGATCTCATTCCTTTTGATGGCTGCATAATATTCCATTGTGTATATATACCACGTCTTCATTATCCATTCATCTGTCAATGGACATCTTGGCTCTTTCCACAGTTTGGCTATTGTGGACATTGCTGATATTAACATTGAGGTGAGCGTACCCCTTCGGATCCCTACATTTGTATCTTTGTGGTAAATACCCAGTAGTGCAATTGCTGGATCGTATGGTAGCTCTATTTTCAACTGTTTGAGGAACCTCCATACTGTTTTCCAGAGTGGCTGCACCAGCTTGCGTTCCCACCAACAGTGTAGGAGGGTTCCCCTTTCTCCGCATCCCCGCCAACATCTGTTGTTTCCTTACTTGTTAATTTTAGCCATTCTGACTGGTGTGAGATGGTATCTCATTGAGGTTTTGATTTGGATTTCCCTGATGCCAAGCGATGTTGAGCACTTTTTCATGTGTCTGTTGGCCATTTGGATGTCTTCTTTGGAAAAATGTCTGTTCATGTCTTCTGCCCATTTCTTGATAGGATTATTTGTTCTTTGGGTGTTGAGTTTGATAAGTTCTTTATAGATTTTGGATACTAGCCCTTTATCTGATATGTCATTTGGAAATATATTCTCCCATTCTGTCAGTTGTCTTTTGGCTTTGTGGACTGTTTTTTTTGCTGTGCAAAAGCTTTTTAGCTTGATGAAATCCCAATAGTTCATTTTGCCCTTGCTTCCCTTGCCTTTGGTGATGTTTCTAGGAAGAAGTTGCTGCGGCTGAGGTCAAAGAGGTTGCTGCCTGTGTTCTCCTTTAGGATTTTGATGGACTCCTGTCTCACGTTTAGGTCTTTCAACCATTTGGAGTCTATTTTTGTGTGGGGTATAAGGAAATGGTCCAGTTTCATTCTTCTTCATGTGGCTGTCCAATTTTCCCAACACCATTTGTTGAAGAGACTGTCTTTTTTCCATTGGACATTCTTTCCTGCTTTGTCAAAGATGAGTTGACCATAGAGTTGAGGGTCCATTTCTGGGCTCTCTATTCTGTTCCATTGATCTATGTGTCTATTTTTGTGCCAGTACCATACTCTCTTGATGAAGACAGCTTTGTAATAGAACTGGAAGTCTGGAATTGTGATGCCACCAGCTTTGCTTTTCTTTTTCGATATTCCTCTGGCTATTCGCGGTCTCTTCTGGTTCCATACAAATTTTAGGATTATTTGTTCCATTTCTTTGAAAAGGTGGATGGTATTTTGATGGGAATTACATTGAATGTGTAGATTGCTCTAGGTAGCATTGACATCTTCACAATGTTTGTACTTCCAATCCATGAGCATGGAACGTTTTTTTTTTTTTAAAATCTTTTTTTTTTTTAATTTTATTTATTTATTCATGAGAGACAGAGAGAGGGGGAGAGAGAGAGAGAAAGAGAGGCAGAGGGAGAAGCAGGCTCCCAAGGAGCAGGGAGCCCGATGCGGGACCCGATCCCAGGACTCTGGGATCACGACCTGAGCCAAAGGCAGACGCTTAACCATCTGAGCTACCCAGGCACCCGAGCATGGATGCCTTTGTTTTTTTTTTTTCCATTTCTTTGTGTCTTCTTCAATTTCTTTCATGAGTATTTTATAGTTTTCTGAGTACAGATGTTTGCCTCTTTGGTTAAATTTATTACTAGGTATCTTATGGTTTTGGGTGCAATTGTAAATGGGATGGACTCCTTGATTTGTCTCTCTTCTGTCTTGTTGTTGGTGTATAGGAATGCCACTGATTTCTGTGCATTGATTTTATATCCTGCCACTTTACTGAATTCCTGTATGAGTTCTAGCAGTTTTGGGGTGGAGTCTTTTGGGTTTTCCACATACAGTATCATATCATCTGCAAAGAGTGAGAGTTTGACATCCTCTTTGCCGATTTGGATGCCTTTGATTTCTTTTTGTTTTCTGATTGCTGTGGCTAGGACATCTAATACTATGTTGAATAGCAGTGGTGAGAGTGGACATCCCTGCCGCATTCCTGACCTTAGGGGAAAAGCTCTCAGCTTTCCCCGTTGAGAATGATATTTACTGTAGGTTTTTCATAGATGGCTTTTATGATATTGAGGTATGTACCCTCTATCTCTATACTCTGAAGAGTTTTGATCAAGAAAGGATGCTGTACTTTGTCAAATGCTTTTTCTGCGTCTATTGAGAGGATCATATGATTCTTGTTCTTTCTTTTGTTAATGTATTGTATCACGTTGATTGATTTGCGGATATTGAACCAGCATTGCAGCCCAGGGATAAATCCCACTTGGTCATGGTGAATAATCCTTTTAATGTACTGTTGGATCCTATTGGCTAGTATTTTGGTGAGAATTTTTGCATCCATGTTCATCAAGGATATTGGTCTGTAATTCTCCTTTTTGATGGGGTCTTTGTCTGGTTTTGGGATCAAGGTAATGGTGGCCTCATAAAATGAGTTTGGAAGTTTTCCTTCCATTTCTATTTTTTGGAACAGTTTCAGGAGAATAGGTATTAATTCTTCTTTAATGTCTGATAGAATTCCCCTGGGAAGCCATCTGGCCCTGGGCTTTTGTTTGTTGGGAGATTTTTGATGACTGCTTCAATTTCCTTAGTGGTTATAGGTCTGTTCAGGTTTTCTATTTCTTCCTGGTTCAGTTTTGGTAGTTGATACATCTCTAGGAATGCACCCATTTCTTCCAGGTTATCTAATTTGCTGGCATAGAGTTACTCATAATATGTTCTTATAATTGTATGTCTTTGGTGTTCGTTGTGATCTCTCCTCTTTCATTCATGATTTTGTTGATTTGGGTCATTTCTCTTTTCTTTTTGATAAGTCTGGCGAGAGGTTTATCAATCTTGTTAATTCTTTCAAAGAACCAGCTCCTAGTTTCGTTGATCTGTTCTACTGTTCTTTTGGTTTCTATTTCATTGATTTCTGCTCTGATCTTTTTTATTTCTCTTCTCCTACTGGGTTTAGGCGTTATTTGCTGTTTTTTCTCTAGCTCCTTTAGGTGTAGGGTTGGGTTCTGAATTTGAGACCTTTCTTGTTTCTAGAGAAAGCCGTGTATTGCTATGTATTTTCCTCTCAGGACTGCCTTTGCTGTAACCCAAAGATTTTGAAAAGTTGTGTTTTCATTTTCATTGGTTTCCATGAATTTTTTTAATTCTTCTTTAATTTCCTGGTTGACCTATTCATTCTTTAGTAGGATGCTCTTTAGCCTCCATGTATTTGAGTTCTTTCTGACTTTCCTCTTGTGATTGAGTTCTAGTTTCAAAGCACTGTGGTCTGAAAATACGCAGGGAAAAATCCCAGTCTTTTGGTACCAGTTGAGACCTGATTTGTGACCTAGGATGTGATCACTTCTGGAGAATATTCCATGGGCACTAGAAAAGAATGTGTATTTTGTTGCTTTGGGATGGAATGTTCTGAATATGTCTGCAAAGTCTATTTGTTCCAGTGTTTCATTGAAAGTCTTTATTTCCTTGTTGATCTTTTGCTTAGATGATCTGTCCATTTCAGTGAGGGGGCTGTTAAAGTCCCCCAATATTATTGTATTGTTGTCAATGTGTTTCTTTGCTTTTGTTATTAATTGCCTTATATAATTGGCTGCTCCCGTGTTAGGGGCATAGATATTTAAAATTGTTAGATCTTCTTGTTGGATAAACCCTATAAGTAGGATATAGTGTCCTTCTTCATCTCTTATTACAATCTTTGTTTTAAAATCTAATTTGTCTGATAAAAGGATTGCCACCCCAGCTTTCTTTTGGTGTCCATTAGCATGGTAAATTGTTTTCCACCCCCTCACTTTCAATCTGGGGGTGTCTTTTGGTCTAAAATGAGTCTCTTGCAGACAGCATATCGTTGGGTCTTGTTTTTTAATCCAATCTGATAGCCTGTGTCTTTTGATTGGGGCATTTAGCCCATTTACATTCAGGGTAACTATTGAAAGATATGAATTTAGTGCCATTGTATTGCCTGTAAGGTGATGTTACTGTATATTGTCCTTGTTCCTTTCTGATCTATGCTGCTTTTAGGCTCTCTTTTTGCTTAGAGGACCCCCTTCAATATTTCCTGTGGGGCTGGTTTTGTGTTTGCAAATTCCTTTAGGTTTTGTTTGTCCTGGAAGCTTTTTATCTCTCCTTCTATTTTCAGTGATAGCCTAGCTGGATATAATATTCTTGGCTGCATATTTTTCTCGTTTAGGGCTCTGAAGATATCATGCCAGTCCTTTCTGGCCTGCCAGACCTCTGGGGATAGGTCTGTTGCCAATCTAATGTTTCTACCATTGTAGGTTACATAGCTCTTCTCCCAAGATGCTTTCAGGATTTTCTCTTTGTCTCTGAGACTCGTAAGTTTTACTATTAGATGTCGGGGTGTTGACCTACTTTTATTGATTTTGAGAGGGGTCTCTGTGCCTCCTGGATTTTGATGCCTGTTTCCTTCCCCACATTAGGGAAGTTCTCTGCTATTATTTGCTCCAATATACCTTCTGCCCCTCTCTCTCTTTCTTCTTCTTCTGGGATCCCAATTATTCTAATGTTGTTTCATCTTATCGTATCGCTTATCTCTCAAATTCTGCCCTCGTGATCCTGTAGTTGTTTCTCTCTCTTTTTCTCAGCCTCTTTATTTTCCATCATTTGGTCTTCTATATCGCTGATTCTCTCTTCTGCCTCATTTATCCTAGCAGTTAGTGCCTCCATTTTTTATTGCACCTCATTAATAGCCTTTTTGATTTTGACTTGGTTAGATTTTAGTTCTTTTATTTCTCCAGGAAGGGTTTCTTTAATAACTTTCACACTTTTTTCAAGCCCAGCTAGTATCTTTAAAGTCATGATTCTGAACTCTAGGTCTAACATCATACTAATGTCAGTATTGAGTAGGTCCCTGGCAGACGGTACTACCTCTTGTTCTTTTTGCTGAGGTGATTTTTTTCATCTTGTCATTTTGTCCAGAGGAAAATAGATGAATGAGAGAACAGAATGCTAATAGGTTAACAACGTCTCCTGCAAATATACTCTATACAAATCAGAAAAGACCTGAAACCAGGGGACAAGAAAGGGAAAGAAAGAAGAGAAAAAAAAAAAAAAAAGGAAAAAGAAAAAGATAAAAACAAACAAAAACAGAAGAAAACAAAAAAAACAGAATATGATCAAATATGATCAGGCTAGTGCATAGATCAGTGCCACACACTAGATTTTGGGCATATTTTGGTCTGTTAGGAGAAAGTGCCTGCTAAAATTTTAAAGGAAGAAAGACTTATATATGTACAAATTCAGGGTTGATACAATGAAGGGATGGAAGATGACTGTAAAGATGAAAATTATAAAATATTTTTTAAAAGGAATTGATAAGAAGTTGTTTTTAAAAAGAAAGAAGAAGATTTAAAAAAAAAGAAAATAGGAAAAAAAGGAAAAAAAGGGAGAGAATGTGATCAGGCAGGAGACTAGAACAAAGCATTACACTAGTGATTTAGAGTATATTTTGATCTGTTAGAAGAAATTGTATCTCAAAATTTTAAAGAGAGAACAACTTATATATATATGCCAACAATAAGGGTAACTACTATGAAGGGATAAAGATAAAACTCTAAAAATGAAAAATAAAAAATGTTTTTTTTTAAAAAGGGACTGATAAAATGTTGGTTGAAAAAGGGAAAAAGAAAAATTAAAAAAAAAAACAGTTAAAAAAAAAACTTTGAAAAACTAATGAATTATGGTAAAAAAGCCATGAATTCTATGTGCAGTATTCCCCTAGTGCTGGAGTTCTCCCGTTCTCCTTGATCGGTAAACTTGGTCTTGGCTTGCTGGCTGTTCATGCTGATCTTCTGGGACAGGGTCCTGTTACTGTGGTTCCCAAATGTCTTTGCCGGAGGCGGAATTGCCTCACCCTTGTGAGTCCGGGCTAAGCAATCTGCTCGGGTTTGCTCTCAGGAGCTTTTGTTCCCTGAAAGCTCTCAGTACAGCTTTGGAGGACGACAGTGAAAACGGTGGCCTCCCAATCTCCACCCGGAGGAGCTGAGAACTCGGGGCCCCGCTCCTCAGTGCGCCCCCAGAGAAAAGCAGTCACTCCCGTGTCCCCGGTCTTCGGCCGCACTCCGCGCTCACCCAGCCTGTGATTGAGCGTTTCTATCTCTGGCACCCGACCCTGTGAGGAGTCTCCAAACCCAGCAGATCCCTACGGTGCGCTCCCGCGCCGCTCCTCCCAGGGGAGGAAGGGGAGTCTCCCCGGCTCTGCCGCTTGTTGGGTCCCTGCTGGAGGAGCAGTGGCCCGACTGGGCCGCGGATCACAGTTTATGGCAACCCCGAGCTGAGAGCCCGCGCCTCGGCTCCGTCTCTGCAGCCGGCTTCCCCGCTCCGATACCTGGGAGCTCTGGCGCACTCAGGCACCCCCGGTCTTTCTGTGACCCCGAGGGTTCTGAGACCACACTGTCCCGTGAGGGTTCCACCCCCGCTTAGCCACTGGAGCGAGTCCCTCAGCGGAGCCGACTTCTAAAAGTTCCGATTCTGTGCTCCGCGGCTCTAGCACTTGCCAGAAGCTGCCTACGGAGGCCCCCTCCCCCGCCGTCTATCCTCCCGAATATCGCCTCGGATTCACTTCTCCGCACGTCCTACCTTCCAGAAAGTGGTCGCTTTTCTGTCAGAGTGTTGTTACTATTCTTATCTTCGATCTCCTGTTGAGTTCGTAAGTGTTCAGAATGGTTTGATCCCTATTCAGCTGAATTCCTGAGACCAGACAAATCCAGGTCTCCTACTCCTCCCCCCTCTTTCCCCCCCCCCCCCCCCCCGCCCCGAGCGTAGAACTCTTGATTGCAACTCAGGTCTGATCTCAGGCTCTGTGCTGGGTGTGGGGCGTACTTAAGATTCTCTCTCTCCTTCTCCCTCTGCCCCTCCCCACTAAAATTAATTAATCAACTAATTAATTAAAATAAAATAAAATTCTCTTGCTTAAGATTCTCTCCCACCCTCCCTGCCCCCCTGCTTAAATGAATGAATGAATGAATGAATGAATGAATGAAAATTCTTGTGTAATCAGAGAACATATTTGTATGATTTCACTGATTTTGTATTTGTTGAGACTCTTTTAGTCCAGATTATGTTCTATCCTGGTAAATGTTCCTTGTGTATTTAAAAAAAATGTATATTCTGCTCTTGTTGGGTGGATTGTTCCATAAATGTTAAATGATGAAAGTGTTGCCAAATTCTTCTATGACATTACTGATATTCTATCTCTTCTGTCAATTATTGGGAATATACTGAAATATTCAAAAATACCTGTGAATTGAAACTTCAGTTACATCAACTTATTAAAGTTGTCCTATAGCTCAGCAGTTTTCCTGACTTCCTTTTCTATGGGGAGGATAAATCCTGTCTTTGATATTTCATTTGGTCCAAACCTAAGTATTGTGTTTCCAATCATTTACCTACCCTGGATCTCTACAGCGGAAAAGCAAACTACAACCATCCAGGTCAACATACTCACAAGATATCTCCCTTATTTCATTTTAATAGCTTTGTATCACTTATTGTTTTGTGCTCTATCCATTTAAAAAATCATATTTTATAGTTTCCATCCTTTATTTTAGTTTTTAGAAGAGCCACATAAAATTTCAATACTACCTTTGAGGATTTTCATAGAGGTATGCACATAAGGGCATAAAGAGTGTTATTGGCATTCAAGGCAGGTTTAACTGGGAACTTGGCAGATATTCAGCAAATGCTACCTAGAAGAGTTGATTACAGAATTACATTTGAATTGATGATTTGGATTTCTCAATGGAAGAAGACACAGCATGAAAACATTTCAGACATGGGTAATATGAAAAAATGTGCAAAGGTGTGAATAGAGTATAATGTGTTTGCAAAATCTCAAATAGACTGCTATTTCTGGATTATGAAGTGGCCTTCTGGAATGTTAATTCAACGTTGAAAGATGAGGTTGAGCTAGCAGACTGTTGCCAGATCAAAAAAGAACTTGTACAATAGCCAAAGCATAGCTGACCATGATCCTTTGATGAGGGTAGGATAAAAAACTAAATAAGGAAAATAAAGTCTTTGAGAAGCCATATTGAATATCCAAAAAACACTAGAACACATAATTTGTAGAGTTAATTATTCATATAGTTATGAGATTTTGGCCTAGTATCATTAGGTCATCATGAAAACACTATAGCAAAGGACAGACAATAGGTTTATTCTAGGTGTGGGTTTATAAAGGCTTTATGTACAACTGATGAAGCAGAGTCAGGGGTTTTATGGATGATGCTATGAAACTATGAAATGATCAGTCATGAATTTCAGGGTTAACAAAAAATGAAAATAATGATTGTAGTAGAAGTAGGTTATAGGTGGAAAAAATAGGAACTTGTTTTCTGAAAGTTGAATGGAAGAATGTAAGATTTTCGAATTCAGCAGTCTTATTACAATGACAGTAAACAAAATCAAAAAACTGTTAACCAGTTTCTCTCTTATGAGTTTGTGTCCTGGAAAATAGTATTATCCATTGCTAGTGCTATAGTAATTTGTGGCAAGTATCAGTGGAGTAAAGCATGATTTCTATAAAACTTTCATGCCTAAAATCAACCTTTATATCGTGGCCTCCTCCAATCTTCTAATCCTAAATATGACCACCTACAGTTCCAAAATGGGTAGAAACTTTCCAACCCTCCCTTGTGTCACTAGCACTCTCTAATTTGAATCTTAGGGCACATAACAGTGCATATTGGGACACTCCTCACAATTACCTCCTCTTTTTTTTTTTTCATGAACTCCTGCTCATCCCTTGAGGTTTCAGCTTTAATGTTACATTTTCCATGAAGCCACATTTGCACCTTTCTGTGCTACCCTCTCAGTGAGCTTAGTGTGCCTGCTGTATAACCAGGAAACACCTATAACTACGCAATTAGTTTGCTGTGGTATTGCCAAATTTCCTAGTTCTATGTTCAAAGCCAATATTTAGAGCGAACATTAGCATTCTTTCTGAAAATCACCAATGTAAGTATTGATAGGCTGTTCACAGACCCTCCATGAACAATAATTGCTTGTGACCTCATTGAAGGAAACTTTTTTCAAGAAGGAGCTTTTCCATTGAATATCTGTATTTTTGTTTTCAAATAGTCCTTAAAAGGCACTGAGGGAATCACCACGGATTGCATGTTATGCACCCTGGAATCCTTGAACTGTCTTCTGATATCACTATGTCACCTGTGTTTGCTCTGCTATTAGTAGCTTAGGGAAAAATTATACTTTCACTGGCACAGTGGCAAATGTTATTTCTCCATTTTTGTCAGTGTCTGGGATTGGAGACTTACAGGGCTCCTTAAGCATTTCTATCCGACATTGCTGCCTGAGGCTAACTTTTATATGTTCACAATCACCACTGTCAGCACCAACTTTTTGGATCTGCTATTTTCCTATTTTTATTTCTCTTTTGGTTCTGGCTGCTATTCCCTGTGGTTATATTTACTGCAGAGCATACATCTTTACTGCTGCAGTGGCTGCTTCATGTTGCTACATTAATGCCTACAGACTTGCCAACAGTGCCAGTGCAGATCTGCGTGGACGCTGTTCCCCTGTGCCTCCTTGTCTTTGTGGTGTGCTGCCATTCACAATGGTTTCATTCATCCCCCAGCAGTGACTCTGGGATTCTAATGATTCAGAAACTCTTCAGTGAAACACATCTTTCTGGTTTTCACTTGCTGTTATCTCTCCCAGGAATTCTGACCTCAGTCTATTGGCATTAGAATGGGGAATTAAATGTATCCATTTGTCTAGTCATTTGCTCATTTCATCAGCATATTTTTATCGAGTTGCTATTAAGTGCTAGGTGCATGGCTAAGCAGTGAGAATGCAACAAATGTATTGTTCACTGCCAAATCCAGTGGACAGTCTCAGCTGGTGGAAGAGACAAAGATTCAAGGTGTTTTTATTACGTTTACCTCAAATATTTAAAGAATACATGTCTCCCATTCAGAATGGAGTAATAAATAAAATTTACCAAGACCTTGCTGTCTTGGAAGTAAAGTCTTTCTCCTCTTGAAGAGAGTTAATGAACAATAAAAACATAAATAAGTAGTGATAACTGTTATGAAGAGAAACAGCAGAAAAATAAAACCATATTATATATGATGAATGTATAGGGGAATAGGTTTTAGAAAGAACATCCTCTCTAAGAATTTGTCATGTAAGCAGAGATCTAAATAAGGATAAGAAAAATAGACTAATCAAGAGGACAATAGGCAACTACAATAAAAAAAAATTCAAAGCCACTGTTATTATTGCATTTTAAATAATATCTTCTATAACTACATTTTATTTTGATTATTGCCACATTTACTGAGGCATTGTGTTCCTCTTTCCATGTTGAGTATATGTACTAAAATTATTCTCCAATGTCTTTTGCCTCTTCTTTGTCCCTCCACAGTTAAAACTATATCACAAATGAACTTAGGCTGCAAAAAACAAGTGAATTCAATCAAGCAGGTTTTCAATTTAAAACACCGAGTTAGTTACTAGTTACTAAACATGGATTTAAATGTAGTCAATCTATTCTTTCCAAAATCATTAATTCTTTGATTGAAGTCAATAGGCAGAGGCAATCTAAACGTGCACATTGATTAATCATCAACTAACAGGAGTGATTCCGTCAATGGAGTTACAGATAATCCTTCCAGCCATTTGTAATAGGTAATTAGATTCGTTTAATGCCAAAGGAAAAGAAAAAAGTTCAGATATAGTTATTTTTTTGTTAAGATTTTATTTATTTATTTGACAGAGAGAGTGAGAGAGAGCACACAAAAGCAGGGGGAGTGGCAGGCAACCTGAACCAAAGGCAGACACTTAACCTACTGAGCTACCCAGGTGCCCCCAGATCTAGTTCTTTAGGAATATTTTACTCTGAGAGACTGATCATGTTTGCATGTTGTTATTACTCTAAAGGGATACTACACAGACTGATGCATATTTGTTATGGTGTGTGCATACATATGTGTATATATTTATATGTGATATATCTATATATCAGAAAACTCTTATTTTGTCAATGCAATGCAATATATAAGATCCCAGAGTAACAAAATTAATACTAGGTTTTTTTAATCCATGATAATTTCGGAGATTATAGATAGATAGATAGAGCCAGAATATATTTTATTACCTTAGGAAACTTAGTATTGTATGTGATTTTTGTCCCAGTAGTATTTTTTTTTCCAAATGTTAAGTAATTGAGTCATTAGTTAAAATTAAGAAACACATCTATAGGGTGCCTGGGTGGCTCAGTTGGTTAAGCGACTGCCTTAGGCTCAGGTCATGATCCTGGAGTCCCGGGATCGAGTCCAGCATCGGGGTCCCTGCTCAGTGGGGAGCCTGCTTCTTCCTCTGACCCTCTTCCCTCTCGTGCTCTCTATCTCTCATTCTCTCTCACTCAAATAAATAATAAATATATTGAAATAGAGGGAGAGAGAGAGAGAGAATCTTAAGCATGCTCCATACCTAGCATGGAGCCTGATGCGGGGCTCAGTCTCACGACCCTGAGATCATGACCTGAGCTGAAATCAAAGAGTCAGATGCTTAACCAACTGAGCCACCCAGGCACCCCTGGAGCTACTTATATTTTTAATGAGTAAGATAAACAGTATTTTTAGCTATAATTTATCATACCTTTTTGTTTCTTAATATTTAATAATGTTTGTTTAAAAAGACTGCCCAAACGTTGTGTGGTGTATCTAAAAGTTTGAAGTGCTAGACATATTTATGATCTTTTGAATAGACACAAAAGTGTATGCAATCTCCTGTAATCTACCTCAGAGGTGTTTAATGACTAAATATAAAGTCAGTGTATAAGTTCTCAGAGAATTTCAAGTAGCATAATCCTATAGTTAATTTCTAATTTTGGTTCTATTCAATTGGGTTTATGTCTGTCTTTATACTAGGATGGGGTAAGGAGGTTCTGATATCCTAGGTCCAGCTCAAGGGTAAACTAGCAGTCACATTCTTTGAATGACCTCTTCCAACAGTAAAACAATTAAAATATAAAATTTTTAGAATGTTTCAAAAGGTTAAATTTAACTTGCAAAATCAAATTTTAATCATGAATCTTAAAAATATATTTCCTAAGCTTCATCACTGAGAAAACCTAGAAAAGATGACTCAGAAGCAATGTACCATATTTCACCTAGATCTTCATGTGAATAAGGGATCAGAGACTGAAGATTTGGAAAAGAGCTGTGTGATTGTAGGACGTCTTGTGCCAGAGATCAAGGAGGTACACAATAAATAATAGGTCTTTTGATCTGACACCAAAACTATAAGGACATTCCACTACCTGAATTTTGAAGAATATGTTCATAGAACAAAATATTAATTGTTCACTGGAATATTCAAGAGAGGAAAATATTTCCACCATTGTAGGTACTATGATCTTCACTTCTTCTGAGAAACAAGTCATAGATGAAATAAAATCTTGATCCAGCATTAAAAAAAAAAAAAACTGTTGTTCATTCACATTTAATGGCATTTCAAATGTAAGGCTGTCAATAAAGAAAAACTATTGTATTATAAAAATCACCATTTTGCTATCTTTAATGAAATAATAGATTCAGACAAAATTATCAATAATTGTTGCATTAGTTGAAAGGTGATATCTTATTAATCCATATATTACCTTCTAATTGAAAAAGGGACATATTTTTACAATGGAGAAAGCTGACAGTCATCACTTTAACTAAATGATTAAAATTAGCATCACTAAAAAATTAGATTACCTATAATAGGTGCTGCCTTATTGAATGTAACACTAAGTACGCAGAATCACTATGAAGAATGCCAAAAATATTTAGCCTGATTCCAATTAAAGTTTAGAGTTATCCTCCTCTTTGGACACAAAATTAAATTTTACCACAAGGAAATAGGTAAATCCAGAATATTTAACTTCTATGAAAACTTGCTTGATTGCTTTAAAAATCCAAGTCATAGAAACAAAAAAGAGTGACAGATACCATTTTAGTTTAAAAGAAATGTAGAATCATAACAGCAATATACAATGGAAGAATCTGGATCCTGGATTTTGACTTTTGAAAAAAAAGACCCATTGTAAAAGCCAAATGCAGAAACTCAATGTTAATAAATGGTATTAGGAAAGTTCATTTCTTTTGGTATGAAAATGATACAGGGTTGTTGATGTAGACCAGGATTCAACAAACTACAACGGCCTTGAGCCAAGGGCAGGTATGCTTGCTTCCCATCATAAAAATGTGGTTTCCTAAATTCCAAATTCTCAACCCGTTGCATGTTCATCTGGACACATCTGCATTGCACTCCCATGTAGCACTAAGAGGAGAACCTAATTAAAATAGTCCCCCCCAAAAAACAAAAAATAAATAAATAAATAAAATAAAATAGTCCCATTATTTAAAGGAAAATGAGAAATGAAGACAAATTATATTGAATCATTTGAGTAGTTTGAGGAGTGCAGAAAATAGAAGGTTTTATTTTCAGTTTTTTTTGTTTGTTTGTTTGTCTGTTTTACTTATAAAGAACAATTCCTTAGTAAAATATTATCAAGTCACTCCTGACAATGGTGTGATTCCTTCAGTGTATTTCAAGAATAATATACTTTGGGGCGCCTGGGTGGCTCAGTTGGTTAAGCGACTGCCTTCGGCTCAGGTCATGATCCTGGAGTCCCGGGATCGAGTCCCGCATCGGGCTCCCCACTCAGTGGGGAGTCTGCTTCTCCCTCTGACCCTCTTCCCTCTCGTGCTCTCTATCTCTCATTCTCTCTCTCTCTCTCAAATAAATAAATAAATAAAATAAAATAAAAAAAAAATAATATACTTTGGCTAATTATGTTTTATATCACAAATTCCACAGAGGTCTTCTTTACAGAGACTTTATTATAAATATTTATATCTATAGATAAGTCATCAAAAAGAAAGCAGTAACTTTGATGAATTAAAGTAATTAAATCAAAAAATAAAACTTTCCATTTGGTTATGTAAACATAGCTAAAAGTCTGTCTCAAATTATCTTTTCATCAAAGGAATTCAAAAGATACCCTTTTGTTCAAGAACAAGAAAATATGTCTGCTTTTACCAATATTTCATATTCTTTTGGAAATTTACTTAATGTAGTAAATAGTAAAAATAAATACTAGAAGGTGACTGTTTTACTGTTTTTCCTACATGTAACTATTATTGGCTGATAAACAATACAAGAAAACAAGAACATCAAACATTGGAACAAATATTGAGATTATATTGGTACAAAACTTGTGTAGAGCAATGTAGAAATAACGATCAAAAATGTAAATAAGTATTACTTTTACCTCAACAGGTCCAATTTTAGGATACATATATCTAAATTCAGATATCTAGACATCTATATCTATAGATAAATCCATTACTTCTAGTTATAAATATATATCAACATTATTTGGGTAGGAAGTTAAATGAAGTATGAAATAATGAGTATGAAATAATGAAGACCATAACTCAAGCAATATACAGTGCATATGAAGAATTTAATGCACTTATGAAATATTTTGGAGTTGGAATAAAAAATACTTCTTGTCTGCTTTAATGTGAATAATGAGTAGAAAATGTAACCTAAGATTTCTTCTGGGCTTTTTCTTATTATCACTGGTAATGGGGAATGCTAAAGGTAGAATATAGAATGTGTATGGCAGAACTTATTTGTAAAGGATTGTCGTGAGTTTAGATTTGGACTAGTTGAATGTGTGATGCTCAGGACACATCCAGGTTACAAATATCCAGGGCACAATTAAGGAAAAAATATTATAAAACAAATAAATTATTAAACGATGTTCCAGGTTAGAGGTCAGGGTGAAGATTTATTCTGAGGATATGAATTTTGGTATCAGCATCATATAAATGATTGTTTAAACCATGACTATGAATGAAGACACCAATCTGCATAGCTTTTCCTTTTTCTGCAGTAATGTTGAGAAGCAAATGTGTAGGAGTAGAGAAATCAAGTATTTGTATGTGTGATTTATGGTTACAACCTGACTTAATAGAGCATCTGAATCCTGAGAGCACAGTCTTTTCTTATACATTAAGCATGTATTTCACCAAACTTCACTGATGACTTTTCAATGTATTGGTATATTAAAATATACCAATTAAATTAAAATACTTGTGTGCACACAAGCACACACACACACACACCATGTGGAATATAGAACATACTATTCTCATTTCCTCTATAGAATACAATCATCTTGGAAATGACCTTAGCATTTTATTATTTCTAAAGCAATGTCACTTTTAACAGTATAAATCTCAGTACATTTAAGTATAAAAATCATTTGAGGTTAAAAATAATTAAAATTTATTTTTATATTGATAAAGCAAAATAGTGGGCTCTTATAGTCCACCAAATGCTTACAGAGTCTGACATGTCATTAAATGTTCTCTTCAGACCAATTGGCTCAGCCTGTACTTGGATATTGGAAATATTCCACTTTCTAAAACTCATATTAACATTTAGATACATGCGGTGAATTTGTATATTGCTCAGTAGATAATATTTTATGGCCCTCAGTGGTTTCCAATTTTACCCAATATATCAAAAGTGGAGAAAACTATGTAAAATATTTGAGGAATGTCATATGCCAGGGATAATTCAAAAGTCTGTGACCAGATTGGTAATTTAAAGATGTGAAGAGGCAAGTAGAATACTCTTGTGAGCTTTGGTCACTGTTCTACCAGAAAGAATAGAATCCCACCTTGAGGTATCAAAACTTCACTTGCAGGTGGCCATGGACAGACAGGGAGCCATGGCTTACTAAAGGTTCTCATGAGTGTAAAAAGCCATGGGAACCAGTGCTGGGTCAAGAAATCTGCACTGTATTGATAAATTTCTGGAGCCACATGTGGAAAAGTCTAATAGTTAAAACTTTAGAACCCAGGCATGAGGTAGAGGGAGACACACTTTTGTGAGTCTTACCTCCAGGAGCCTGACCATGTTCAATAGTAAATATTGGAGAAAATTCCCCTCATGCTTCCAGCAGGGGGAGGAGAAAAGGAATTATCTTGAAAATGCTCTAGAGCACTCTGTTCTTAACAAGGCCTGCCCTCAGGAGAAAATAGTTAACCAGAGCCTAACCTGCTGGGGCATTTTCAAGCAAAACTGACCTGGGAGAAGGGAGATACCCAACCCCAGCCCACTCTAGCCATTGTCTTCCACCAAAGTGGGGAAGAAAAAAACTTTGCTCCACTTATTCATTCCTCCCTCTACTGCAACCTCTAGCAACCACTGATCTTTTTACTGTATTTTCAGTTTTGCCTTTACTAGAATGCCATATAGTTGGAATGTTACAATATGTAGCCTTTGCAGGGGCACCTGGGTGGCTCAGGCAGTTAAGCATCTGCCTTTGGTTCAGGTCATGATCTCAGGGTCCTGGGATCGAGTCCCCCATCAGGCTCTCTGCTCTGCGGAGAGCCTGTTTCTCCCTCTCCCTCTGCTGCTCCCCCTGCTCTTCTCTCTCTCTCTGTCAAATAAATAAATAAATAATTTAAAAAAACAATACGTAGCCTTTTCAGATTTGATTGTTTCACCTAGCAATATGCATTTATGGTTCCTCCATGTCTTTTCATGGCTTGATAGCTTGTTTCTTTATAGTGCTGAATATATTCCATTGTCTGGAGGTATCAGAGATTATTTATCCATTAAACTTGTTTGCTTCCAAGTTTTGGCAACTATGAATAAAGCTGCTGGTATAAACTTCTATGTACAGGTTTTCAGGTGGAAATAAGTTTTAAGCCTCTGTGTGGAAATACCAAAAAGTGAGATTGTTGGATCATATGGTAACAGTATTTTTAGGTTGGGGGTGGGGGAGAAACATGCCAAATTGCCATCCAAAGTGTCTGTACATTTTACCATCCCACCAGCAATGAATGAGAACACCTGGTATTCCATGTCCTCTCCAGCATTCAGTGTTATCAATGTTCTGGATTTGGGCAATTCTAATAAGTATATAGTGGCATCTCATTGTTTTAGTTTGCATTTCCCTAGTGATGTATAATGTGGAGCACCTTTTCATATGCTTATTTGCTGTCTGTTTAACTTCTTTGATGAGGTGTCTGTTAAGGTCTTTGGCCCATTGTTTTAGTCAGATTGTTTATTTTCTTTCATTGAGTTTTTTGTTTGTTTGTTTAGAACTGGCTGAGATCCCAAACAGGATCTGGTGTGATCTCAGACATGTTGTCTGCCTGAGACTAGGCAAGCTTTGATTGGTCTGGGCTGAACAAGGCAGACCCCCATGTTCTGCATTGTAAATGCCTTGGTTAGGAATAAGAAGAGGAATAGGTTCTCATAAAGCTTGGTTCACCCAAAACAAAAACCTGAAAAGAAGGGTAATGAACCAGGATAAACTGAGATAAATATGGAGGCTGATTCCTGAAATTATGCTCTTATATGTATGTTTATGCAATTTTGGCTTCAGTGCACACTAATATATATTATTATTAATTTTGTTCAGTGTCCTGGGCAGTGGCAATTTGACTGATTATCAACCAGAGTTTTGTTTTTGATCCCCTGTGTGTCTATGATTAAAAAATCCATGAATTCTTCCCCAGGTATTCAATATTAATTTAATATATTGCTTAACACAGTCTAATTTTATTTCCCTACTTTCCTAATTTATATAGTATTTGGTGCAAGCTGTGGCTTTGTTTAGATTGTTTATAAGTTGTTGCCACAGGTTAATCTTATATTTATAATTAACTCAATAATTTATCTTATAGTATTGGGGAGAAAACAATATTGTAATTCACTTATTTCTTATTTATCATATTTATTATAGATATACACAAATGTAAAAGTCATAGTTGAGGATCTTAACGTCATACAGATTTATTAATTTATTAATGAACTGAAGATGAAAAGAAGCAAGATCAAAGTTAGAGCAGCTTTACTGTTGCCCAATAAAAGGAAAGATAAGTTGGCCCAAGTAGACTTCAGAGAGATTCTGGGCTCAGAGTCAGCAGGCAGGAGAGAGTTGTAAGGAAATTCATGTTAAAACTAAAGGAATCAACTCAGTCTGTTTTAGAAAGCCTGTTCTAATCTGTAGTGCTATACCCTCCCACCAGGAACAGACAGCGAATAGGGAGCCTAAGTTATCCGCAGACATCTAATGCTGATATGAATGCCTCTAAATAAGGCATTTCCTATATTAGCACTTGTTGTGTCATTAGGAAGTGTCCATAACCCAACAGCATTCACATCTCCTCATCTTAAAGTGAGTTCTGCCAGTTGCTTTTCAAAGGTGATCCCTGGAAAGCTCATGGCATGGTACCCCCATTTAGGAATAGTCTAGCCTTTAACAGATCCACTTACCCAAAAACAAAGAAGAAAATTTCCATCTATACCATCCCTGGGCTTAATTTATGAATTAAGGACAATTAATTTTCCTCATACTTAAAGGAGAATTCTAAGCAATATCAGTGACAACTAAACAAACAATAAAGAAAAGCAATAAATAAATACATATCTGAACCAAAAGAAACAGAGATTGTTGAGAAAAATGAAAATTTTACAATAAGGTAAATTTAAATTTAATCAATTAAAATGCATTCCTTAAAAATAAGATGCCATGGAAAAATAAAAGTTAAAAAAGAAACCTCAAAAACTAAAAATATAGGAGCACCTGGGTGGCTCAGTTGGTTAATGGTCCAACTCTTGATTTTGGCTCAGATCACGATCTCAGGGTTGTGGGATTGAGCCCCACTTCAAGCCCTCTGCTCAGCGGAGAGTCTGCTTGGAATTTTCTCTCTTGCCTCTCCCTCTGCTCCTCCCCCTGCTCTGTCTCTCTCTGTCTCTCTCTCTCTCTCTGTGTCCCTCTAAAGTAAATAAATCTAAAAACAAAACAAACAAACAAAAACTCTCCTCCAAAATGTAGAGAAAAATATTGAAATAAAATAAATATATATAAAATAACAGCCTCCTCCTGTGACCTTTGTCCTCTGGCTACCTTCTCTGGCTGCAACAGCAGTTCCTCATGTCACATCTATACACTACTATCCAGATGAGTATCTTTCCAAGCAGATTCAGCAGAACAGAAAGAAAGCTTCTTTTCCAGAAGCACTAGCTGGAGCCAACTTCAGAAGCCTACAAGAATATTTCAGAGAAGGTTCGCAGTGACAGTTTTTCTGGCCGTAGCCTGGGAGCCCATGGTGTGTTGAGGCTTTTGATTCAGCAAAGCCTTTTGCCCATCTCTCATGTAGGTACCCAGAATACCCTGGAGTGGAGTTTGCAAAAACATGGGGATCACCTACCTGCTATTGGTTGAGGCTGCAGAGAGTGGAAGGGGGAGGTTGACTTCTTGATCCCAGGAAGGCATATAGCCCATGGTCTGCTGTCTGGCAGGAGGAGGGACCGGCAGCTGGTGTGCTGAATGAGCAGAGTCTTACTGTAGGTCAATGGGGGCATCTGTCAGTTTCTCCTTGCCCTACAAGTATCCTGAGTGTTCAGTGCCAAAGGGAGCATGACATTAAAGAGCAAATAAAATCACATGACAGATCAAGAAAGAGACAAAGAAAGAAAGAAAGGAAAATGTGTTATATTGTGATACCTTTCATGGCACGTTTCCCCCTTGCTTTTTGAAGAGATCCTATGTTATCATTTTGCCATAAGCCCTGCAAATTAATTATCTGGCTCTGGCCTCAGCATGTATTTTTTCATGGTATGCATTGGCTAAATTATGCCATACTTCCAATCCTGAATTAAATAGGATAGCAAAGAGAATTACGTGTAAATGTGAAAGAAAAAGTAAAGATGGAGGTAGGGTAACTACCCTGAATTTCATTGTTGTATTGTTGTAATAACCTCAATAAAACTAGAAGTTCTATTTACAAGAGGGCATTCACTGCTGAGCAAATGTCCACAACAATCTATGCAATAAAATAGCTATAAAAAGAAGAGAAAAAAATGGATGTGATTCAGCTATCAAATAAAAAAGAAATTTACTTAAGACGTTAGGTAACACAAAAGAGTTATTTTAAGATGAACAGAATAAATGAAAACAAATACTCATATTTATACACGTTTATAGAATTTCAAAACACAAAAGATATATAGAAAATCCTTAAGGCAGAAGAGAGAGGGGAAAAATGTATTTCCTATTAATAAGAACCAAAATAACATCAGGAAGCACTTGACATTACAGATACTGGAGTCTCACTGTCAAATTTCTGAGGGAAAAGATGTTTTGGGATCATTATCTAAAATTCTGATCTCTGCTAAATTAATAGTTAACAGTGAAGCCATAAAAGATGTTTTCATACAGAAAGGGCAATGAAAATTTGCTTCTGATGACTTTTTTATGCTCTACCCAAATTGCAGTGGCAAAGGCAGCAGAGGAGTGGCCATATGAAAGGTATGGCCCAGGATGTGATGCTCCATTTATAAAGCATTGGATAAATAACTTGCAGTAGCCTTGTGAGTGTCTTCTCAAAAGCATGCAGAGGATTGAAAAGGGATATTTCAGGGATAAGGGCTCAGGATAAAGAATTAAGTATGATTGAAAGCTGAGAAAAAGATGATGCTGATAAAGGCAGAAAAATGAAAAATGAAGAAGAGCAATCAGAAGCTCCAGTAAAAAAATATTTATGTATAAAATTTACAGTGCAAAGAGGAAAGAAGATAAAGGATGTGATGGAGAGATTAAAAAAATACAAGGATATAATAAAATCAAAATATTTGTTTGTGAGGCTAAAGATAGTATAGTTGAGTATCTATAGAGTGATAACAACAGCCATATATAAGTGAGAATAGAATATTTAAATTATTGGCACATAATTAAGCATAATTTTCTAGTGACAATAATGCAAAAATTATATTGCTTCATAGTCTTACTCTAGGGACACATAATTAAAAATCAGTTTTGAAGGGAGAACGTAAAATAACTCTAAAAATCTTGAAAATGCTAATTTAAACATATTATTGATAGATACTGGGGAGATTAAAAGGAAAAATTACTCTCAGTACAGGCCTGAAATTCTGTTACCAGTTGATTGAAATAGATATAAAATTTTGTGTTGATTTTAAATTTGAAACCATAGTCAGTGATCAAATGATTCAAAGGAATCAAAGGATACAGTGATATAAGTAAATATTACTCAGAAGGGAAGACAAGAGGTTAGAATAAATGTACTATGTTTTATAGGAAGGAATCCGTGCAAATTTTCTTACAATGATAAATGGAAAAATAGGTTAAGCATGTTCAAAAAAACAGAGAAAAGTTAAGAATTTGTCCTTGAGGAGTTGAACTGAGATGGACAAGGAAGGTTTTGTAGAGATCAAGGTATTTGTCCATGACACGTAGTCATTTTTACTCTGTGTATATAAAAAAGACAATTTTCAAATCTTCATGCCTCCATTTGGTATAATGCAACTAGTTCAGGTCAATGAGAAATGAATAGAAGTAGGACTTCAGCCCATGAACAGCTCCCCACTTACCCTTTTTTCTATTTTCTCCTATGTACAGCAAGAACCACTTTAAAGTAGGGCCGCCTACCACAGCAACCCTTCTAGAATATCCACATCACTTTGAAAGAGCAAGAAACATTTTATGTGTTAAGCTGCAGAAATTTGGGATTTGTATTTTATACCAGCTAGATATAATTCCACTGAATAATTTAGACAAGAAAACTGTTTTGTGATAAACTCTTCTAAGTGCAAATGATATGTTATCATGTGTATGTATCATTCTGATGAAAATTATTTTTAAAATGTCAAATAAAACAAAAAAGAAAGAAACGTTTGCTCTTGTTTTACTGAAGGTTAAAATTGCATGCAATTTTCTCAATATTATATCTACCATGCCAGGTTTCAGAATTACACTATATGGAAAGCCTATAGTTTTGATGTCTTTGAAATTTATAAAATCCGTATTTCTCTGAAGGAAGTGAAAACACTAATTTGAAAAGATATATGCACCCCTGTGTTTGTTGCAGCATTATTTATAATAACCAAGACATGGAATCATCCTAAATGTCCATCAGTGGATGTATGGATAAAGAAAATGTGGTATATATACTAAAGGAATAACATTCAGCCATAACAAGGATGGAAATCTTTCCATGTATGACAACATGAATGAAACTTGTGGACATTATGCTAAGTGAAATAGGTTAGATGGACAAACACAAATACCATATTATCTCACTTATGTGCAATATTAAAACAGAACAGAACTCATAGATACAGAAAGTAGATTGGTGGTTATCAAAGGCAGAGATAAGTGGGTAGGTGAAATGAGTGATAGTAGTCAAAGATACAGACGTCTAGTTATAAAATAAGTAAGAGCTGGAGATGTACAGCATGATGACTAATTAATAATAATGTATATTTGAAAGTGCTAAGAGTGTAGATATTAAAATTTCTCATCACAAGAAAGAATATTTGTAATTATGTATAGTGATGGATGTTAACTAGATTTATTGTGGTGATCATTTCACAATATATGCAAAGAATGAATCATTACCTTGTACGTCTGAAACTGACATATTGACATAATGTCATGTGTCAATTATATGTCAATAAAAATAAAGTAAAAATAAATGATGATGTATGTGTATATTTAAACTTAACTAAAATGTTATAAAGTAATTAAATAATATGCATACTCATAAGTGAGCGTCTTCACAAGAAACAAGATAAGGCCATTTATCTTATTTGGCCAAAAAATGCATTTAATAAAAGGGACCAAAAAATCAGCATAGAGCTCAAACAGACCTCAAAAATGAACACTGTATTCGTGCTTTTTGAGGAACTCACAAAAATGCAAACAATAATTTAAACCTAATGGACTATAATAATGCTACAAAACTGTTTTATTAATGCAGGAGAGTGTGAAAGAAATGTTTTTGAGTACAAACTTACAAAACCATAGAATGATTACTGATTATTCTGCAGTGTACTCTGGCATATTAGTAAGCTTACTTTGATATTCATGTGATATGTTAGCTTCACACTACCCCATCATGATTTAACCTTTTAAAAAGCAGTGCTACCCCAGACTACTTTTGTTTACAAAGTATAAAAGCATCAAGAGTGCATCAGTCAGATTTTCCTGCATGGCAAACTGATACAAATTTAGTAGCTTAAAGTAAAATCATTTTATTTTGCCCATAATTCTGTGGTTCAGCTGTGGGATTCTTCTGAGGCAGCTCAGCTGATATATGTTGGGCTCTCCCACGCACCTGTTGCCAGCTGATGAGTCACCCAGCTGCTAGATGTTTGAGGATGGCCTGACTCAAGTGTTAGGCAGTTGACAGCCTGCTGGAATAGGGAGATACGCTGGGACAACACATTTCTACATCTCATGTTTCCTTGTCACCCATTAGGCTAGCCTGGACTTCTTCTGTGATATTTCATGGTAGTCTCAGAATTTCAAAGGGCAGCAAGAAAACGTGTTAATGTGCAAACACTTTTACAGTCTAACAGAAATAGTAACTTTCAAAAAACTAAATGTCAGAGTTTAAATATACTTCATATAGGTGTATGCATTTCTATTTGTGTATTTGTGCAAGTGATATATACATACACTGTTATATGTACACAAAACATATGCATAAACATATTATTTAGGCTCTTCTTAAAGCATAAATTGATGACATTATGGAGTCCTCTCTTTTAGGTTGCCTGCATGAGCCATCACCCAGTCCCCAAAAATCATACCATTCTGGGATTCACCTGTTCAGGACTTGGATAACACATATTATTCTCTAGTTCAGGAACAGTTCATGAATATCTACTGAGCACCTATAAGGTGTAAGCAGTATTCGATACACTAGATATTTAGCAATTATAGAAACTGGTAAGTCTGTGAACTAATTTTTTAACACAAGTAGGAGAAAGAAAAGTTAAAAACATAGGCATTGAGAAAGTGTTTTCAGACTTGGCTGCGCAGGTTCTGGCTTAGTGGATCCACAAAAGATCTAGAATGTGAGTTTATTCTAGGATAATAAATATATAGGCATTCCTTTGCTGGTATTTGATTACAAGTACTTTCCTATGGCACATATTTTCCTTTTTACCACTACTCCTTTCATAAGGAGATGATTTGAATTTTCTGTAGTACAAGACTTCGGTACTTGTATGCTACTGAGAAGTGATTAAAGTGAAATGTACTAAGTAATTTAAAATTCTACAGTAGCACCAAGCATCTCTTTCTTCCTATAATAATACTATGACACCCATGTCTTGTAATAGTGTTATACCCGTATATAGTAAAAAATACTCTTGTCCTCCTAAATATCGTAGCATAATTATATTTAAATATCTTCGGCTTTCTGTATAGATCAAATAGTTCAAATATACAGTTACTATACCAGTTGTTGGTTTACATAATTATAGCACTTTTACTAGTACATTCCTGCAGATGTTAATTTTTTTGATTTAAACACAAAGGATACTTGGTTTAAAATACTTATGAAAGGCAAAAGCAGTCATTAAAATAAATATATATAACTTTGTGGTAAGCACAAAATAAACATATAAGCTTTATTTAAAATATCTAAAACTTGCAAGCAACCAAGATATCTCAGTAGGTGAATTGCTAAACAAACTGTAGTGCATCCAAACAATGGAAATATTATTCAGTGATAAAAAGAAATGAACTATCAAGCCACTAAAATGCATGGAGGAAATTTAATACATATTACTCTAGAAAGTAGCTTTCCCGAAAAAACTAAATACTATATGATTCCGACCATATGACATTGTGGAAAAGGCAAAAGACAATGTAAAAGGATCAGTGGTTTCCAGTGAGTTGAGAACAAGGTAAGAAGGGCTGCTAAGCGGGGCACCGGGCATTTTTAGGGCAGGGATACTGTTCTGTATGATACTGTAATGGTAGATATATGTCATTATGCATTTGTCAAAACCCAAAGAATGAAGGGGGGGAAATCGGTGGGGGAGACGAACCATGAGAGACTATGGACTCTGAGAAACAAACTGAGGGTTCTAGAGGGGAGGCGGGTGGGGAGATGGGTTAACCTGGTGATGGGTATTAAAGAGGGCACATATTGAATGGAGCCCTGGGTGTTATAAGCAAACAATGAATCATGGAACACTACATCAAAAACTAATGATGTAATATATGGTGATTAACAAAACAATAAAAAAATTAAAAAAAAAACTAATGATGTAATGTATGGTGATTAACATAACATAATAAAATTAAAAAAAATAAAAATTAAAAACAAAAACCATAGAATGTATGACACAAAGAGTGACCTTAATAAAACTTGGACTTTAATTAGTAATACTGTATCAATATTGTATAATGAAGTATAACAAACATACCTCACTAATACAAGATGTTAATAATGGAAACTGTGTGTGTGTGTGTGTGTGTGTGTGTGTGTGTGTGTTGGGGGAAAGGGGTATATGAAAACTCTGTACTCTGCTCGTTTTTTTTGTAAACTTATAAGTATTCTAAAAAAATAGAATATTAATTTAAAAATGACATTTCTATAATGTAGGCCCCCAGCTAAGCCAAATAACATGCAAACAAACACACAAAAGAAAATTGTAGTTAAGAGGCAGAGACTAGTGTTAAGAAGGAAATACGACAGCTCCTATTTTTCTTCAGAGTATGCAGAGTCGTATTTATTCAGACCTCAATTGGAAAAGCATAATTCCTGCTAAAAGGATTAGGTCATAACAGTCCCTTCAGCTCAGTGCACAAGATACTGCATCACAGAGATGAAGTCAGGGAGTTTGCCCAAAACTACTATTACCATAGTACAGCTCACAGTTCTATTGGCCCTACCAGTGGTGGTGAGGAAGAGAACAACGATGATGATACCAACATTAACTTAGCTTTCGGTATATGACAGGTACTTTATGAGTCCGTTTCATAACTGGGTTCATTTTATCCTAACAACTCTGTGATGCAAATCCCTAGATTACAAGAGCATAAAAGGAAAAACAGAAACTGAAAACAAATATTCTGATTAAAGCCAGAATTTGTAATAGATATGGTAGTGATACAATGTCTTCATTAAACATAGAGGAAAAAATAAGCATAACCTGGCAAAGAAATAATAAAAGTATGTCAAAAAACAAAGTTTCTTAGCCATACCAGAGTAAGAATTTTAATATATACTTCATAAGAAAGGACTTTTTAATTGATATTGTATTGCTACAAACCACAGTATGTTAATTATAATACTGACTTATAATTTTCTTGCTTCAAAGGGAATATTTAATGTGTATCTATATTTTCTGTGTCCTTTATTTAAATATATATGCATACCAATAAATATGTCATGTGGTAATAATATGTATTGCATATATACATATGCATTAATATATAGATGTAAGCACATACACATATACACATGCATTTGCATATATACATATGCATTAATATATAGATGTAGGTACATGCATACACATACACATTTGCATATATACATATGCATTAATATATAGATGTAAGTATGTACACATATACACACATTTGCATATATACATATGCATTAATATATAGATGTAAGTACATACACATATATACATGCATACCTATATGTATATTTACAAGTATGCAATATTCTGAAATGCTCCTAGTTCTTATCATGTAATGTTTTAAAGTATTATCAACAAATAACTGCATGATTTAAATTATTCTCACTGTAGTTAAGATTCAGGACCCCAAATTAGAAATATAAGCCAAATAACAGTCATTTATAAAATATCTCTTTAACTTAATATTTTTAATTCTCTTTGGAATGCTAAGCAGTACAAAAGCAGAGCAAACAATTCTAACAAACAAAAACTATGGTATAGGGCTCCTGGGTGGCTCAGTCAAGTGTCTGCCTTCGGCTCAGGTCATGATCCCAGGGTCCTGGGATCAAGCCCCGCATCGGGCTCCCTGCTCAGTGGAGAGCCTGTCTCTCCCTTTCCCACTCCCCCTGCTTGTGTTCCTGCTCTCCCTGTGTCTCTGTCAAATAAATGAATAAAATCTTAAAAAAAAAACTATGGTATATATTAAAAACCCATGAGCTAAACTTCAGTTGATTTTTTTTCTGAAGGTAAAATCTCACATTCTAATAGAAACATTTGACTCACTTTACAGTTATTTCTAATATATTTAATTTCTAATGTATTTTCAAGGAGTGATTAGTGAGAATGGTGGTGAATGTGTTTGAGTTTTTATTGTCTCTGCACTCATCCCCTAAATAGGTTCAATGGTTGCTCATTATTTTAAATAACTAAGAAAATAAACACTGGGGCGCCTGGGGGGCTCAGTCATTGGGCGTCTGCCTTCTGCTCGGGTCATGATCCCAGCGTCCTGGGATCGAGTCCCGCATCGGGCTCTCTGCTCCGCGGGAAGCCTGCTTCTCCCTCTCCCACTCTCCCTGCTTGTGTTCCCTCTCTCGCTGTGTCTCTCTCTGTCAAATAAATAAATAAAATCTTTAAAAAAAAAAAGAAACACTTATTATAATAATGTTTAGTGATTGTTGCATTTACCTAAAATACAATTCTGTCATATATGTTTTGTGTATATGTGTGAATATAGTTATGGTTATTTGGTTATAGTTATTTAAGAAATAATAAGAATGATAATGATAAGCTTACCTATGCATCGATCTCCGATCTATCAATTACTAACAGAATGTGATTTGCATGTTTCTGGTTTAAGTATAATTGTTTAAAATTTCTCTTTCCAAAATAATAAATAATGGTTGCCCAATATTTCAACTAACCATGAAAGACTATTATCATCTTTAAAAAGTAGATTTTTTTATATTATAACATTTGCAGCCATTCTTCTTCAATTATAATATATTTTTAATCTCTAGAAAATACCAAAAGGACATGTTAGCTCTTAGGGGAATGGAATATGCTGATAAATTAACATCTTCAAACTTCTCAAACAATTGGATATTTCTTACCTTCACTATGTCTGCTTCAAAATTAGAGCTGCATGTAATAAATGTAGAGAAAAAAATATTAGAACATTTTCCAGTTCTATGATATATCATTTAAATGGGATTTCTGCCCTGTAAATTGAATCAAACCATTTACAAAGTAGTGCTTTCATAATTTTCTTGATGGATGTGAATGAATTCTTTATCACTGTTGCTATCATACCATAGTAGAGGAATCTAAACAGATAGATACAGTTTTCACTAAGAACAAGATCAATTTCACTTTTTGGCAGTTTCTAAATTGTGTTTGTCAATTGTTAGTGAAATTATGGAGGTAGATGATCACTGGTACTGACCTTTCATTAGTCCAAGGCCGCGGTGTGAAGGAGCAGGTTGCTGCTGTAAAGTTTTCTTGCTTTGTTTCAATTTACAGGATCTCAGGGTTATTTCTCAAAGCACAGAACGAGATAACTGGAAATGCTTATGGAACTTCCACTCCAACATTTTAGATATGAGATCTAACTTCCAGATTTTTACAAGTCTGTTCATCCTGTTGTACCCACTTACAGCTCAGTTTGTTTAATTACACATTTATATACTCAGATTTTTTTTTTTTTGGTATAACTGCACCTGGCCCTTTTACTTATTACACTTATTTATTGAATTTACTTCATTGTAAATTAAATTTCCTTTTTATGCAATATCTAGGTGTGCCCTTTTTTCCTGAAAAGTGTTTCAAGCTTAAATTTTTAGCAGGAAAAAATACTTCCAGATGCCACAGATCCCCAAATTAACTTTCTGTTAGGCAGATTTATTTTAAAATCAGGAATTAATGCAAAAAATGATCAAATGGTGATCCTGAAACAACTCTGGACTCTTCTATAAACACCCTTGATTTTGAGTGACAGTACAGCTATGAAATATAATGTGTATTGTGATCTTTATTGCTGAAATAAATCCAATATTATGCACTGGTATCATCCAGTCATCTGTAGGATGGAAAAGTAAATAAATAAGCCACTAGTCATTTAAAGATTTCATATATGTGGACTTAAACGTTTTAATTTTGAGAGCAACACTTATCACCATTCCTTCTGCCCATCCACAGCTCCCACCCCCCCAAACACACACACACACACACACACACACACACACACACACACACTTCAAGGAAACCTGTTTTGAAGAAAACTATACCCTTCAGTGGATATTTTATACTCATGAATCACTTCCTAGGAAAACTTGATAATATCTGCAATGCCTGAATTCTCCATCTACATTGCAAAGGCAGACAAGCTGATTATAATCTGAGGTTTGAGGGTTATTGCAAAAGGACCCTACTTCTTTCAAAATATTTTCGTTTATGTTGAAACCATTCAGTTATTATTTGGACTATAAGATATTCTCATTCCAAGAACTTTCTATTAAATTCAAATAACCCTAGGTAATAGTATTCTTATTTATTTCCATCCATTTTCATCACTGAGACAGATTTATTATCAGATATTTTAATATTCACCAGGAATCAAAGTTCAGTGTCCTAAGGAATGTGATAGGACCATTCTTGAATATAAAAAAGTGCCATGTGGATGCTATTGCACAACAGACATTGAGAAAGATAAGAACTACGATGGTTTCCTTATAGGTTGTTTGGGCAGATGGTAGCTAGGTAAGGTTGAGGTTTAATCTTTCTTATTGAAAGTTCTATTTGCTAATGCTTTATTATTGTATACATTTATTTTTCTGTTGCTGCTTTATATCATAATATTGCTGTCCACACCTTAAGCCTTGGAAGCTATTTAGCTTGGGTTTCCAGTGTCATAACAAATAGGAAAAAATGAGGAATTTCCTCCGAAATGATGGAAGACAATACAGTGAATTTTTATCCAGATAGACTCCAAACTCTGAGTAGCTGGGTTTTTCACACCCATTCAGTTCATTGGAGCTCCTATTCTTTCATATACCGTAGAGAAAGCTAGTAAGATTTTTTTGCCCTTGCCAATGGCTACTGTAAGCTTGTGTAGTTGGCCATTTCAATAAAATTCTTTGGAGGCAATAATCCTATTATTATTATTACTATTATTATTAATAAATTATTTTAAATATATCATGTGTTTTGGCCTGTTTTGCCCTGTAATTTGTAGACTATTGGAAGACGTATCTTTTTTTTGATATCATTTGTCATTTTTTTATTTTTAAAAATTTTTATTGAAGTACAGTTGACATACAATGTTAGATTGGTGTACAACATAGTGATTCAACAATTCTATACATTACTCAGTGCTCATCACAATAAGTGTAGTCACCATCTGTCACCATAGAATGTTATTATACATTATTGACTATATGCTCTATGCTGTACTTTTCATCCCCATGACTTTTTTTATTATGTTATGTTAATCACCATATATTACATCATTTGTTTTTGATGTAGTGTTCCATGATTCATTGTTTGCGTATAACACCCAGTGCTCCCTTCAGTACATGCCCTCTTTAATACCCATCACCAGGCTAACCCATACCCCCATCCCCTCCCCTCTAGAACCCTCAGTTTGTTTCTCAGAGTCCATTGTCTTTCATGGTTTCTCTCCCCTTCCAATTTCCCCCCCTTCATTTTTCCCTTCCTACTATCATCTTTTTTTTTTAACATATGATGTATTATTTGTTTCAGAGGTACAGGTCTGTGATTCAACAGTCTTACACTTGTTTTTTTAAGATTTTATTTATTTATTAGAGAGAGAGCGCCCATGAGCCAGAGGATGGGGTGGACAAAGGGAGAGGGAGAAGCAGGCTCCCTGCTGATCAGGGACCCCCTCCCCCCCACCCCCGCAACTCTGGCTCCATCCCAGGACCCTGGGACCATGACCTGAGCCGAAGGCAGATGTTTAACCGAGACACCAGGCATCCTTCTGCCTTTTTTTTTTTAATCAGAAATGTTAACTTCACTGTCACTTAATAAAAATTCAATTAATATGTCAAATGAATGGGAAGACTTTTGAAAAATTTCAGTCCATGTTTGTCTTCTATAGATCCATAGCTCTACAAATGCAAAGATTGTTTTCTAGTTAATTGTCAAGCTTATTCTTCAATGTTTCCATAACTTAAGAAACCAAAGCATTTTATTTCTTACTGTAAAAAAGCTGAATAAAGAAAACTATGTTAGAGCAATTTACTTCTCATCATATTTTTAACATTCTACTATGTGCTTAGAAGAAACAATTGTGGTTTACTCTTTTCAATTTATGCTCCTAGTTTTCACTTAGATGTAAATTTTTTCTTTCTATTTAGATTTTGTGTTATTTTTTCAATGTATCTGTAATGGAAAGCAAGACATACTGTGTGCTTTCCATAATTTTGTTATGGCCTCTTTACACTGTCAGAAAATGGAGAAAAAAATACTTTAAAATGTGCCAAAGGGGAATGGGGACAATATGACAACAGATAAAGTAGAAGCTGGGTGCTTTGCTTGGAAGGAATTTACATATATCACAACACTGGGAAGACTATAGTTTGTGGCCACTACCCAAACGGAACTCGGTATGTAATGGGATTATGCTATCGTTACTTTTTGTACCTAGCCTCTTTTGTTCAACATTATATTTAGAAGTTCATTCATGTTGTTGCATGTAGTAATAGTACATTCTTTTTCTTTTTTTTATTTTTTAACATTTCATTTTGAAAGAATTATACATTCAAAGGAAATTTCAGAATTCAGTGTCTCCTGTAGTGCAGCTAAATTTTTGAGACTATGTAATATTGACCAAAGTCATTATAAGACTTTATATTTATTCATAGAGTTATATGCAAACATGCACAGCCTAATTTTTGAGACTGTATAATATTGATGCCCAAATCAATTATAAGACATTATATTTATTCATAGATTTATATGCAAGCATACAAAGATAATATATCAGTAAATTAAATCCAGAAACAGTTTAAAAAATAAAATTGTGGTTAAGTAGAGTTGATACTGTGAATCTAAGAATGTGCCAATATTAGAAAGCCTCTCAATATAACTCAACACAATTTCAAATTCCAGAATTAGTGGAAAATAAGTATACAATTGTATCAATACATTCATGAAAAAACATTTGTAATATTATATTGGTTATAATAAAGTTTTTATATAAACTTGAAGTAAACAGGAACTTAAATTTCAAATACAATTCATTAGTTAAAATCTTTGGTACTCATGAAAAATTTCTGGAGTTAGCATTAATGTGGTGGATTTTTACTGTCACTGTGGCTACTTTTTATTATCCTGGAGTTTTAGTTATCTCAAAAAATATGGAAATATCATTAAAAAAAGTTACCTGTTTATGACTAAGGCGCTTTATAAAATAGGAACAAAAGGAAACCTCTTTTCTTAGCAAGACAGTAAACTTAGGAAACTCAGAATTCTTACATGAAAATATTGCTAAATATGACTTCATAAAAAAAGAGAAAAATTTTAGCAAACATACCTTAAACTAAAAAAAAAGTGATTAACAGGATTAGTAACTTTTATGCTTAACACTTATCCAAATTTTTTGATATCTTCAAAGGTTTTTATACATCATCCAGCAGAATTGTTTTTAAATTAATTAAATATATTCAATCATTTTATATAAAAAATAAATTTAAGTTACTTTTACATCCATGACACAATATTGAATTTGGTAATAATCAAATAAATGTAAATTAAAATAAAAATGAGGTGTCATTTTAAAATGTCAGTATAGCAAAACCAAATAATTTATAATACACATTGCCCGAGAGATTACAAGAAAGCCTGAACTCCCATATGCTCTTTGTTGATATTCTGAATTGCTTCTACAATTTTCTAGGGCTTGGGTGTAGGGAGAAATAGCCAATCTTTGGCCTTTTTTAAAAAACTACATTGCTGTGATTCACAAATTACATCTCTAGTAATTTACCTTATACATATATTGACATGTGAGGGCAAATAATAAATGGTAGTTGCTATTTTTATAAAAGCAGTATCGGGGCGCCTGTGTGGCTCAGTCTGTTAAGCGTCCAATTCTTGATTTCGGCTCAGGTCATGATCTTAGGGTCCTGAGATTGAGCCCTGCATCATTTTCTGCACTGAGCGTGGAGCCTGATTGGGATTCTCTCTCTCTCTCTCTCCCCATCTGCCACTTCCCCTCTTTGCTCTTGCAGGCGCACATGCACACTCTCTCTCAAAAAATTTATTAAAAAAGCAGTATCTGTTATTGCAAACATATTTTACTAGCAAATGACTTCAAACAACAATTTGTTCACATTAAAAATGCTGTATATCATCATGACCCAATGCATTATAAATATAGTAAAGCCACTGAAGAGAAATAAAAATAATTATATGTAATGCACTTATTTTTTAGCAATATCTAATGATCCTATCAAATTTTCTCCCTTGCCAATCCATTAGTTTACTTATATTCCTCTAGTAGCAGAATATTAAATGTTTATAACTAATCAATGCTTCATTAGAGAGAAGCTAAACTTAATTATCACCTCTGTGAGGGTAAAAAGATAATAGTGAAAATCCATAGGTCTTAAAACCCTCAGTTATATTCAATAGGATATATCGATGTAATTTTTTTCTCATGTTTACCACAATTATATGATTATATCTGTATTAGTGATCCAAAACTATAGAATCAACTGCCTAGGCAAACAGGATAAGCTCTGTCAAATGAATGAGCTTAAAATTAGCACCATTTCACTTAATATATCTAGATAAATCTATTTAGATGATTTACTTTGCAAACACACTGCATTGTTTATTCTTGTGAAAGCTGCAAATTATAAACCATATGGCTTGTTAATATGGCTTGAGAGCATGTAAGCTGTACCGTTTTTACTAAAATGTGTATCAATAATGTATTAAGCTTTTTAAAAAAAGTTTTAATTAAAGGGTAAAAGCACTATATAAGGTTATCTACTTAGAATGAATCTAAAATACTAACGAGATCTTTTCCTTTACAGTGCTTTTGGTCACCTTCAGCCATGAATCTGCAGAAATATGTGTTCTCCTACTACTATTATTTCATAGTGGAAAAAATTCATCGTAAAGATTTGGGGAGTTCTCTATTTAAATCTCTAATTTTCTTTCATTCTATTGGTATATCAGTTTACTCTAATTTTCAACAATTGACGGCTTATTGACAATCGAATATTTTTGTGAGTATATATCTTTTATTTATAAGAATGTTTAAAGTATTTTTTATCAAAACAAGGACATACATGTGGTTCAGTGCATTTTTTTAATTGCTCTTTTTCTTTGAAAGAGATTTCTTTGGCATTTCCAATAATTATCATCCTTTCCCCTGTGGGGTTTCTATTATTCTCTGAGTCCTGGCACTGTCCAACTGTCTTGATATTTATTGCTGCTAAATACTGTGATTATGTTTCTTGATTTTAGAGAGTATTTTTTTTAATCACAACAGAATATCTAAATTAAAACTAAAAGAAAATTACTTTCTCAATGTTTCCACTTATATTCTAAGTATCTACCTATGTATCTAGGTATAAATAATATAATATTTGGAAATTTAAATTATAGAATGTTTAATTATCCAAGAGTATTTGCCTGGGTGGCTCAATCAGTTGGGCATCTGCCTTCAGCTCAGGTCATGATCCTGGAGTCCCGCGATTGAGCCCTTGCTCGGGCTCACTGCTCAGTGGGGAACCTGCTTCTCCCTCTGCCCCTCACCCCACTTGTGCTCTCTCTCTCTCTCTCTCAAATAAATAAGTAGAATCTTAAAAAAAATAAAAGAGTATTTGATGTTAGTTCTAAGCATAGTGGACCCTACACTAGGTTCAAAGTAGTTACGTACCCTGATCAGTTGGTGTCAGTTGGATTAAATATACTAAGAGTTGAAGAGTGAATAACTATTTAATGGTAGAATGAGTAGCTCTTTACTTATGCAACTTACAGAAAAAAAAATCCTGAACTAAGTACTGGATCAGGAAAATGGCAATAGCTTACTATTCCTTCAACTAAGATATAATTAAAAGAGTTTGTGTTTTCCCATTATATTGGTTAGGAGAAATGCTCATGTTGATCACTTTCCAATTTAATCATCTCAGTAGAAAACATTAGTATTTCCAAACTCACAAGAATCTGATGGTTTGAATTTCTGTCTTCTTAATATTATAATTTCATTATTTTTGCTATGACATTCACGGCCCAATGTTTATTAACCTCACTAACATCTCAGAGTTAGATGCAGGTTCCTGATTCCTGAGTGGTCTATTCTCCAGAAGGCTGCATTTCAAGCATCTTCTTTTTTTTATTATTATTTTTGATTAGATGATTAAACAATATCAATAGAGAATATATATGTATGACACAAATGCCAAGAAACAAAAGGAGGTAATAATGTAAAAAATAAGTTTTCTTGAGGTGCCTGGGTGACTCAGTTGGTTAAGCATCCAACACTTGATTTTGACTCAGGTCATGATCTCAGGGTCATTGGATGGAGCCCTATCTTGGACTCTATGCTCAACTGGGAGTCTGCTTAAGAATCTCCCTCTGTCCCTCCCTCTGTTTGCTTTCTCTCTCTCACTCTCTTTCTCTCAAATAAATAAATAAATCTAAAAAAAAAGAAGATACCCTATATACATACTCTTCCATACTTCCTGAAATTAAAAACCTGTCTTGAAGTTACTGTCGTATTAGTACCTATTGCACTATAAGGCTGAATTTAGAAATCAACAGGCTCCACTGACCTTAAGCTAGATGTTTGCTAAATGATTACCTATGTCATTTGTATACTTTGGACTTTGTTCAGGTGATCAATGTATCCATTTCCAGGGTAGGGATTCTATATATAATGATAGGAATCACAATTGTGATTGATCTATTATCAGAATTATAAATATATATATAATAAATGTATATATAATGTTATATATATTATAAATATAAATATAAATTAATATAAATATATATAATATATAAATATATTAAATTAGTATAAATATAAAATAAATACTATAAATATGTTATAAATATACATTATATATATTATATATATTAGAAATATATATACTGAATTATAAATTCAGTATTTCTGAATCTCTTTATAAACTTGTAACTGGAGAACTAACACAAATTACCTTGGGGTGCCTGGGTGGCTCAGTTGTTAAGTGTCTGCCTTCGGCTCAGGTCCTGATCCCAAGGTCCTGGAATCGAGCCCCGCATCCGGCTCCCTGCTCAGCAGGAAGCCTGCTTCTCCCTCACCCACTTCCCCTGCTTGTGTTCCGTCTCTCACTGTGTCTCTCTCTGTCAAATAAGTAAAATCTGTGTCTCTCTGTCAAATAAATAAAATCTGTGTCTCTCTCTGTCAAATAAATAAATAAAATCTTTTAAAAAAATTACCTTAAGCTTGCTCTTTGATGAACCCAATTAGTAATAAATCATGTAAGTAAGACACAGTAGCCATGAATAGATTGTAAATAACTTATTCCTTGTCTCCTGTAGCCCTTTAGAAAGCTGACCTACATGGCATCATTCAGAAATGATTTTGCTTCCATGTGTGGAATCATGATCTAAAATCCACTTTCGGGGCGCCTGGGTGGCTCAGTTGGTTAAGCGACTGCCTTCGGCTCAGGTCATGATCCCAGGGTCCTGGGATCGAGCCCCACATCAGGCTCCCTGCTCCGCGGGAAGTCTGCTTCTCCCTCTCCGACTCCCCCTGCTTGTGTTCCCTCTCTCTCTGTCTCTCTCTCTCTGTCAATTAAATAAATAAAATCTTCAAAAAAAATAAAATAAAAAAATAAAATCCACTTTCAATTTTTGGCACACTGTCTGTCATCTTACCAGAAATTGTTACCATGTGATGCATGTTTATCTCCCTAGTATTATAACTCATCATCTATACAACCAAATCCAGATCTTTGCTGTATCTTTTATTGAGTAAATTACTGCAATACGTATCTCCAATCAGGCACTGAATGATAGTCTGGAAACCCTGACTTGATTAAATACTCGTATCTTACATTTTCCATTATATCAAGTTTTTTAAAAAGCAATTAAACAATATTTTGTTACCTACTTTTCTGTTATTTTTCATATAAAAGTATTGCTAAAAAGACACTCTATTTTTCTTATAATTACAGTTGTTTCAGAAATAGAGAAAGTGAACTGAATTGTGTTTTGGCAAATTCTACTTAAACCTTGAACAAAGACAAGGCATGTGTGTGATAAGTCTAACATAACCAGCCTCAATTATATATATAACCTTTTTCAGATTTACCCTAAAAAAGTTGCTGCCTCTAACCTGTTGCCTTAACAGCAAAATAGTCATCAGGCAAACACAAATCCCTTTGTAGCTTCTTGAATGAACTTTGCTCACCTATCCCTATACATTTTGCAAGATCTGTTGGAGAATAGTGTGAATACTTTTTTAGGACATTCTGGCAGCCTCAGGTAAACCATCCAACTGCATTAAATCCCAGGACCCTGATATACCATTCAGTACAATCCTTCTGGTTGGTCCCTCTGTTACTTCTGCCTGGGCATTTGACACCTAAATCACATCTGTCTCTTCATTGCAAACTAGTAACAGGCTACTCAAATAATCACATGTATTATCCATCCAATCCTCCAGAATTGGTTCCCCAACTTCCTTATCATCAATAACTTCCATTTGTACTTTACTTCAATAATTCAGTAGCAGGTCCATTCTGAATTGGCGGTCTTTGAACCTTGCCACCACTATTTTGCCATCTGCGCAAATTACTCAAGCACATTGTAAATCAGTTCCCTTACCTGCAATGCTGGGGATGATCAAATACTAGCACTAATTTCATGTTCATGTAATGAACTTCTATTCAATTGTTTCATATAAATAATTCCCAGGATTTTATTCTTGGTTCTTTTGCCTACTGATTCTGTATAAATTAAATGACTTCATATTTCCCAAAGAGTAAGATAGGCACTTGTGGATTTGGGATTGAGACACAATTCTTAGTCAGCCACCTGCTTTCCTTTCTTAATTCCTACTGAGCCACACTCCTGCGTCCACCTTATGTTATAGCTACACTGAGCATTTTTCAACGCTTTTTCACATCTCTAGTCAGTTTGCCCCCAAAACGCTCAACTTTCTTTCTGGAAATCCTCAAATCATTCTTCATATGCAAACTGAAGTATATTATAAGCAAAACTTCTACAGATCCACCTTAGTAAATTTGAGAACTTCCCCACTATGCATCCACATTTATTGTTCCTGTTTTTAATTTTTAAAATATCTTCCGTTAAACTTGTTGCTGATATACAACATACTACATAAAACTTGGGAGTTTATAAGTGCACAGCCTATTGAAATATCACACCTGTGTAACCACCAATCAGGCCAAAAAGTTGACTAATTAACTATCCATTTCCCGCTCTTACCTCAAGTCTGTGAGTATAACATCTTATCTGAAACAGCTTATCCATTTAAAAAAATATATAGTTTATCTTCTTCCTACTTCTAAAATTTACAGCTAAGTTATGATCCCCATTCATTTTTCAAATTCCAATTACCTCTACCAGGAACTTTCCTGAATATTTCTCCCAAATCCTTTTTCATGTCTTAGAAGGACATCTTACCAAGTAATATGGGAAAAAAAAAATAATACTGTTGTATTGCTTAATCAACCTGATTTGTATCTATAATATGATCTGTAATTAACTTTAAGACCCTTTGGCATAGATGATCAAGAGGACTTCGTTGGCTTTTGCAAGACTCAAAAATTTCTTCACTTGGGAACACAGCCTAGATCAGGGCATACCACCTCCAAAGTACAAATATGAAAATATTTTTGTGTAATTTAACTAGAAAGTGAATTGAATGCCACTACTAGATATTGTAAAGTCTTGTTAGCGTGGCCAAAAGGCCAGAGAGCTGGTGACTTCTTGAAGCTTATAATTTGGGTTCAATAACTATTTCTTGTTTGCTAATAAATGTTTGCAGGTGCGACAAACAGAAATTCAGTACTTTCCTTATATCTTACTGTCTGATAGCATGCTTGGAGGAAGGAGGCTTAGAGTAAGAATTTAAAAATACCCATTACAAGCGAACAACCCTTAGGTCAGTTCACAGCAGCACAGAAAGCCAATCTTGGCTTTAGAATATATATTGCATATTTTTATCCCCCTCTCCCTTCCTGCCCCGATTTGTCCTTATTAACAGGAAGCTTATTTTTCTTAAAGACCTCTCTTAATTGACCAAAATTCCAGGGCTTTCTGTATGTCCAGCTAAGGTCATCCGTGCTCCCAAATATTAGAGAGAAAATTCTGGCATAGCTACTGCTTTGCAGTGACTTGAGTTAGCTGGGCTGGGAAACTAGACCTGCCCTTTGTAATGGACATTCATTCCTGGCTAATGTGATCTTTTGCTTGTTTCAAATCCCTGAGCACTGTGGGCGTAATTGAGCACAGCAGCCCATACACATGCAAATAATCATCCTTTTATAGTCCCCCAAGCACTATGGTCCTCCTTAGCCATATGCTTTGCTGAAGCAAACCCTCCTCCAGGAAAACTCAGTCTATTGTATTGACCGCAAGTCAATCACCGTGAGGCTCCTATCCTTCCTGAAGTGCTCCTCTCATCTGTGTCTTCTCCTCCAAACACTTCAGCCCATCAGAGGGGCCCTGCAGATTTGAACAATAAGGGTGGGAAGAGTGAGAGTAGCAAGCCCTGTGCTCCCAGGAGGCTCCTTGCTCTGCAGTAGACGGTCCCACTCCTACCCTAGTGAGGACTGGGCAGCCTGAAGCGTTTGTGAGGAACTCCCTTTGTGAGGACACAATAGGTCCTTTTACACCCTCAGCCTGTCTAAATGTGCCTTCTGGCATAACATTTGCATGAATAAAAAAGGAAAATCATGTATCTTCTTAACAGAACAAAGATGATATGCCTCAAGGTGACTTTCTGTCTCAAGATATAGAGGACAAAGAAGAACTTGACATAAAGATTAATCTCCTGAAAGCAATAAGGCAGAATAGTTTGTGTCTATTCTTTTCCCATTTAAAATCATCTTGCATGCTGAATTATTCATTTCCTTCAAATTAACTTTTTAAATAAATAGATGTAAATACTAAAATTCATTTTTTGAAATTATCTTTTTGTCATCAAGCGTATCTAAATGATATTATTTATTAAACTTTTTAAATGAATTATATACATATATATTAAACATGATTTTTGAAGGAAAGAAAATGACTTTATTAGGTAACACTTAAAAGATTGATTGAACTTGATTATGTATTGTAGGTTTAAAACACAGGTATTCAGCTTTTCTGTTTCTGTCACCATTATATGGACACCAAATACACCCGCATAAAGACGTTATCTTAAACACAGCATTTAGGGGCTCCTGGGTGGCTCAGTTAATTAAGCGTCTGCCTTCGGCTCAGGTCATGATCCCAGGGTCCAGGGATCTAGTCCCACGTCGGGCTCTTTGCTCAGTGGGAGGCCTGCTTCTCCCTCTGCCTGCCACTCCCTCTGCTTGTGCTCTCTCTCTGACAATTAAATAAATAAAATCTTAAAAAAAAAATACAGTGTTTATACTGCCATTTGAACAATTTAAACAGATTGTAGAGAAAGACTTGTCTGTGCATTATTAATTTATCCACCTACATTGAAATGCCATTATTCAGCAGTTTTTTTATTGTGTTACTACTTATGGAGGAAAAACAAATTGGAGAGCCATGGCCTGACATATTTCAAAACTATGAATATCCTTTTTGGAGTCTTCAAGCTTGGTTTTATTCTGTAGCTAAATATTTTCATTCCTGAGTAATCTCTGCATTTCTAATTATCTAATTCCATAAGCAGCGCCTGATCAATTCCAGGATTGTTTCTGGATATGCCTCACAATTTTCCAGCTGAAATTTAGTTTTCAGCCATGTCCTATCTCTAGTTACAATTCTTTCAAAAGCTTATCTTTCCTGGAGGTAATTTCCACTTTACATTGTACTCCATAGACATCAAGCTGCATGGGTATGGACTGTCCGTAGAAAAACAGATCTCGTTTCTGATATTATCATGGTTACAGAGGTTTCTATATTGACAATAACCAGGTTCTTACAATGTGTCTTTGCTGGATCCAGTAACAACCCGAAGTCAACGTTTGCCCACAACTTCCTTAGTTTATCTTGCTAGATAGACTAGATAGACCAAGGTTCTACCTGGTTCAGAATGCATGTCAAAATTTTCTCTCTACAATCACGAAATATAATTTAAAGTTATATTAACAGTCACAGTAGGCTTGCATTGTATTTCCAGTTTCTGCTGTGGTGCACAATGCATATCCACAGAGCAGAGTTCCTATTTTAACACATGGTCTAACCTCAAAACGTACGACTAGTAACCCTTCCTTTTATTCCTGGATATATTCAGGTTCCACGTAACTAAAAACTCCCTTTCTGGGTCTGCAGTTACTGATAAAATGCAGTGTTCTTGGACCGAAGTGGTTACAAGCAGCTAATCCCATCCAGCGTGATGGGAAAAGCATTAAATATGGTTGTCCTGAGGGTCACTTGTTGAAACAGCTAGAAAACAGGCTTCTAGTCTGTGAGGTCAGTAAGAAATGTAGAAACTTAGAGAAAAGGTGTAGATACAGTGTAAGAATAAATAAAAATGTCTGTCCATTTACAAGGGCAAAGAGATAGTTTTCCCTGACCAAGACTTCCTTAAGTTCCCCTCAGCTTGATTCAACTTTAAGAGAGGTTTCTTCCTAAATGTAGGCCCCTGACCTCCCTTTACTTAGAGCGTTTACTTTAGGAAACGTACTATGTAAATCCATTCTCCACTCATTGAGATGCAAATCTCCTCCCAGGCTTTTGCCGGTTTTATAACCGAAGAATGTCTTTCTCAAGGAACTGGGAGCCATCATAAGAAAGATAGAGCCCCTCTCACCCAGTCTCTGTGGGAGGATAAGAGCCTAACTTTGATAAGTACCAATTAGCGAGCATACATGGTCTAATCACATTGACCTACCTCCCCAAAGTGTCATCCAGGACTTTTCCACTAGCTGAACCCAACACTTACAAGCTCTCCTTTCTTGCCTATTAATTCAATCAGGTACAATTTTTTCTTTGGCATTTCCTTCCACTTTTGCTTAGACCGCTTCCTTGGAACCATATCAATCTGAGTCCTTTCTCTGACCAGTGGAATAGAGATCTCTCTGGAGACTGAGCTTGTTTTCCAGGTTTTACAGTATAGGGTTACCTTCAAGTTTGTAGACCAGATAACCTCTAGATATGTAAAAACGCACTGCTGGAATTAGCTCACTTTCAAAAGACGAAGAAAACTGTTAGGAGGTATAGGTTTTGGTCTCTCAAGAAGTTTAGGGAATTTATTTTTTCTTCCTGTGCTGTATAAAGTTTCTGAGATCTTGTTTCAATTCTGTATTCCCTTTTGTGCAAACTTACATGCATGTTAGTAATGTTTACTTAGGTAGAAAGAATAATGACTTCAAAAAGATCCCCAGTCCTAATCCCCAGAACCGGTGAATGTGTTACATAGTAAAAGGGATTTTGCAGATGTGAATAAATTAAGGATTTGATATGAAGGATTACTCAGGTGTGCCCCATGTCACAAGAATCCGTGTAAGGGGAAGAGAAGCAGACGAGGCAGAGGCAGGATAGGAGCTACGATGACAGAAGCAGAGGTTGGAGGAATGAAAGTCTCTGAGCCAATGTGGGTAAGCTTCCAGAAGCTGAAAAAAGCAAGGAAACAGCTTTCCCCGCTACAGCCCACCAAGTATGCAGCCCTGCAGACATGCTGATTTTAGGATTTCTGACACGCAGAACTGTAACTGAATACCTTTATATGGTTTGATCCACTAAGTATATAGTATTTTGCAAAATAAGCAAAAAATATACATACTCAATTATCAATTGTGTTCTTTTTCTCTTCTACATTGTTACAGAAGAGTCTCTGGGCTGGCAAGTTTGTTTTATTTCCCTGACAGTGTAGAAATAGAGGATGTATCATCATATGATGAATGTAAATAATAGTCTGCAAGCTCCTGTGATGGTTGTACTGAATGTTTGTCTCCCCAAAATTCATTTGTTGCAAGTATAACCCCCAAAGTGGTCATGTTAGGAGGTCAGGACTGAGAGGAGATCAGCTCATAAGGGTGGCATACTCATGAATGGGATTACTGCCTTTATCAAAGAGATCCCAGAGAACTCTCTCATCCTTTTATATACCATGTGAGGACACAGTGAGAAGACCTTCTCTGAATTGAGCCCTCACCAGACACTGAATTTGCTGGCCACTTGATCTTGGAGTTCCCAGCCCACAGGGCTATGAAAAATACATTTTGTTGCTTAAGCCACCCAGTGTATGATGCTTTGTTAGAGCAGCCCGAACCGACTAGACTATGGTGTTTCATCATTTCTTCTATAATGCAAGTCTAAAGTTACTTGTCTTTTATTGGTTAATAAAACACTTAAAATTCCGGAGTGAGCCCCTTTGGTAATAGTGAGCTAGCAAAAGATAGTGCATTTTAAAAGAAATACATGTACAGCATTTTCTTTTTTGGTAGCTCATGATGAACAAATTGTTGGTTGACATTAGGCATCTACCATGACAGAGGAAGGTAGTGGGTATATCTTTAGTGTCATGAGACCAGACAGCCCAAATCTGCTGAAGAAACCTCACCATCCACTCCAACAGTGAGTACTTATTGTAAGAACATGGTGAAAATATTGCAAGTGCAATTGCTGGGTCATAGGGTAGCTCTATTTTTAAATTTTTGAGGAACCTCCACACTGTTTTCCAAAGTGGCTGTACCAACTTGCATTCTCACCAACAGTGTAAGAGGGTTCCCCTTCCTCCACAACCTCTTCCAACATTTTTTGTTTCTTGCCTTATCAATTTTAGCCATTCTACCTGGTGTAAGGTGGTATCTCAATGTGGTTTTGATTTGAATTTCCCTGATGGCTAATGATGATGAACATTTTTTCATGTGTCTGTTAGCCATTTGTGTGTCTTCTTCAGAGAAGTGTCTTTTCATATCTTCTGCCCACTTTTTGAGTTGATTATTTGTTTTTTGGCTGTTGAGTTTGAGATGTTCTTTATAGATCTTGCATACCACCAGCCCTTTATCTATAGTGTCATTTGCAAATATCTTCTCCCATTCTGTGGGTAGCCTCTTTGTTTTGTTGACTATTTCCTTTGCTGTGCAGAAGCTTTTTATCTTGATGAAGTCCCAAAAGTTCATTTTTGCTTTTGTTTCACTAGCCTTTGGGGATGTATCTTGAAAGAAGTTGCTGTGGGCGATGTCAAAGAGATTACTGCCTATGTTCTCCTCTAGGATTTTGATGGATTCCTGTCTCACATTGAGGTCTTTCATCCACTTTGAGTTTATCTTTGTGAATGGTGTTAGAGAATGGTCGAGTTTCATTCTTCTGCATGTGGCTGTCCAATTTTCCCAGCACCATTTATTGAAGAGACTATCTTATTTCCACTGCATGTTTTTTCCTGCTTTGTCAAAGATTATTTGACCATAGAGTTGAGGGAACATATCTGGGTTCTCTATTCTGTTCCATTGGTCTATATGTCTGTTTTTGTGTCAGTACCATGCTGTCTTGGTGATTACAGCTTTGTAATATAGTTTGAAATCGGGCACCGTGATGCCCCCAGCTTTGTTTTTCTTTTTCAACATTTCCTTGGTGATTCGGGGTCTTTTCTGATTCCATACGATTTTAGGATTGTTTGTTCCAGCACTTTGAAAAATGTCATTGGAATTTTGATCGGGATTGCATTGAAGATATAGATTGCTCTGGGTAGCATAGACATTTTAACAATGTTTATTCTTCTGATCCATGAGCATGGAATATTTTTCCATCTTTTTGTGTCTTCTTCAATTTCTTTCATGAGTGTTCATGAGTGTCCTAGAGTATAGATCCTTTACCTCTTTGGTTAGGTTTATTCCGAGGTATCTTATGGTTTTTGGTGCTATTGTAAATGGAATCGTTTCTCTAATTTCTCTTTCTACAGTTGCATTGTTAGTGTATGAGAAAGCAACTGATTTCTGTGCATTGATTTTGTATCCTGCCACATTACTGAATTGCTGTATGAGTTCTAGTAATTTGGGGGTGGAGTCTTTTGGGTTTTCCACATAAAGTACCATGTCATCTGCGAAAAGAGAGAGTTTGACTTCTTCTTTGCCAATTTGAATACCTTTTGTTTCTTTTTGTTGTCTGATTGCTGTTGCTAGGACTTCTAGTACTATGTTGAACAATAGTGGCAAGAGTGGGCATCCTTGACATGTTCCTGATCTTAAGGGAAAGGCTCTCAGCTTTTCCCCATTGAGGATGATATTCGCTGTGGGTTTTTCATAGATGGATTTTATGAACTTGAGGAATGTTCCCTCTATCCCTATACTCTGAAGAATTTTAATCAGGAAAGGATGTTGTATTTTGTCAAATGCTTTTTCTGCATCAATTGAGAGGACCATGTGGTTCTTTTCCCTCCTCTTATTAATGTCTTCTATCACATTGATTGATTTGCAAATGTTGAACCACCCTTGCATCCTGGGAATAAATCCCATTTGGTCGTGCTGGATGATCCTTTTAATGTATCGTTGGATCCTATTAGCTAGGATTTTGTTGAGGATTTTGAAATTCATATTCATCAGGGATATCGGTCTGAAATTCTCCTTTTTGATGGGGTCTTTGCTTGGTTTGGGGTTTAAGGTAATGCTGGCCTCATAGAATGAGTTTGGAAGTTTTCCTTCTGTTTCTATTTTTTGAAACAGCTTGAATAGAACAGGTATTATTTCTTCTTTGGATGTTTGGTAGAATTCCCCAGGGAATCCATCAGGCCCTGGACTCTTGTTTTTTGGGAGGTTTTTGATCACTGCTTCAATCTCGTTACTGGTTATTGGCCTATTCAGGTTGTCAATTTCTTCCTGTTTCAGTCTTGGCAGCTTATAGGTTTCTAGGAAGGCCTCCATTTCATCCAGATTGCTTTATTGGCATATAGTTGTTGATAATAATTTCTAATAATTGTTTCTATTTCCTTGGTGTTAGTCGTGATCTCTCCCCTTTCATAATTTTATTAATTTGGGTCCTTTCTCTTTTCTTTTGGTTAAGTCTGGACAGTGGTTTATCGATCTTATTAATTCTTTCAAAGAACCAACTTCTAGTTTCATTGATCTGATCTACTGTGTTTCTGATTTCTAATTCATTGATCTCTGCTTTAATTTTAATTATTTCTCTTCTAATGCGTGGCTGAAGCATCTTTTGTTGCTTTTTCTTTTGTTCTTTAAGGTGTAGAGTTAGTTCTTGAATTCGGGATTTTTCTATTTTTTTGAGCGTGGCTTGGATGGCTATGTATTTCCCCCTTAGGACTGCCTTTGCAGTATCCCATAGGTTTTGGACCAATGTGTTTTTGTTCTCATTGATTTCCATGAATTGTTTAAGTTCTTCTTTGATTTCGTGGTTGACCCAAACATTCTTGAGCAAAGTGGTCTTTAGCTTCCAAGTGTTTGAATTTCTTCAAGATTTTTTTCTTATGAATGAGTTCCAGTTTTAAAGCATTGTGGTCTGAGAATATGCAGGGAATAATCTCAATCTTTTGGTATCAGTTGAGACTTGATTTGTGACCTAGTATTTGGTCTATTCTGGAGAAAGTTCCATGTGCGCTCGAGAAGAATGAGTATTCTGTTGTTTTAGGGTGGAACGTTCTGTAAATATCTATGAGGTCCATCTGGTCCAGTGTATCATTCAAAGCTCTTGTTTCCTTGTTGATTTTCTGCTTAGATGATCTGTCCATTGCTGAGAGTGGAGTATTGAGGTCCCCTACAATTAACATATTGTTATTGATATGACTCTTTATTTTGGTTAACAGTTGGCTTATGTAGATGGCTGCTCCCATGTTGGGGGCATAAATATTTATAATTGTTAGATCTTCTTGTTGGATAGACCCTTTAAGAATGATATAGTGTCCTTCTGTGTCTCTAATTACAGACTTTAGTTTAAAATCTAATTTGTCTGATATAAGAATTGCTACCCCACCTTTTTTTTGAGGTCTGCTGGCATGGAAGATGGATCTCTCTCCCTTCACTTTCAGTCCTGATGTATCTTTAGGTTCAAAATGAGTCTCTTGTAGACAGCATATGGATGGGTCCTGTCTTTTTATCCAATCTGCAACCCTGTGCCATTTTATGGGAACGTTTAGGCTATTCACGTTGAGAGTGATTATTGAAAGATATGAATTAATTGTCATCATGTTGCCTGTGAAGACGTTGTTTTTATAGATTGTCCTTGTAAATTTCTGTTGTATATCATTTTTGGGGTCTTTCTCCTTTTATAGAACCCCCTTAATATTTCTTGCAGGGCCGGCTTAGTGGTCACATATTCTTTCAGTTTCTGCCAGTCGTGGAAGCTCTGCATCTCTCCATCCATTCTAAATGACAGCCTTGCCAGATAAAGTATTCTTGGCTGCATGTTCTTCTCATTTAGTACCCTGAATATGTCTTGCCAGGCCTTTCTGACTTGCCAGGTCTCTGTGGATAGGTCTGACGTTATTCTGATGTTCCTCTCTCTGTCCGGTATTGTGATGCCACCAGCTTTGGTTTTCTTTTTCAACATTCCTGTGGCTATTCAGGGTCTATTCTGGTTCCATACAAGTTTCAGGATTATTTTTTCCAGCTCTGTGAAAAATGTTAATGGTGTTTTGATAGGGATTGCATTGAATGTGTAGATTTCTCTGGGTTGCATAGACATTTCAACAATATTGTTCCAATCCATGAGCATGGAATGTTTTTCCATTTCTTTGTGTCTTCAATCTCTTTCATAGGAGTCCTGTAGTTTTCAGATTACAGATCTTTTACCTCTTTGGTTAGGTTTATTCTTAGGTATCTTATGGTTTTTAGGGCATTGTAAATGGGAGTGATTCCTTAATTTCTCTTTCTTCTGTCTTATTGTTAGTGTATAGAAATGCAACTGATTTCTGTGTATTGATTTTATATCCCACCATGTTGCCCAATTCCTGTATGAGTTCTAGAAATTTTGGGGTGGAGTGTTTTGGGTTTTCGACATAAAGTATCATGTCATCTGCAAAGAGTGAGGGTTTGACTTCTTTTTTACCAATTTGAATGCCTTTTAATTCTTTTTGTTGTCTGATTGCTGAAGTTAGGACTTCTAATACTATGTTGAACAACAGTGGTGAGAGGGGACATCCTTGGTTTCCTGACAGAGATAAACTTTATAAACAAATATCACATTTATTCCGAGAAACAGAAGGATGGGCTTTTCAAAGAGATAACTTTTTCCAATTCTAATTACTTACATATCAACACCATCAAAAAGTTGAGAGCAAACACAAACACATGGACACACACACACACACACACACACACACACAACACCCAGAGAAATATAGAATTCTAAGTTCTCAGAAATGAGTAAGCCTGAAGTAAGCATCTGATTAGTGATGTGTTTGATAATAGTGTTTCCATAAAGGGAATAGGTTATTTTTAGGAGTGGTTGCTCCTCTAGATGGCATAAAAAAATATTCAAAATGCAATTTTCTGAAATATAGTATGGGTTTTCCTTTTATTTAAATGTGTTTACATACTCAACTAATTTTTATATGTTTTATTGACCAATATTATTTTATAATATTGGTCAATGTGAAAATGCTTGTCTTTTAGGAATAATGCAGCTAAATCTATTTTATTATTGTTTTGATAATTTATTATTTGTTTTGATAATTGAATATGAAAATTATTATAAAGTGCATTAAAATAATACATTATAGAAATATATGTTCGGTGTATTCTCCACATGTGAAATTAACTATTGAAAAAATAAGATACCACCCCCAGAGTAGAGAGTAAGCATTATATCTCATATGATTTCTTTTAAACTTAAGCCTTGGGTGCCTGGGTGACTCGGTTGAGTGTCCAACTCTTGGTTTTGGCTCATGTCATGATCTCATGGGTGGTGGGATTGAGACCCATGTTGAGCTCTGTGCTCGGTGGAGAGTCTGCTTGAAGATTCTCTCTTTCTGCACCTCCCCCCCCTCAAGTAAATAAATAAGTCTTTCAAACAATAAATAAATTTAAGCCTTTATCAGTTATTTGGAATGTTAAACAATATTCTCTGATTTCTACTTTTTAAAACTTTTCTAGCTTTAGTGAGATATAATTGACACAGACTTGATTTTTTTTGAATAGGGAGTATATTAGCAATACAGTATATTGAATATTGAACATGTTGTCTAATTTATTTTATGATTTTTTACATTTTGAAAGATTTATTGGAATTATTTATCATTTTTTAAGTGACTCTGGGCATGTTTAACAATGGCACTCCCTTTGTCCTACCAGTTCAGATGGGAACTTTCTGAACTCTTTACCATAAGTACCTGGTAGAGTTACTGGTGGTAAAATTCATGAAAGTATGGGGACCCCTAAGTCTATTCCTCCAGGAGTTTCTCACTTCCAATTTAATCCACACTCATCTTTCATAATATTTGTCAAATTATAATTTATATGTTCCTAACTTTTTATAGTTCTGGGAACTTTTGTTCCAGATAAGCAAAATCTCACTTGTATTTTTCTGGGTATGCATATCTCTCCAAATGTTGGGATGACAGTTTACCTTGTCCTCAGATCCCTGAGGGACCAAGAGAAGTTACTGACTTTCAGTTTGACTGTTTTTTTCCTTTTTGTAAGGACAGGATTAATGTCTTCTGAGTTCTTTACATATCAGAGGTGAAACTAGAAGATTGTTTTATTTTTCATTACTGCTATATAAAACAAAAAGTATCAGCAGAGGGTTTGAATTTTTTTTGTTATTAAATAAATACATATATTTGTGCTCTTGTATCTGTTTCTTTTTTATTTTATATTATCTTTAGCAAGAAAGCATAAATTTTACTGTTAAATATGTAGATCTAAATATGAGGAAATGTCTGAGTAGCTCAGTATTGCATCAGCCCAAATGTGTTTTTTTATTATTAAAAATGTGTGCTACTTTAATGTTGAATAACCAATTTTGGTAACATTTTGAAACCACAGAATAGCACTGTTTATCAAAAATAGCAGCTGATTGCCTCATTGGGGATTTACTATATATATATATTATTTCAGGGGAAACCAGATTCCCAAGGAAGTAAAGAGAAAGGTTTCCAGAAAATAAAGCTACAATGTATGTGTGTCATATCACTATTAAGTAGACTTTTAAGTTGGTGTAAGGATGTTAAAAAGTATGCCCTGCAGTATAAGAGTTATTTTAGAGAGATAGAAGAAAAGTGGATAAATAATAAATTTAAGAAAATGACAAAAAGTCATTAAAAATACTACTAAGATGATTTTCATATTACTGTCATGAAAAAATACAATAGCCCATATTTTTCATATATGTATTGGTTTTCAGATATTATTTTCATAGAAGGTGAATACTTTAAAAAATCTTCCCTTTGTCATCACATGAACTATATATACTCTTGTCTAAATAACTTGAATCCATTAATGCTAATATTTGTAAATAAAATTCACAATTTCTAAATTGACAAACTAAATGGAACAACTTTTTTAAAAGTTGTTTATTTTTATATACTGTTACTTGTGCTTTTAATATATTTCTGTCTTCCTTATTCCCAGGAGCTTAACTATATATTGTTATCCAGATATTTTCACCCAGTCACCCACATATAACACATGATCTGGACTAACCCATTCAGAGTTTCTTTGTCCCCTAATGACATGTTAACGTGAATATTAAATCTGGCCATTCAGAGAAAAACCACAGGACTTTTACTTGGAATTATGCTTCACATACACTTTTCAAGCTTATGGCGAATATGTCTGGATATTTAATGGGTATTCAAATTTATCTTGAGAACTTTAAAGCCAGGAAAAAGTCAAACTGCAGAAAACAGATTAAAGAAATGGAAAGAATCTGGGACTGGAGTGACATCACTGATCACTTTTGATCTTCTGAACACACAGATACATTGACCAAAATATTGTCCTTAATTTTTATGCATATAAGTCAGTTTGAATCAAGAGTCTTGCTATCAAACATATCTGTTCAAAGATGATTATTTCAACAAAGATAAAAACCAATATTTGCCTCCTACAGATCTGAAATGAGCATGTATTAAAAAATTTTTTAGCTAATTATTAATGATGAAATGAAGCAGGTGTTTACATAAAATTTAAAGAATGCAAAAAGCAGACACAGTTATGGACCAAGCATATTAAACTAAACTTGCTAATGTCTGCTAAACTTTTTTTTTTTTTCTTTTTCCCATGGGGAAGGAGTGTGAATCTCTTCACAGGACAGAATTATTTGCATATGCATTGACATTAATTCTCCATAAAATACCTAGTCTAATATAGTTCAAAGGCAGCAAAAGTCTAGAAGCAGATAAGCCAGAAGTATGTGACCATTATAAACAGTGACTGATTTTCCATTGCAGACACTGTAAGGGTAAATGAAAACTATTTCTCTGATTATAAATGGATAGATCACTTTCCCTGTTTCTCCATCCTCTTGAAGTGTTTCCCTGTAGACATAGTGAATCTGACTGTAACATAGTATATAGAGATAAATCTCATTAAAGTTTAAGCCCTGTCTCCAGTTTTTACAATGTATATTTATCTCCAAGTTTTCAGGCCAGATAACTTCTAGATATGTTAAAATGTTCCACCAGAATTAGCTCTGGGAAGTCTCTAAGGAGATGTACCAGAGACTATCAAGAGGCCTTTGTCTCTTGAGAAAATAAAAGAAATTTCATTGTTCTTTCTTCTGCTTTACTGTTTAAACTTGTGTGATTGTCTGTTTCATAGGAATGAAAATATGAATGCTTACTGAGTAATTAACTGGTTTTTTAATCTCTCTTCCACATTGGTACAGAAGTGGTTTTTGCTAGCAGAAATGTTTTATTTCTCCAACAATATACGAAATAATTTTTGCTTATTCCATATTTACTTACATATCTTATACATATGCTTTAGGGATTATAATTTTTAGATTTTTTTTTAAAAAAAGAGAGGTAACTATGGATCAATTTTTGCCAAATTTTTATTTTGATGTAGTTCTTTAAAAATTAATTTACTCTTTTGTTATTTATTAGTTATGATGTTCTTATTTTGACTTAATTTAATTGTTATGTGTCTTAGAAAACAATCTCTTGATTTGAGATATTCAAATATATTAATCTAGAATATACATTTACTAAAATGTCATATGTTCTATTTTCCATATATGCATACATATATAGCTTTTTTTGCAACTTTCATTAAATATTGCTTTGTTCTTCCTTAGTCATTTGAAAGAGACCTACCCTGTTTTAAATTCCACTTCTATCTACTTAAAAATTTGATTCTTTGATGTTCATTTATTGAATTTTCAGAGTTAAAGTTGAAAACTTGTTTTATTTCATCCTCTACACAAGTTTATTATATTTTATTTTCCATCTGTCCTGAATCTTTTAGAGCTAAATTTTTATAGTCTCTTATGGATTTATTCTTGTTATACTGTCTCTGTCAAGAATATTTACTCATGTACATATTTATTAAATAAGATTTACACAAAATATTCAACCATTTGTTTTAGAATTAATTCAGCACTCTTTGCATGTCACTTTATTCTAAGACTTTGCTATTCTTAAGTTCTTTTTTTTTTGATGTCTGATCTATTTGCTAATCTTAGAAAATTTCATTTTTGGGTTGTCTGGGTGGCTCAGTTGGTTAAGCATCTGCTTTTGGTTCAGGTCTGCATCAGGCTCCTTGCTCAGCAGGGAGTCTGCTTCTCCTTCTTCCTCTGCCTGCCATTCCCCCTGCTTGTGCGCTCTCTCTCTCTCTCTGTCAAAAAAATAAATAAAAAAAGAGAGAAATAAAATAAATAAAAAATAAAATGAAAAAAAAAGAGAGAATCTCATTTTTGACTGGACTCAGACTGAGGTAGAAACTCTCTCAAGAAAGTCTCTGTCTCTTGGCAATCTGTTCCTGGCATTTTTCTTTGGCCTCCATCATTCTCTTGGCCAAAAATTTAGCATATTCTGCCGCCTCTTCCTTATTTTTCTTAGGATGCTGTTTCTTCAGAGCGATATGCCGACATTTGTGTTTGAGGAACGGTGGAGTAACAAGATGCTGAATCTTGGGCACTTGGTTCTAGCTTTCTTACCTTCTTTGTTTAGGGGTTTTCTCACAACATATGGGCAGACGTCATCATCTTTAGAAAGACTGCAAAGTTTGTGAATTCTGCTAGCTCTTTTGCATGCCAGGCAATGAGGCACAGTAGTATCAGTGAGTCTAGGTATATCCTTCTCCCATTTTTTTTTTCAACGACCAAGTTGAGAACACTGAGATTGGCATCCACTATGAAACCTCATACAAATTTGTGCTTTTTTTCTCCAGTACTTGTCTGTAGCAGTAATGCCCCTTACTCAGCAACAGGTGGACATGGTCATGGGTTAAGGCACCTTGCTTCATGGGGAAGCCTTGTTTGTTATTGCCACCACTGATTCAGACCACATAACCCTTCCATTCTTCATCCAGAGCATCAGTAGCAAGTTCTGTGGCCATACACTTCTCTGCAAAGTTTACATTTATCATCCAGTTCATTGAATTTCTGGCAGCCAGGAGCTGAGAAAGAGATGTTCAGCTTAATCCTAAAGCAGCCTATCACCTCTGGGATGCCACAAGAAAGAGCTTAAATTCTTAAGTTTACTTCATCATACTGTGGTATGGAATAAAAAAGTATTACTTCAAGAGTTCAAAATCTATTTTATGTTTCCTTTTCCTTGATTTTTTTTTTTTTTTTGGCCTGGAATATGATGGATCCTATGAATCTACATTAATTACTTTTTTTCAAACCAGAAAATAATTATTTTCATTAGAGTAATAATATAAATATTTAAATGTACAATAACAAAATACAACCAGAAGGCTTTACAATGAAAAATAGCAGACATTCCTTGTTCTCTTCAATTTTTGTTCTTCAGATGAAGCAATGTGTGGTTCTTTATATGTTCCATGTGACTTTTGTTTCTGTATTTTCAGTATCATGTTTAGATGGCTATTCCTTGTGTTTTGAATTCTCAACCGTATTGACTTAAAACAATGAATGATAAGTAGTATCCCTCATAAACCACCCAGTACTGTTTCTCACATATTTACAACTTCCTTATGTTTAATTAATGTTTTCATGTACTAATCACCAATTCCTCATTAAAATACCCAATATGCAGTGTCTTTAATATAGTCAAAATCATTTATAAACTTCATGATTTCTTTTAAAAATATCCTTCCTGCATCTTTCCATCTTCATGTTTGTTTGTGTTTTAAGATTTTATTTTATTTATTTATGAGAGAGAGAGAAAGAGAGCATGCAAGTGGGGAGAGGGAGAAGGAGAAGTAGACTCCATGTTGAATGTGGAGCCTGACTAGGGGCTCGATTCCACGACCCTGAGATCATGACCCAAGCTGAAATCAAGAGTCAGGTACTCAACTGACTGAGATTTTCGATTTGCTAGTTTTGCTGATTTGCTATATAACAACGTCCTTGCCCTAATACTTTAGAGAAAGCCACACAATTTTAGCTAAAGCAGTAATTCTCAGCCTTAATTATTTGACTCTTAAGACATAATGTGAGTTGATTTCCTCTCTTTGAGAATCATGTGAGCCTGAACTTTCAAATTATTCTACTGTTATTACTGCTTTTAATATCCCAGTAATGAAACATTTCCAACTAATTAACATTTTTAACTTAGTGGCTTTTAGACTTAAACCACCTGGCATTTTTATACTTTACTTAACCAGCTTCACATATTGAGTTTACTTCTAAAATGGTTGTACTCTTTTATCTATTATGGTTTTTATCTCCATTTTCAGTGATATTAGACAGTACTATTAAGAACATTTATTTTTCTTTCAATTCACACCAGTGTTAAAAGAAATGCACTAATCTAAGCAGTCTTTTAGTGAATTCTAGTAAATAATATAAGTACAGGTGATTCAGGAATCAATTTGTCACTGTTTCTCACTTTTAGAGGTATTTGGTGCCCATGTATGCTTGTGTTGTGTCTTGGAAAAGCAAATGATTTTGTAATATTGGTGTGAAGGACATTTCTAGAAGTTACAGACACTGTAAGTGTCCTGCCAATATCTATGGAACTTACTATTTTTTTTCTTCCTGTTTATTAGAATCTAAATGTGAGTGATAAGGAAAAATCTGTGTCCTAAGATGGCCAACCAAGCCAGCCAGGGAGTCCCAGTCCTTTCCCCGGGGCTCTTCCGGGTTCTCTCTGCTCTCCTTCCCACACACGCCAATCCAGGTTCCTCTCCTTGCCCCGCTTCATGCACGTGCTGAGTGCCCAGTATGTGGAAGTAGAAGTATATAAATTACCCCATTTTTTTGTGCTGGGGGCTCAAAGCTTTGGAGATCACTCTCCTTTGAACCCGCTGACATTAAATAAACCTCCTATCCTCCAGATCTCCGAGTGCCGCTTGGTTCTTCCGTCCTGTGTTGCAGTCCAGGTTGCATAACATTTGGTTCCCTGACTGGGAAACCCAACTGCACTGGCCAATTGTTGCCACTGGCTTGGGGGCATCGGCGAGGTGGTGATGGAATGAGGGATCCTAACAGAGAAGGCGCACTCTGCCTAATTTTCGGCAGTCTCCCGCCCCAGTTGCCTTGGGTGGGCCCCACTCCATTGTTCCCGCCTGACACGAGGAGACTTGGCAGGTGAGGACCTGATCCAGACATTGGATTACAGTAAGACCTGGGGCCCCAGGACCCAGACAGGCCCACTCGTCAGGGTGGAAGAGGAGCTTGATCACCTCCCAGAGACCTCTTAGAGGTCTCACAGGTAGGGATTCCCAGGGAGGGAATGTAATAACTTCTGGAGTGAATGTTAAGTGAATGTACAGTCCGACCTGGCTTGCTCAAGTGGACTGATTCTGTGACTCCACGGGAGGACACCCTTAAGGCCCCCGGATGCCTATGGAGTCTGAGTGGGCCCATCTGTGATTCCATGGTGAACGGCATACAGTCTGGTGGCATTGGAAGTTTCTGATCGTAAGTCACAATGCTGAGACCGCTATGGTTAAGCCTCACCTGAGCTCCTTCGGGACATGGCCAGACAAGCATCTGATTGGTCTCCTCACCTCAGGAGGCACCTGCCCACTTTGTTTGTCTCTGTGCCACTGCACACGGGAACATCACCATGGAGTCAGGGCAGAGTAAACATACAGTCCTAGAGACCATGATCAAAAATTTCAAGAAGGGTTTTTTGGGAGACTATGGAGTCAGGATGAACCCTGGCAAGTTGAGAACCCTATGTGAATTGGAATGGCCCACCTTTAATGTTCGGTGGCCTTCAGAAGGGACATTGGATGTCCCAACAATTGGTCAAGTATGGTGAGTCATAACAGGAGAACCAGGGCACCCTCACCAGTTTCCAAGCATTGACTCCTGGCTAGGAATTGTCCAGACCCTTCCCCGCTGGGTGCGATTCACTTGCAATAGGCAGGGACAGGCCAGGGTGCTAATTGCCTCATCCAAGGGACCTAAAGAAGCCCCAGCCTCCACAAATCCTACCCAGAGAGCCCGAGGACAAACCGATCCTACCCCCACTGTACACACCCCCAAGGCCATCTACACCTGGCCCTTCAGCTCCAGATTCTCCACCGCCATCAGTCTCACCAGCGCCCCCAGGCCCAAAGGCTCCACTTTCTCCAGGATCAACAGCCAGGCTGTGCCCCAGGCCGGGTGCAAGCACCCTCCAAATGCTGGTACCAGAGATGCAGAACCAGAGAGGCACGAGGAAGATGGGACGGTTCAATCCAGCCATTCCATGATGTATTATCAGCCCTTCTCCACCACCGACCTCCTCAACTGGAAACATAACACACCATCCTACTCTGAGAAACCACAGGCTATTGTAGACCTCATAGAATCCCTCTTGCAGACTCATTGGCTACCCTAGGAAGACTGCCAACAGTTACTCTGCACCCTGTTTAACACAGAGGAAAGGAGGAGAATAACGAAAGGTGCATGGCAGTACTTAGAAGAACACACACCAGTGGGAGTCATTGACCCTGCTGCCTGGGCTAATATAGCTGCACCCAAAGAGCGCCCAGCATGGGACTTCATCACAACGAAGGGACAGGCCCACATCTGCCAGTACCAGGAGGCCCTCCTCCAGGGAATCCAGGCAGGAGCTAAGAAACCTATGAACATGACTAAGGTATCCTCCTCAGTCACTCAACAACCAGGGGAGTCCCCCGGGGACTACTACGAAAGACCATGTGAAACCTACAGGATATACACTCCATTTGAGCCTGAAGCACAGGAAAGCCAACAGATGGTAAACACCTCCTTCGTGGCTCAGGCCACCCCAGACATCAGAAAAAACTTCAGAAACTAGAGGGTTTCCCCAGGATGAACATCACCAAGCTAATTGAGATTGCCAATAAGGTCTACATGAACAGGGAGATCGCAGCTGAATGGGAAGCTGACAAAAAGATGAAAAAGAAAGCCTCCTCACTGCCACCCTGAATGAAAAGGATGACACAAAGGCGGGGAGACCCCGACCACTGAAAGGAGGGAGACCCAGAACCCTCTTGGCAATGTGGGACCAATGTGCCTACTGTAAGGAGAAAGAGCATTGGAAAAATGAATGTCCTGACTGGGGAAAGGCTCAAAAGCCAGCTGATACATGGAAGAATCCCAAGAGGAGGACCTCATAGGCCTTGTGAGAATAGACTCAGACTGAGTGGGACTCTTTCCTCCTTGGCCCCCGTGAGCCCATGGTCAGAATGAAGGTGGGGGGCCAACCAGTGACTTCTATGGTTGATACTGGGGCTGAGCACTCTGTTGTCACCTCCCCAGTGACCCTTTTCAGCAAAAGGACTACAAACATCCTTGGGGCCACTGGGATGCAGGCGATACAACAGCACTTTTGCCAGGCTCACCAGTATGAACTTGGGGGCCACAAGGTCTGACATGAATTCCTTTATCTACCTGATTGGCCCATCCCCCTTCTGGGCTGAGACGTACTCTCCAAGCTTGGGGCTCAGATAACCTTTGAGCCCACTAGACATACTAGCCTCCAAATGAACCCAAGGCAAAAGGAGACAGGGTCTCTGGTACTAGCAATTACCATGCCGAAGGAAGAAAAATGGAGGCTATTCTGTGCCCAGGCCCAATTGAGCAGCCTGCCAGAGTTCAGACTCGCCTTCCCTTCAGTATGGGCTGAAGACAACCTACCTGGACTAGCCCGGAATAGGGCCCCTATCATTGGTGAACTGATCCCAGGAACCCAACCTCAGAGGCAAAGACAATACCCCCTTCCATAAGAAGCTAAGTCCAAGAATATCTGGCCAAACTCAGAGAAGCAGGTATTGTAGCTGAGTGCGAGTCGGCCTGGAATACCCCACTCCCGCCAGTCAAGAAGCCAGGAGGGGGATACCGACCAGTTCAAGACCTGTGGGCCATCAACAAAGGGATTATCTCTCTGCACCCAGTGGTCCGGAATCCATACAACCTCCTCGGTCAAATCCCAGGGTCAGCCAGATGGTTCACTTGCCTAGATTTTATTAAAAAGGATGTCTTCTTCTGCCTCCACTTGACTCCCCAGAGCCAGCCACTGTTTGCCTTTGAATGGACTGGACCTGATACAGGGCGCCAGATGCAACTGACTTGGACGTGCCTCCTGCAGCGGTTTAAAAACTCACCAACCCTCTTTGGGGAAGCACTGGCCATGGACCTCGCCGGCTTCCCAAGAAAGGCCACGTGGTGTACCCTCCTTTAGTATGTGAATGACATCCTCCTCACCAGTGACACACAAGAAGACTGCACAAAAGGCACAAAGACCCTCCTACCGCTCCTGTCAGACTCGGGATACCGAGGCTCATAGAAGAAGGCACAAATCTGCCAACAACAGGTCTGATACCTTGGTTTCCTCCTCACCCAAGGGAAGAGAGAACTAGGGCCAGAGAGAAAGAAAGTCATCATCTCCCTGCCACAGCCCCAGACAAAAAGGGCCTACGAGAATTCCTGGGGGCTGTAGGATTCTGTTGCATCTGGATCCCTGGGTTCTCAGCAATAGCAAGACACCTCTATGATCACTTAGGAGGACCAGATCGAGAATGCCCTGCCTGGACTGAGGAAGCAGAAACTGCCTTCACAGAATTAAAGACTGTCCTGGGGCGGGCTCCAGCCTACCCTGGGGCAAGAACTTAATGTCAAGGTCTCTCATGCAGTTGTGTCCCTCATGAACGCACAGGGGCACTGCTTCCTTTCCAGCTCTCGGCTAGCACAATACCAAGGGCTCTTCTGCAAAAACCCGTGGGTCACCCTCGAAACAGTAAGGACATTAAACCCAGCCACCTTTCTCACCACAGAAGAGGGGGAACCAGACCATGACTGCTTTGAAGTAACTGATGAAGTCTACTGAAGCCGTCCAGATCTACGGGATCAAACCACAAAGAATCCCGAGCTCACACTGTTTAGTGATGACAGTAGTTACCTACAAGAGGGTGCCCAAAAAGTGGTTTATGCAGTGACCACAACCACTGAAGTCCCAGAGGCTAAGGCATTACCAGCTGGATGGTCATCAGCACAATGTGCTGAACTATATATGCCTTAGTCCAAGCCCTCACCCTCAGTGAAGGCAAGCGAGTCAACATCTATACTGACTCTCGGTACACCTTTGTGTAGAGGGCATCTAGTCAAGGAATACCATCAACTCACTCATCTGGGAAAAACTGCATGAGAGGCCCTTCTCAAGAAGCATTACTACATCTGTCAGCTGCCAGCACTGTGCCAAGCAATGAGTGAATGGTGCATAACATGCGCTAATAATAATGCTTAGTCTGCACCACAGCCCCCGCAGGTGTCCAGAAGATGGGAGCAACTCCCTTCGAAGATCTAGAGGTAGACTTCACAGATGTGCAGCCAAGCAGGGGGTTCAGATATCTCCTAGTAATAGTATGCACATAGTCTGGGTGGGTCGAAGCCTTCCCAATCAGGATGGAGCAAAACCGGGAAGTAGCTAAAGTCCTCTTGTGGGAGATAGTGCTCCGGTTCAGCCTGCCATTAACAATCCATAGTGACAATGGACCTGCATTTGTGGCCGACATTGTATAGGTCTTGACCAGATCTCTCAACATCACGTGGAGACTCCACATCACTTACCAACCCCAAAGCTCAGGGAAAGTAGATCAAATGAATCACACCCTCAAGGGAAGCTTAGCAAAGTTTTGTCAGGAGGCTAACCTCCCATGGCTGGATCTGCTACCCCTAGCTCACTGCATGCTTGGGACATTAGGTTTCTCCCCATTTGCATTAATATATGGACGGCCTCCCCTGTGCCTAGGGAGCCTTCCAGGAAACTTACACCAAGTTGGAGATAAAAAAATAAAGGAGCAGCTTCGGGCCCTGGGGGCCACCCTAAATAAATTACAAAAGTACACCACTGAGAAGGCCCCAATCTCCTTAGGGTCGCATACACTCCTTCAAGACAGGGGACTCAAGATTGGATGAGATGCCACCGACTGATGGACACCTGCTCACCATGGTCCCTAGCTCTCATTGGTGTGATTTCCCTCATTTTGGGAGTCGGACTCTACACTGTTGCCCTCCTGACTGGACTTTCCCCCAGAGGCTTACTATTATCATTGCTTATTGGGTCACCCTAGGGTATATTACTGCACTTAGTTGTCCACAGGCTTTATCTGCTGTTCGGGTTAGCCTCGATGGCTCCCTCTAACTAAAGTTGTAGACCCCACTTTTACTGGTCCTCTGCTGTCTACTCCTAAGTGCATTTCACCATGGTTTTCCTGGCCCCAGTTGATCTCAGTCTTCTGCTACCTGGTGTGCTATTCCTCCTCACTGCCTCTAGCTTGCCTGGCCTGGCAAGGGGGAAAACTCTTGTATCACCATTACTGGCAAATGGACTTTCCAGCTTATCCCCTCAATCCCGCACTGGCACCCCTGCTGACTTCTTCCACCTGGGATGGACACACACCAAAGGTTGACCTCCACTTTGATGGATGCCAGCTTCTTGATACCTCCTGGGAACCTCATAGATGGTGTTCCTACCATGGCCCTCACTCAGGTCACTGGCGGATAGATATCTACATCTGTGGGGCCCTACACCTCAAGAGCCAAACACCTACTCCCAGTTCTGCTCACAAGCCTGGGGATGTGAGTCATGGGTGGTGACTTGGCCAGGAATGGAACAATGGTCCAGTGGGTGGTGGAGCCTCAAACAGCACAGTGACATCCGGATTTCCTTGTCATGCAACGCCACCCCATCCTCTTGCCCTAACAATCACTGTATACTGCTCAATCTCTCAGTCCTAGAACCCAATGCCACATCATGGGCCACAGGAATCACTCTCCTGTTGGGCCAATATCACTCTGTAGGGACTGACACCATGGCCAAGTTTATGATTAAGTCTATGTTCACCCCAAGCCTTTGCCATCAACCCTCAGAGTCAGACAGAAAATAACTCACCCTGGCATATCCCTGGGTCCCCCATCCACACACAGCAAGCATCTGTAGTGCAACTGTTAGGTATGATTAACACCTCCCACCAAGCGCTTAACCACTTGAATCCACCCCTAGTGTCTGACTGCTGGATCTGTATGAAGCCTGGTCCTGCCCAATACCCAGGTGTCATCCTCAACCTGTCCACTGTGTCACCTCCCACCTCGGCATTGGGGACCTCAGATTATCCCTTTCTGGCTCCAGTACTGCTGTATGGAAACTCTTCCTCTCCTGTTATGGGTTACAGTTGGGTCTGTGCACCTTATAGCACTTTTCTGGCTTGTGATCAAGGTGTATATGTCTGTATCACCCCGCACAATCAGTCATGCATGCTTGTCAATCTCTTACTCGATCTTTCAGTCCTCCCTGGGAGCAATGCCCCACTTACATGGAGACCTCCTGGCTGCCCCCAACGCTCCCCTGTGGCCACCCCTCTTATTGTGAGCCTGCTGGCTGCATCAGGTGTCACCCTCAGCACCACTGGTGTCAGGATGTCTCAGGTTCAGTACCAGGGGCTAACTCAACAACTCACGGCAGATTTTTCTACACTCACCCTGGCCCTGCAGCACCAAATCGATTCACTGGCCTCAGTGGTCCTCCAAAACAGGCTCAGGCTCATGACTTGCTCACTGCTGCGCAAGGAGGACTCTGCCTCTTCTTACAGGAGAAATGTTGTTTCTATGCTAATGAGTCGGGGGGTGGTCCAAGAAACTCTGACCCAATTACAGGAATGAGTAAATCACCGGTGGGAAGCACTCCAGCAGACGACTTGGTGGGATTCCCTCTCACAATGGTTCCCTTGGTTCGCCCTCTTCATTGGTTCCCCTCCTAATGCTCCTCCTCACAGAAGCATTTGGTCCTTATTAATGCCCTTACTAGGTTTATCACTGCTCAAATTGCTAAGATCAGACTCCAGTTGCTCCTTACTCACTATTGCTCCTTAGAGAATGAAAATGATGCCTTCTAAACTAGGTGTTTAAAGGTCATCAAAGGGGGAAATGATAAGGAAAAATCTGTGTCCTAAGATGGCCGACCAAGCCAGCAAGGGAGCCCCAGCCCCTGGCCCAGGGCTCTTCTGAGTTCTTCTCTCCACTTCCTGTGCATGCCAATCCGGGTTCCTCTTCCCGCCCCGCTTCATACACGTGCCAGGAGTGCCAAGTATGTGGAAATAGAAGTGTATAAATTGCCCCCTTTGTTTGTGCTCAGGGCGCAGACCTTTGGAGATCACTCTCCTCTGAGCCCACTGGCATTAAATAAACCTCCTCTCCTCCAAGATCTCTGGGTGCCACTTGGTTCTTCCATCAGGCGATCCAGTCCAGGTTCCATAACACGAGGACCTACAAATCTTTGTCTGAGGTTTGGTCTGGCCACCTGAGTCTTGCTGTTTATAGAGAAGTCTGGAAGTACCATGAGTTTAACCAATTATTGACAAAATTTGTGGGTAAACCATCTAGTTTCTTCTTTCACAGGGAGCATTACAATTAGAACTCTCATCTGAGTTGAATCAGGATGGTGCACAGGTAGAAGGAACTGGCCAGTGTAATATTTTTGGAATTTTCCAAAAATAAGGAACATTTGAAAATTATCATGGACAGCTGATTTTTCTTAACTATCATTAACAAACTTAAAAATATATTAACTTGCATTATCATGTCAGCCAAATGCCAAACCAAGGAATGGTGTGAAAGTTAAATAGATTTTATATAAACATTGAAAAATCCCCTCTCCTTCAGAGACCAGAGCTAACTGTGATAAAAATTTAGGCTGAGAATCTCATGATTGAGTAGCTAAATTGCTGCAATGGTTGAATTCACAGCCCATGCAATTCCCAGTATATACTAGAGTCAGAGTCCCTGATAGGAAAGGAGTGCATCGCTGCCACATGGGATGCAGACATGTGAGTGAATGTGCTAGACATACTTTAATTCCCAAATTCCCCTGAAACTTTTGGGCAAGCAAAAGTGAATTCTTCTTGTAATAGAAGAGTTACTTTTGTCTGGAGACTGTATTGAGGCCTTACCTGAGTTTAGATAACTTGCTAGGTGATGTTTATTGTATCAAGAATTGTGAAATATCTGAATCTTCCCTATTTGCCAGCTAACATGTTAGTATACCACAGTTTTATGGATTCTAGTAAAAAAAACCCCAAGACTCCTGTATCAGAGACAAAAGTTTGTATTACTCAAGCCATACTAAGTATGAATGGATTTGCCTCTTTCTTTCAGAAAACAAAAAGAATGCTCTGGACATATACTGCAGAATGTTTACTTTATACTCTACTGTCAGAGCCCTGAGGGGATTGTTTTTCTTGGCTCTTTATCATGAAAAGCTAATGGCATTCATAGAGCTAAAATCTACAAAAGAACGTGTGTGAAGGGGTGCTATGGTTGCAGTCCCTTGGAGTTTTTCACTGTCATGTTAGCTACACTCAGCCTCCAACAATTCATGAGAATTGTGATTGAAGTGTTCTTACCAGTTTATGGCTCCAGAGGCTCCTCTGTTCCAGGTAAGCAGCTCATAGCTATCATCCTTTTCATTTGCCTATCCTTGATTTTCTGATAGTTCCACGAAAAAAAATGTTGATTTTTCTCTCCAATTTTCTCAGGTTTTTTTTTTTTTTTTCCTCTTGTTTTAAGAGCAGGAGTGACAAGTTCTAAGCTCTTAAATGTCAGCCCTGAAACCAGTAGTATTTGTTTATGTCTTGCCTGAAATTAAGTAACAACCTGCTAACTGGTCTGCTTTTACTCTTCCTATCTACCCTGATTTTGCGACACAGAATCTAGAATTGGCTTTCAGAATCATAAATTTCCAATGGATTCTCATCACACCTACAATAAATATGAAATCCTTTCTGCAGTCTTCAAGACCTCCATGACCAGGTGTCCTCATTCACCACTTGTCTCGCCATTCACCACAATATTGCTTTGTTGTGTTGAACAAGCCAAACTCGTTCCAAATTCTGGACTAATATACTTTCTATTTTCTCCACCTTGCATTCTGTCCACGTAACTCCATCCCTCATTTCATGTAGGTTTCTCAAAAGTTGTCTCCATCATCATAGTCTTGCTATCAGTTCTACCTAAAATCAATACCCAAGTAAACCCACTGCATCATTTACTGTTTTATTTTTCTTCATCATATTAACACTTTCAGAAATTAAATGATATAATGAAGTATCTATGTATTCAATGTGCCCTCTAAAATATAAGCTCTATGAGGGTAGGGAACTTTTCTCTCTTGTTCACTACTTATTGCCAACGTGGCATCTAAAGTATGTGTGACATGTGGTAGGCGATCGAGAGTATTGATTATATGAATGAATAAATCTCTGACATCCAGAGTCGTGTGCTCTAAAATGTTGGTCAATGAAATTGATGGGAACATAAGATCAGTAAAAGGTCTTTTTATGTGAAATATTCTGAATTTTCGTAAGATGAATAGTTTTGTAGATTATTCATCATTCCCTTGGTGTCTCTGTTGCTTATTATAGGATTTGGACTCCTACAGTGATATCAGAGGTCTTAACTAAAATGGGATTGTAAAAATACATGACAACACACATGAGTTAAAAAAATACAAAGTATCATACTACTCTTTGAGGCAGGGTTTTTACTGTTACTTGTCTATCTGCTTCTGTGGGTTATTGAATTAGTAAAGCATTCTAAGATTATGCAACTTAAGTTGGCCTTGTCTTTCTGTTAGCCCACAAACACTAGGTAAAATATTTTAAAATTCCACCATCACATTCAATGAAGAATGTATGGTGGTCACATTTTAAAATTATGTAATAAACTATTTATTTTATAGATTATCTTGCATAATCAGAACTCCAAAGGGAGAATTTCAAATGTTAAAATATTGGATGTGGAAATTGTAGTATTTTTTTGCAATTGTTTAAATTATTATTTCTTCACACCGATAAAATTCACAGTATGCCAGTGAATTTGATTATTTTAATTCCTTAGAATATATTGCTCTACCTTTTGACACAAATATTATTTCATTTATGTCTATGTCATTAAAATTTATAGCTAATTCATCAATTTTTTAAATTACAATATGCCATATGTTGTACCCTGAAAATATTATAAATTTTAAAAATATAACAGTTAAAACTATAGTTTTCCATTTTCTGATGAGGTAAAGAAACAATATCATTCATGCTTTCTTTTCTCCAACTCATTCTTGAAGGGTTCACAGAATTCTCAGATAAAGAGAAAGATCTGTCAAAATAAAATAAATGTTAGGGGAAAATTTAGGGAGAATTAGAAAGTGGATGGGTTGACATTTATGTGGTAACTGGAACTCAAGAGAAGATGGAAGAGTGCCATAGATAGGAAATAATGGAGAGAGTGGGCGAATGTGTTCTGGGTAATCCTTTTAATTCTTTCTGGTAGTGACTAGAGGACATTCAGACATCAGACAGCTGAGTACCTGGCAGATTTAGCAGACTGGCCTCTGATGTCTTTTTGAGCCCTGGTAGTGTGTCAGTGGTTGACAACATGAGTATAAACACTGGCTGTCCCCTTAATAGTCCTTTCTACCAACTAACTGACATATCTCAAGAATTATAAATATGTAATATATTTCTACAATATTTTTAATGTCTGTAAAATCAGTCCAAATATTAGCTGAGAAATTTGAAATAGTCTTTGAAATCTCTCTTTTATTTTATAAAGTTAAGAAAACGATTCTCCCGACCATTGGGGGAATATGTTAATTTCTCTTTTATTCCTTTAGAGATAGGTAAGAGCTTTGCTGGAGGGCAGCAGCTAGGAGTGAATTAGAAATGCATAATGACTATTCCATTAAGTTTCCTTTGATGCTTTGATTTTAATTCTTCAATATTAATATTGTTTTTTGATGTTAAAAAAGGAACTAAATTTTGCTTGGAAAACACTGCTAGAATATTTGTCTTTACCTGTAGTCCAGCTTGGCAAATTGGATAACTGATTGGTCAGTGTGAAATAAATGTAACTGGCTGTTTGGAGAATGCCTACATTCATCAGTTACATCACTAAAAATAGTCACAAGAATTTACATATGTCTTTTTCCATATCCATTCATCAAAAATTGATACCTAACACCATCCAATTCAATAATTCTCATTTTTAAAATATAAGTGAACTACAAATACGAGATTGTTTGCCTCTTCTCATTTCCACCATATACAATGTCACAGTCCTAACATTAGTTTTGAATAGCTGAGAGAGACATAAGAAAAATTGGGATATGAGTTTAGATTGTGATATGTCCCCAATTTTAAGCAGGTCATACTTATTTTCAATTCTCGCTTTGACAATATGTATTGGTGGTTTGATGTTGGACAGTTTATTTAACCTACCTTAACCTCAGTTATAAATTTCATTTGTAAAACACAGAATGTGAGTCTAGTTTTCAGAGTTGGCAGGCTGCAGTGAGATTAGTATAGCAAAACAAGCACAAAATCAGGAACTTAGAACTCAAGGCATTGTGTAATAATTGTTAAGTGAGTTTATTTTATGCAAATTAAAATGAGAATTAACATAAACTATTTAACAAATTATTGAGCAAAAAATGTTTTTACATGTCAATAACTGGGCATTATACTTAGATTGTATAAACTGCATAGTTATATGTGTGTATAGTGAATACACAATCATGGAAAAATGAAATAATTCACTGTCAAAAGTATAAATGGAAAATTATTGCATTTAAATTTTATCTAATCAATACATGTAAACCCAAAACATTGTCTATTACACATTATGACATGCTACATGTTGACTTTTATGATTTTTTTAACTGAAAATTTATTAGAATCAGAATTAGTTTCACAAATCTTTCATTTTTTTTTTATTTCTTGGCTAGTTAAAGAGTACATCTATTTATTTTGGTGTACTTGAGAGCATGCATGATTATTTTGCCCTTAATAAATATTGTACTACAGATGCTAAATTGGCAAATGTTGTCCTACTCTCAAATTTTTTTAGACTATTGAAACTTCTAAGTTGATTGTCCTTTTCTGACAATCTATCAATATCAAAGAGAAATACTGGTTTATGATCTTTGTGGAATGGTCAGGACATATTGGTTAGAAACACAGGTATATCTATAAACTTTACATGACTTTAACTTGTACCAATAATATGTCATATAGTTCGAGGGGAGGGGGGTGGGGGGATGGGTTGACCTGGTGCTGGGTATTAGGGAGGGCACGTTCTGCGTGGAGCACTGGGTGTTGTGCGCAAACAATGAATCATGGAACACTACATCAAAAACTAATGATGTAATGTATGGTGATTAACATAACAATAAAAAATTAAAAAAATATGTCATAAAGTTCATGAAGAAATCCATTTCTGGATTACATAGAGTTATTCATATGATATTGGATGACACTTAACTTTTAAATAAATGCCTCCAAAATTCCATCCATGCTGTATGAAGACATGAAAGTAAGCTCACTTTTCCATATCTGTATTTTTACTAGTCTGAGCATGTAGGTTTGCCCTTCAATACTTAGTTCCTTATCTTGTTCTGTCTGCTGATTAAGTGGATATTACTTAATGACCCAAGAGGATTTTGCTCTTATGCCTGGAAACCATGTGATTTATTTTTCTCCAACAGTAATATTTTACCAAAATATGAGCAGATACTAGGGTCCATCAAAATGAAATGATTTTAGGGATGGTAAAAGGTGATATTTTGACAGCCAAATATCTTTTCCCATGTGTTGATGTAATATATAAAACTTCAATTCTTTTCCGTTTGCAAGTAATCATCTTCTCACTATGTCCTCATATGGCAGAGAGAAAAAAGCTCTGGTCTCTCTTCCTCTTCTTAGAAGAACACCAATCCTATCAGGAGGGCCTTACCTTCATGACCTCATCTACAACCTAATTGCTTCCCAAGGCCTCACTTCTAAATGCCATCACATTGCAGGTTAGGGCTGCAGCATATGAATTGTAGAAGTGGCGCTCCAGCATTTAGTCCTAAAAACAAGTTACATTGGGATCCCAGAAATAAAAGGAATACTTTCAGACAGGTTTTAATATATCAGCTAAATGTTTTGGAAATAGAAGGAGGTTTATGGGCACACCAAAAATGGCCTGATAATCCACGTAGAAAGAATAAAATGAACAAATGGAACAGACATGACACTATGTGGACTGTTCAGGGAATAAGGATAATTTGATACATCAGGAGCTATTTTTGCATGGGTAAGAGTACTGGCAGGTTTCTGGAAAGGGACCCCTCACTGTGATGGAACTTTCATAACCCTTATGTATTAGTCTATTTTCAAATTTCTTTAGTTCTCTATTTATGAAATCTTAGTTTTCCTTGAAGGAATTTTGGTAAAAAAAAATATTTCAACACCCTTTCAAAAATGAAATTCAAACAATTTATTTTTGTTATCAATTTCCATGTACAATTAGGTTATAATATAGATTTTCTCTACCCTGGTAGTGGACAGTGGAGGAATACTCCAGTCCTACCTAAATACATGGGGATAATTTTGATCTGTTTAGGTTTTCAATGCACTTCTTATGTTAGGCAGAATTATAAAATGACCCCTCAAGATCCCCTTTTTCTGGTGTACATACACTTTTTCTCCAAGTTATTAAATCAAACAGCAGATTAGGTGCTGGTATGAAGGAATTTTGAGGACATCTTTAAAGTCACAAATCAGTTACTGATAAAATGGAATATTATCCTTAATGGGTCTACCCTAGTTAGAGTAGCCCTTAAAAGAGACTTAGCTCCTCCTAATGAAAAAGATATAGGGGTGCCTGAATGGCTCAGTTGGTTGAGCTCCTGACTCTTGGTTTTGGCTTAGGTCATGATCTCAAAATCATGAGATTGAGCACAGCGTCAGGCTTTGCACTCAGTGCAGAGTCTGCTTCAGATTCTCTCCCTCCTGCTCTCTTCTCTCTCAAATAAATAAATAAAATCTTAAAAAAATAAAAGAAAGAAAGAGAGAAAAAGAAAGAAAGAAAGAAAGAAAGAAAGAAAGAAAGAAAGAAAGAAAAGAAAGAAAGAAGAAAGAAAGAAAGAAAAGAAAGAAAGAAAGAAAAAGAAAGAAGAAAGAAAGAAAGGGAAAAGAAAAGAAGAAAAGAAAGAATGAAAGAAAGAAAGAAAGAAAGAGAAAGAAAAAGAAAGAAAGAAAGAAGAAAGAGAAAGAAAGAAAGAAAGGTGCAAAGCATGAGAAGGAATAAGAGTAAGATTCTCCATTTCTGGCTTTTAATGTCACATAACATTAAAGGGGTCACATGACAAGAAGTCCCATAACTGCTGGAAACTGAATTTGGACAACTTGAATGAGCTTGAAGTGATTTTTCTCATTGCCTGGGAAAACATGGGCTGGCCTGCACCCTGATTTCAGCCTATGAGTCTTTGAGCAAAGAATCTAGTTATTCTGCAACCAGACTCTTGACCTACAGAAATTATGAGATAATAAATCGGTGTTTTTTAAGCCTCTAAAGTAATGTTTCTTTGTCATACAGCAATAGAAACCTAATATGCTTGTCTACATTCTTCACAATGTTCGTGTTAGGAATGATCTTTTTTTTTTCAGTGCCTGGAAAATAGAATTTCTGATTTTATATCCTTAATATATGGAACCTATTTGTAACAAGTTCATTAGTGACTAAGTTTAAACCAAAAATATTAGAGCTATACTAGGAACAGCTCATAATGAATGGAATTTTGACTGCATGCATTATGCTCTTTGTTTCTATTTATCCTAAGGCCAACATAATTAATTAATTAATTCTTAGGAGTCTCATTACTATTTCCTATGTTTATCACTATTTATGTGTTAAAGAATTGCATTAGCAAGTCGCCTGGGTGGCTCAGTTGGTTAAGTGTCAAGACTCTTGATCTCTGCTCAGGTCTTGATCTCAGGTTCCTGAGTTCAAGCCCCACATTAGGCTCCATGCTGGGTGTGGAGCCTACTAAGAAAAAAAAAAAAAAAAAAAAGAATTGTGTTAGCACTAATCACTATCAATTGCTACTGATAGTAACCCCTTTGGCAATTAACTGACAAAGTAAAATCATTAGTACAAAATCAGTTTGTATTTGATTACCAAAAATATCAAGTATCAATATCTCACCTCAAGATACATAGTAAGTGAAATTACCTTGACTTCAAAAAGGAACTCTGATACTATTTTGTTGGAGATATAGGTAGTATAACTCAAGGAAATGGTTGTAATCTGTAGCTAAATTTTTATATATTTGGATATGCTCCCTTTATCTCTCTCCACTCATATACAGTTGTTTTGACGGTCTCCCCAATGGGAGATGTTATTATTATTTATTTTTTTTAAAGATTTTATGTATTTATTTGACAGAGAGTGAGACAGTGAGAGAGGGAACACAAGCAGGGGGAATGGCAGGCAGAGGGAGAAGCAGGCTCCCTAATGAGCAGGGAGCCAGATGTGGGGCTTGATCCCAGGACCCTGGGATCATGACCTGAGCTGAAGGCAGACGCTTAACTGACGAGCCACCCAGGAGCCCCCGAGAGAAGTTAGTATTTAATGTTTATTATGTACTTAGCACTGAAAAGAATTAGCTTTGTTTCAGAACTTCAGAAACTAATCAGGATCCTGCATTGAGTTTGGGGAGGAGTGAGGGGCAGGGAGGAATCAGTCCCACAGTAAATTTTCAAGTCAACATTTCTGTTAGTCCTGCTTAGACAATGTAAATAAACTGTGCCTTTTACTTACTGACCTGGACTATATATTGCAATCTTGCACAAATAGTTAGACCCCTACATTGTTTGCATGTCTGGTACTCTGATTCCCCAGAAAATGGTTTCACTTTTACTCTACTCATATCTTTCTTGATAAAACCACCTCTTCTAATAGTAAGATTTTTAGAGGTAAAACAGATTTACATACAGTTTCAAATGTTATTGTTTATTGGCTCTGCTACTGTTATGTAACATTAATTTTCATTTCAAAATCTCCTTTGTTATCTATCTAATTGTTTGTACCCTGAATTATATACTGGGTGAAAAACAACTTGAGTGCTCCTTACATTTTGCTCTATTCACTGGTAATTAATGTCCCTGCTGATTTTCCTCTAGTCATGGGCTTCAAATAAATATTTCCTCCGATCTCTAAATAGTAGAAGGGAATTTCCTTTCTTTCTCTTTCTCACTCTCTCCCTCTTTCTTTTCTTCTCTTTTTCCTTCCTTCCATCCTCCCTCCCCCCCCCCCTCTCTCCCTTTCTTTCTTCTTTCCTCCTGGCAGAAATAACAGATTCCAAGAAGAGGGAAAGTTAGAATGATACACTTTTTTTAGATATAGTCTTTGAACTTACTACTTTTTCAAAAAAAATTCTAACTCCCCATTCCAAGCAATAAGATAAAGGGGCAACACAACTCTATTAACGGTTTGAAACAGAAGCACACATTTTCATTTTAGCTAAATGAGATGAAAAGTTAATCTTCACACTTCTAGTTCTCTCTGATATACTAGGAGTTATATTTACACAATGCAAACACAAACAAAGGAAGTTGAAAATTTTGTTCTATTGACCTTCAAGATGATTTCAAAAGTTGTTTTTGAAAAATAAATATAAAGGTAATCAAATGCACTCTCCAAAGCTATATATCGTTTTTATATTCTTGTAGACTGGTACAACTGGTTTAAATAAAATAAATTCTTGTAAATGAAACTCAGTCCAGTACCAAATACCAAATTTTAATTATTTTATTTCAATTACTTCAACATAAACTTGTAAATCCATTCTAAATCAAAAGAGGTTATGAAATGTTAGCTTCATGTTTAACTAAAATGCTTAATAATACATTATTTTTATTTACACAGTTGTAATTGTTTAGAGTTCATTTTGGTCTCCTCATATGTGTATTTCAATATATATATATAAAATATATATTTGTATTTCAAATTATATATATATACATAAATAATACTTGTTTTTTTTCATATATATATAATATTTGAATGTCTTTTGACATTTTTGAAATGTAAAACAAATAATGTTTTGTTTGTCTGTTTGTTTCTTTAGTCCTGTATATCTAGTATCGTATACAAGACATGATGCCTTAGAGCAGATATGATCTTTTATTTCAAAAAAAATAGTAATGCATCTCTTAATATATTTCTTAAAATGTTTGTGTATTTGCTGCAGATTGGCAGTTTGACTCAGAATATTTGTAAAAATAGAGAAATATAGTGATTATTTTTTGTTTACTCTCCAAATCATTAATATGTTTCTCACAAAATCTAAAATAATCTCTGTAGTGCACCTACTGATATGATTGTTAAGATATAAATAGGTTACTCCAGAAAGTCTCAGTATATTTCTTCTGACAGATGTATTAAATTAAACAATTAAAGTAAAATCAATTAAGTGCAAGCGGCAGACAAATATTTTACAAATATGTGTGTAATTACTATGTTAATCCCCAATCAAGCCTTTAGTTTATGTCATGCTCTTTTTACCCCTCCAAAAGGACTAAGGACTAAACATTCCTATTATCCCTATTTCACAAGTTTCATTTTCAAATGAAAATTCATTATGTTGCCATGTCCTTATGACTTTTGATTTTCATTAGAGATCATTATACTATGGGGAAATAACCATATCTCAGAGACAATATAAGCAGGGTCTTCTTAGCTTTGATTACTTAGCATTGTGTTTTTAAATTAATGTCTAAACACTGAGATCAATTAACATTTTCAAAGAAAATATTTTCTGCACAACAAATTGCATTTAAATTGTCTTGTGGGAAATTCATTGTCATAATGTGTAATTTAAGAAAATTCCTATCACTGCTTGGTTATGATAAAATGAAAAGTCTGATAAACATTAACCCCTACAAACAGATAAGAAAATAGGAAATGAAAGTTCTCTTTAAAGTGTTGAAATGTTTTAGAATCGATTTTCATGTCAGATGATTCATGTAATAACATAAAGTAAGGCAGAATGCTTAAGGAATAATAAAGAGAAAGTAAAAGTCAGTGTCTTGCATCTCTGGAACATTTTGTATGGTGGCTAACACAGCTTTTCTTAATGCTAAGAAAAAATTCAAAGAGTACTTTTTTCAGATGGCTTATATCAAGTAGGAACATATATTTAACATATTTGGATAGAGAGTGAAACATTATTGAGGAAATTGAAAATACAAAAACAAACACCCGCCCCCCCCCACCACTTTACCTAGCTATGTGTGAATTCAATTCCGGAAACAGCCGTTGGTCTTAGGCTCCAATGAGCAGATGTTTCAAACACATTTGGGAAGCTTAAATAATTCCAGGAGATGGACACCTCAGCTTTTCACACCAAACTCATCTTCATCTTTGAACCCCAAATTGTAGTTCTGATTATAATTGGGAAATGTGCTTTTTTTTTCTCCAATGACATGAATAGATACTGAAAACAACACTGAGGTTGATGCTGAATGATAGACTGAAAAATAAACCCAAATATCAGCTCAGTGACTCAGCCTAATGTTGGTTTCCAATGCAAGCACTTTGAACTCCATCATAAGAAAAAAATACCAAAGGTGAAAATGAATAAAGCATCCAATAATTAAGAAGCAGAGGTAATATTAAAAACCAAATGCACATGAAACTGCAACATCCTCTCTAGAGCTTACATAGAACACATCATATTATCATTGGCACCAGAGATCAGGAAATGCAGATGTTGTCTGGATAAGGAAATATTTAAAATGCCTTTAAAAAACTCCACTTTTACATTCATCATGTGTTGACTGTTTTTATTCATAAAATGTACCTGGGTAAGGTGCATCTTTTGTTGTTTGCATGGTGTTGTTAGCTCTTTGTGGCCTGATCTAATGCATAGTCTGGATGTAGACTGCTCTTTATAACAGGTGCACTGTAACTTCTAAGTTACATACCTGAATATGTGAGTATTGGATTTGACTAAACTGTATTGTTAAAGGTGGAACTGGGTATATGCCAACATATTATTAAATGGGAATTATTGAGTACATATACATTTATAAAGGGTTTGATCTTAAATCTTTGAATGATGAAGTTTAATATTGCATCAGAAAAATTAGAATTTTAGAGAAAAATCTGTAATTCAGGAGTCAAAGCATATGAAAAATATTTTGCTACAAATAGAAAGACAACATTGCTGTTTGTAGATAAGAATACTGAAAAACAGGGGCGCCTGGGTGGCTCAGTCATTAAGCGTCTGCCTTCGGCTCAGGTCATGATCCCAGGGTCCTGGGATCAGGCCCCGCATCGGGCTCTCTGCTCAGCAGGAAGCCTACTTCTCCCTCTCCCACTCCCCCTGCTTGTGTTCCCTCTCTCGCTGTGTCTCTCTCTGTCAAATAAATAAACAAAATCTTTTAAAAAAAAAGAATACTGAAAAACAGTTACTTTAAATACAGTAATATATTTTAGTGACAGGAATGCTAAAATGAAAAATTCAGTGGGGACAAAAAGACCTGAGTTAGAATCACAGATCTGTCCCTAACATGCTTGTATAAAACTTTGCAATTTAATTAACTTCTCCATACCTCAGGATTATTATTATTTTAAAAGGTAATGGGAATTCTCACTTCAAACATTTGTTGTGACTAATTCATGAGTTCATATAAGAGAAAAGTCCTGGTGGCTGATGAACATGTAAAAGCATGTGTTTGTTTCGTCTTACAATTATATAATGCTGCCTTAAAGTCACTTTTTGATTTAAAAAAAATCATAAATATGGGGTGTCTGGCTGGCTCAGGCAATTAAGCGTCTGACTTCGGCTCAGGTCATGATCCTCGCTGAGTCTGCTTATCCCTCTCCCTCTCCTTGCATTCCTTCCCCTGCTTGTGCTCTCTCTGTCTCTCTCTCTCAAATACAGAAATAAAATCTTTAAAAAAAATTATAAGTATAGGAAAGGTAAAATTAAATTAAACTGAAGAGATTTAAAATAATCCCATGTATGAATGTATAATAGAAAGTAGATTATTAAAATGCAAGCACACAAAAATAATTGCTTTATTTTTATTCACTTTTGATATAATTTTTCTCATCATTCTGTATTTAGTCATTAGAAAGGATTAATGAAATTATATATTTCTCCTACATCAATTTTAAAATATAACACATAAAGTGAAAAAAATATTATTTACTACAAAATATTAAGTGACCACAACTTTAATTTTTGAATTCAGGTTTTTATTTGTAATGTTTCCCTCTTGAAAGTTGCAATTCAAGTCTACTGGAATGTTGTATTTGTGGAATTTACATTTAATGGGTGCCGTTTTATAGATATGTATCAAATCAGGAATGGATTAAAGAATACTTAGCTCTATCAATATTCCAACTGTCTTTCTCATAGATAGTAAAGTACTGGTTCTATTAGGTATATGGACATGTAAAGAACTAAAATTTCCATGACATTTAATTGAAAATAAAGTGGGAGCACTTTCCTACCAGAAACCAATAAAAACATGAGGTTAATTTAGACATCTTGCAGACAAATTCATATCCAGAGTAAGTGTTCATTTTAGTAAGTACAAAATGCTGCTTCTTCTATAATGGAAATGGTCCATTATAATCAACCTGCTTCAGGTAGCTGGCCAGTCACCCCAGGAAATGGTGTGTTAATGGGGGCTCACTGTTGGTCTTTGCTGCTGACAGATTAGGCACTCGGTGGTCAGCCTTGGTGAGTGAAAATCCATGTTGCTGAACCCATGCATAACTTCCATTCTTGCTACCATTGCCACTTTGTTCATCAGCCCATGGGTAATGACAGAGGTGGCTGGGAAAAGAAGACAACTAGTATCCACAAAATGGATCACCTTAATCACTTGATTATTAAAATTCTTTCCTGCTGAGTTCACATTTTGGTAATTATTTACAAAGGACACAAATATCTTCATTTTTTTTCCCCATTCAAAGCCATTCCACATAACTCTTGCTCAAATTTCTTTGTCCATATTCTCTAATCATGTTCCTTCCAAGTCCCTGACTAACCAGTCAAGAATAAATCATAACATAAATCAGTGTGGTAATCGCACTTCTGGCTATTTCTCGTTTGAAACAAAGTGAATAACCAGTAGTGCTGCCTGAAGTTCTGCCCACGAGGAGGATTTCTCTCCACACTGTCTTTCAGCAGGATTTCAGAGGTTGTTAGAGTGCTCTAGCTCTCCACCTTCAGGTGATGCCTGCAATCTGGTAGAACCGATCTGTAAACCAGGCTGAAGTCTTCTCTTCCTCTGTCAACTGGTTGTAGGGAACTCCCCAGGAAATCCTAAGTGTAGGCTGGGAGAGGGCAGGATTTTTAACAAAAATGAAAAAGATGTTATACAAGAATTTCATACTAGGGGTATTCCTTGGCAATACACAAGAAGAGCAAAGGGCTTTTCATATTGGGCTGAGCAGAGTTTTTTATGGGAAGAAAATAGTTCAAGAATGCTAAGACCTCAATGGGTATCAGTAAAAATACTAATAAAGATAGATTATTGTAAAGAGTCGTCCCTGAATTTTGATTGAGAAATCAGGTATTAGGCAGGCATGCATGTGGGTAAAAGTAAATTAACCAGCATCAGGCTTCCCAATATTTCTGATTCTCTGACAGCAGTGTTTAAAGGAAAATGTGTTTTGTAAGAGCTAAAGGAGTTTATATGATGGAGAACTGAGTGGGGATTGGAAGCTAGAAGAAATTCTGAATTAGGTATAGAACTACAGAGATTAGTTTGGACTCTTGTCGCAAATAGTCAAGAGGTCCAGAAATATATGCCACAGCTGCAGCATTCGGAGATCTTGGAAAATGAGAAAAATTTATCAAAGCTATAAATTCAGAGATGATCCTTGCAGAAGTATTGAAATGATCTCCAGTATCCTCAGTTGGCTTTTATTTTTTTATTTTTTTATTATTATTTTTTAAGAGGAACTGAACAGAATGCTAGTTGAAGTTAAGGTACCAAAAGGAGAAGAGACAAGGGTTTACAAATGAAATAATGGGATAAAGATGTAATCAAATCTTTGCATATTCTTTCTTGCCAGATGTGGTGCTCTGCTGATGGTTCATGGTAGGCATTGAGCTGCTGAGCCTCATGATAACTCATTGCTCCAGTCACGAGTTCATGTGTCTTATATTTGCTATCAAAAAAGTGTATACTGTCATATGCTATTTAATGCCAAATTCTGTTAGCTTTAATAGTGTTATAATTTTGTATTGATTGATTTATATGACTTATTATGCAATGGATTATTCATAAATTTTAAACAATGAAATAATTGACAAGTAATTTTACTTACTAAAGGAGTGTAAACTTGTGTCACTGAGATCTGAATTCAACTGTTAAGATAACCAATATGCAATTCTGTAATTTAAGTGAGAACTTTCTAGAAAGAATGACTGGTTCATCAAGTATAGATGGACTGGTCCATACTCATTAAATAACACAAATATTTCCAAATGACTTATTTGCATTCTCTATGTCCCTGTATAAGAAAGGAGGCGCTGACATTTTTTTATGTCTCCATTGTTTTATATTATTGCATTCTAAAATACACAGCTCATAGAGGAATATAGTTTTGCAAAAGATTCAAATAATATGCACATTGGTAAATAAAGTAAATGGTGACCATCCCCTTAGTTCCCAAGCTACCTCCTTCACTCCCACTTCTTTCCAGAGGGATACTACTGCTAACAGTTTAGTGTGTATTCCTTCAGAATTTGAGGAGGTGCTGACATTTTTAAGCTTCAATTATCTTTACAGCTCTTCTCCTAACATAGTAACCATAAACAAAAAATAATTAATGATATGGAGGCTGAAGTTCAAAATTATTGTTTACACGATTTAAAGTTGTAGCCACAAACTGAATGTTTATCATATTTTTATTAAATATGTATATGTTCCAAAAATCAAAATATTAGTCATATGATTACTTATATTGTTGAAAAGCAAAGTAGCTATGTGACATTAAGCAAGTTGATTAAAGCCTTTGGGCCTCTGTTTCCAAATGTTTAAAATAGGGATAATAAGATACTTATAAGATTATCCTGCGTATTAGAGAAATTAATATTTGTAGAATGCTAAGAAGTGTTTCTAACAAATGTTAAGTACCAGATGCATTAAAACAGATAAACAAATAGGGGCACCTGGATGGTGCAGTCAGTTGAGCGGCTGACTCTTGGTTTTGGCTCAGGTCATCTCAGGGTTGTAAGATTGCTGAGGATGGAGTCTGCTGGGATTCTCTCTTCCTCTCCCTCTGTCCTCCCCCCCACCCACAAGTAAATCTTTAAAAAAAATACAGACAAATAAATACTTGAAGATGCTTTCTGGTTTCAGGTATTTACTTAACAAACCAACAACACTCAATTTACCAAGATCAAAATAAACCATACTTTCTATTTTCTATGATACTATGGTATCAACATACTATTATGAGATACTTATTATTTTATACAAAATATAAAAATACATTCCAATGACTTACAAACCAGGTTCTTAACATCTGTCTTATTAAAATGTAACTTATATAACATAATATTAACTTGGGAAAAAAACAAGACATGGCAAAATAATTAAGAATGTTTTCTTTAATTAGAAATATTAAGCACAATTAATTTCTCTTCATGGGGAAATCAGAGTTGATAAAAACTGTGACTACTTTTTATTAATCTGGGAAAGAAGAAAGAAAACTTTTTGTTTATTACATACTTGTTTATTTACATTTTCATCCCTAATAGATAATAAGACCATATTATTGAGCATAATTTATATGCTATAAAATTTGATCACATAAAGGATATCTTTTAATATGATAATATAATCCCTCAAATTAATACATTAATCTAAAACATCTATTAACCATCCCTGACAGAATGTTAGTCTCATTTCCTTTCTACTTAATCAACCAAATTTTGTTCACAGTAAGGATATTTATATATACATAAATGTTTTATACAGAAGGCCCATCTGACCACATTTCTAGGGATCTATTTGAATAAAGGATCAAAGTGCCTTCAGGGAATATGTGAAGAGAAGAGAAAACCATGGTTCACAAAGTTTGCTGAGCACAATGGGCCAGTTATAAGAAGGGAGGTTACTTTTAAAAGCTTTTGATGTGATATAACTTTAAACTTACATCAAAATGTTAAGAATAATATAATAAATTTTTATGCACACTGTATGCAATCATAATTTTTAATAGTTTGTCTCATTTGTAATTCTATTTCTAAATTTACATGTATGCACATATTTATTTTTCAGAACCATTTGAGAGCAAGTTGGAAGTATTGTGCCCTTTTATCCCTATATAATGCCGTTTGCATTTTCAAGGAAAAAGAGAAATCTCTTACATAACTACATAGTTTTAAAAACTGGAAAACTTAACATTCAAATAATACCATCAGATAGTTTAGAGTTCATATTTAAATATCCATTTTCCAAACAATGACCTTTATGGTTTATAGGTCATGTTTTACTTTCAGGATCCAGTGCAGAATCACACAGTGTATTCAGCTGTCTTATCTCTGTAGCCTCCTTTAATATAGCACAGAGCCACAGCCATTGTTTCTCTTTCTCAACCTTGACATTGTTGAAAAGTACAGGCAACTTATTTTGTACAATGTCTCCAAGTTGACTTTGTCTGATGTTTCCTAATGATTAGATTCACAGCATGCTCTTCCTTGGACATACCATACCATCGATATAATAATGTTAGTTTTGATCACTTGATTAAGGAGATGCCCACAGGGTTTCTCTTCTTTAAAATTAACTAATAAGTACATTAACCAACAATCATGTTGGAGCTGTCTAGTTTGAGATCATATCAATATGCTGTTCTTCATCAAACCTTAACCCAATAACTTTAGCCTGAATTTGAGGATTTACATATATATTTTATGTATATATGTGTATATATATAATATATATAATGCATCTTGTATATTTATATATACATAATATACTACATATCATATATATTATGTAATATATATTAGAAAATCCTCAAATAAATTAAATGTAATAATATATAACATAAGTATTGCATATATAATATATAACATATATACATATTAAAAACCCTCAAATTAAATATATGAGTATATATATGTAAAATTTTGTATTCTATAAAGAAGATCCTTCTTTTCTTTTTAATTAATGAGTTATACAATACACTGTGACATTATTTATTTTGATGCTCAATTTGTGAGGAACATTATTATGAATAGTACTAGAATATACCCTCAAATTATGTCCTTCCTCATCTTCCATGGACTATGTTTGAGTCCAGGTATAGGAATTTGCAACTGAAAACTAAAAGAATTTAATGATACAGGTTCTCCCCCATCAGAAAGTAGAGCATTCCTATGAAACCTTTCATAGGCCGAAGTGGCATAAATCGAAGAGTATCCTGCTTTCAGAGAGTTCCCGCCATGACATTTCACTTTTATGAAAGGCCTACATTTGTATCTCTTTTTACTAGCTGAAAGAAATCCTGAAAAGATTTTGCTTTGAAAAAAAAAGCAAAACCCTTATGTGAACTTTCAGAAAACAGGGATGCCTGTATCTGAAAGAATAAAGGCAATATATCTTGACCATTTTCCTGAAAGAATATTTCCAAAGGCTGAAGACAAGAGCTCTGAGTTCCAGAGAGAAAGGGATGATGAAGATGAGATGATGGTCATCCCACACCAAAGAACCAAAGGATACCAGGCTGATACCTTGGATAGCCAATCAGGGTACCATTAGACAAGATCCTATCTCCTTTGATATCAAGCTTTGATGGCCATGAAACAAATATGGAGGAACATTTACAGCACATACTTCCGGAAATCACCTGAACACCATGAATAGTGGCACCTCTAGCAATCATTGCCTTTAGTGGCCATTTGTGGGCCTCTGGAGTCACCACCATTCGACTATGAACTGTGAACATATTGAACTAAAATAAGAGAGAAGAAAATCAGTGGCAGACAGTAGTGGTATGAGCAGTACCTCCAAGGTCTAAAATTCTACATTTATGCAAATATGATACCAACAAAGAAATGAAAAAGGACACATCAAAATATTTGTTTAAATCAGCAATTTGGTTGTGAAACCTATTGTGTAACCATTTTGTGAAAACATACGTTTTTTAATCAAAGAAACCATTGCCTCAAGCTCCACTTTCTGCAAAACTACCTGAGAAAATATGAAAGCCTTTACAAATATTTTTTAACTGGCTTGGATTTAATCAGCATGAACAATTTTAGTTTGGATAAAATGCTGAAAAATAAGGCATAAGCTACACTGAAGAATTTTTTTTAATTCCTTGAACTCTTTTTTTTTTTTTTGCCTTCTCCTAAGATATTCTTTTGACATAATGAAAAAATGCATGACTAATAAGTGGTCTTTTTAAAGTGCCTTTTGCCTTTAATCAGTATTGTACTAATTATGTTTCTGAGTATATAATTGTCTGCTCTCCTGAAAAGGAAAAAGAATCAGTTTTCATGAGACAAAGATTTTGTCCCCAAATGTGAAAAAAAAACACAATTTCTTTAAATTCCTCAAATTATAATCATATACGTTTCTTTGCAAACCATAATTACACAGTGTCCCTATAATTTCTCTCAGTACAGATTTAGCTCAAGTCATGTGTATGATCATTGTAGAGCAATAATACAATAGTTTCTCCTCATGTGACTCTATTGTGGCTAAGATTCCCTGGCCCACATTTGCAAAGAAGTCATGAGAAGCCAAGAAGCTGGAAAAACCAAGGAGATAGGAGCTATTTTTTTCTTTTTTTAAATGAACAGTTCTGCAAGCCACACTTACATTTAATACTTGCATCTCTTATAAAAATACCCTCTCAGTGTGCATACTTTTCTGAGTTCCTTTATATACAAATCTTTTATTTTAATACCAAGTTCTTAAAGCAGCTATGGAAAATAGAGAATTTTTGATATAAAAATACTTGCTAGCATTTCTTATTTTCCTTCATTGAATATATTTATATAATGTTTTAAAGAAGCATAGACTCTAAGAAAAGCACGCTAACTTTCCTGACAGAACATGAACTGCTTTATTAAAATAACTTAAAGCTTAATTATGTAAGCTTCCTGAAAAATTCATATTAAAATCTGTTTTGTCATCTCTTTTTAGTTCTGTGTCATACCAGCAGGTGGCAGGATTAGGCACAAAATTTCTGAATCTGAGAAAGGCAGAAAAATACTTTTCAATGTCTGGGGATGGCAGTTATTTTAATTTCTGTTCATGCAGGTGACTCGACTCACCCAGCTATACGCCTTAGCAGATGCAGCTCTTTCCTGGAACTAGTTGAGGCTATGATCACAGTCTCAATAATGTTCAGCCTTTACCATAAAGCAAGTCCAAAGCATATGGGCACTTAAATCTGGATCTTTTTAATACCAGGTTACACCAGTCACACTTTCTGGGAGAATGACTCTATTCATATTACGAGGAATGGACTGAAATTAAACAATCTTGCCTTTTAAAATCAAAGATTTTTTTTTAATGAGTCATGCATTTTTGCCTTGTTTTTGAACAAACTAGATGATAAATGTATAGATTACATAACTTTTGGAAAATGATTAAAAGGCTTAGTTTACTTAAATCTGGTGGTTCTTTTCCACTGAAATTCTCTCATATGTCCCTGCTTCTATTTCCTCTGTCAACCAATGCACCCATTTTGGTGGTAGAAATGTTACTAAGCTGGTTTTCCTATATTGAGTGGGCTGCATAATTTCTGTATTTTCTTTTACATTTATATTCTCTGAGTTCTCTTATTAGGTCACTTTTCTTAAAGTGATACCCATCCCTTTATACCTTCCTTGCAATTCTTCTGAAAAGTCTATAATCAAATCAGAATACAATATGATATACTAAACTAATAAAGGAATTGCTCTGATAAAAATATATTTCATAATTGATTATTAATTAATGAATTGAGAGAAATTACATTTTAGTATTACCAGTTCTAAAATCTTTGTAAAAATTTGCCTAAAATTCAAATGAGATGGTGAATTTAAAATGCCTGGCACATAATCAATATGTATGCATTACGTTTTAATATGCTTCTCCCATATTAAGTGTGTATTCAAAATTCTTGTTTTATCGAAGTAAAAATATGTTCTTAAAATACCATGGAAAGAAGTTAACCATATACTTTCTATGTTATAAAATAAAAGGAAAACATCTTGAAAGGATTAACTAGAGGGGTGTTCAGGTGTTCACAATATTAGCAATTGCAATATAAGATAAATACATATGGTAAGAAAAGAAAAGAAAAACAGTGAAGATTTACCCACTGGTCATCGTGAGGAGGCTGGGGTAAGAATGCGTAAGGCAATGAGAGGCCAGTACACAAGAAAACAGCCAAGCACTAGGATAAGAATATTATAACGTATACTTTAATGGATTTCTTAAGGATCACAACACAGAAGGTAAAGATATTTTCCTCAGTTTAATTAAATAAAAGTTCTCAGTCATAAGGTAACATCTCAATAATTACCCAATCTACAGAAGACAGGACTGGTATTGAAACCTTGGAGGATACAAGTAAAAGCTGGTGTTCTTTCCTTTCCTTTGCCAATGTCACCATTCTTGATAATATGTATTATGTATTCATGCATTTACTTTATATTCTGTTTTGCATCCCCGCAATTTCAGCCAATCACATAGTCTGCTACACTATTTAAATTTCAGCCTGAACTTATTCCATGTGAATTTGTTTCATGGTAATAATGATATTAGCATTATTAACATTTCCTGCTACTCCTATATTATAATATAGTACTGTTATGATTAGCAAAATAATAATGTTATTAACATGCAAAAGCCATAGTTCTAATTGTAGTTTTGGTTGTATGCACATTATATAGTTCAATTCTTACAGCAGCCCTATTGGGTAGCACTGTTGCTATCCCCAATTTACATTCAAGGCTTGTGAGCACAGAGAAATGCAGGACCTTGGTCAAGATCACACAGCCAGAGCAGAACAAAAATTTGAACGTAGGCTGAGTCTTTTGTCCTGTCAAAGAAAATCTCAGTAGTATAGATGCTGTGTTTGTAGGGGTATTGGCAGAGCATCTTTTGTTAGACCTGATAACTCTGAGACTGCTTCTAAAAGAGTTAGGCAATCATCACAGCAGAATTTGCAGGCATTGAGGGCAAGAGTAAAGTAGGAATCAGCAGGAAGGAACAGAAAGGAGGTCATGGTTGCCTCCTGTGGAAGAAGAGTTATATGACAAAAGCGTGAAGCAGATGACTGCCAAGACAGTGAACTCCATTTTTTCACCCTCTTCTGACCTTGGAAAATGGCAAGGCCATTCGATTAGGAAGAAAGAAAAGAATCACTGCCAGTCTTAATCATGTGGTAATCTGACAAGGCAAGCTGTGAAATGTGATTTCTGAATGAGCATGTAATTGGTTTTATAAATAATAAGAAAAAACTTGCAGTGGTATAAACTCTATTAGAATAACCATGCCATATATGATCCATGTCACATTCTGTTCTAAAGTCACTTTACATGTAATTTTTCTATTTTAGAATCCCGTGAGTATGATTATTGTTTTTCTGCATCAGAAGTGTGGTGTCTGAAGATAAAAAATAATTTTTAAATTCATTTTTCCTTAAATTTTCTTTTTTTAAAATTTCTAATGTCAGACTTAAATAATCCCTCAAAGGAACATAGAAATCAAAGAAAGTCTTGCTGGCATTTAAGAGTATCCAAATGCCACAGGATATAAGAATAATGCCTAAAGTTGGTATTTAAAAATAATGTATGATTGTTTTTTAAATTTTTGCTTGAGCTGGCTTGTAAAACTTTGGGGAATTCCCAGTCCATTTAAGTTCCTATAGAGACTTTATTTTAGTAATTTCAAGCCTAGCAGATTTGACCTTAAATATTTCCAGTTTACTTACATCTAAAAGTTTTCTTTAGTAAATTAAACATATCAAAGTAAAGGTTTTCAAGATAAGCATATGTCAATATAAATACATTCCTTATAATGATTCTTTTTTTTATCAAGCAGTGTGAGTATATAAAAATAATTCACAAGTGAGATGCACATTGAGATGAAATACTTGAAACCATTAAACTTTTTGGTCCAAGACTATCTGGGATGCTCCAATCAAGTATTTTCACCAGATTTTTAAAAACATTTCATATATCACAGTAAACTTTCCAGGAAAAAATTAACAGTTCAATAGATGGACTTATCTATGTGCTAAATCTGTGTTTTAACCATTCCCTTTCTATCTGGGCTCTAGTAGAATTATAGAAAATCTGGAAGGAGTGAAGACTAGAACCATATAAATAAAGTATATAGATATTATAATCTTTATAAATACACCTTTAAAGGACAAATATTGATATATTCTGATGTTACAGAAGTCATTTAAAGAGGATAGGAAAATATACCACCTAGAACAAAATTAAAAGATCAAAAGGATTTTGTTTCCTTTAATGTGACTAAAACTATGTATGAATTTTTATCGCAATATATTGATATCAGATTTCTGCTGCAGGTAACTAATTTATCAAAAGTGTTTCTTTATCTCACCTAAACACAACAATGCCTTGATATTGAGCAATCCAGGACTGACCATGTAGCTTGATGATGTCATCAATATATCTACCTTGTGTCTTTGTATTCTCCCTACATTCACATGGAGGTTACGTCCTCATATTCACAAAATGATCTGGGATCTCTAGTTTACTACCACACTCCAAACAAGAAGAATAAAGAAGGAGAAAGAGAGAGAAAATGTGTATGCTAGCTGACTCTACCTTTCAGTCAGGAGGACAATCAGGTTTTCTGGCAACCCAACCAGTAGACTCCACTTATATCTTATTTGTCACAAGTATGTTGCATTTCCATTCATTATTTCATGGAAGCCTAGGAAACTGTTGATCTGGGCCGTTTGCTTCCCCAAAGAAATTTAGGATTCTAGTAATAAAAAATAAGGAAATGATGGATTCTATGAAGGCATGTAACTGGATTTGACACAAAACAGCTCCTACTTGTAAGATTACAAATGTAAGCAGAATGTGAAAGCAGCAAACAAATTCATAAATACTTGCATGACGAAAAACGTATTTTTATATGTCTTGTTATGTAAGTCAATTTCTCTTTCTCTTTAGTTGTCTCTTATCTTGATTTTATACTTGATTTTAATTTAATTTAATTTAATTAATTTGATTTTAATTTAATTTAAGCCTTTTCTTCCTAATTTTCAAAATGATTAGTACTGACTTAAATTATAACTTTTGTTTAAGATACAATGTGGGTAACATCTATTCCATCTAAAATAGTTTTTTCCCTGAAGTATATCAATTATCCAATATTCTGTACATACAGAAACACTGTATGTTACATTGAGTCACAATGAAAATATAATGTCAAAACAGGTTGCCATTTTAGTTAATTTCCCTGAAATTTGGTTTCCTACAGCCAAATTTTATTAAATACTAGATTATATATTTTCATTTATCTATTTTTTTTGTGGCAAGAACACCTACTATCTCAACACATTTTTAAGTGTTCCGTGCATTATTTTCTACCTATAGGTACAATATTGTACAAGAGATCTCTAGAGTTTATTCATCTTGCTATTGAAACTTTGTGCCTTTTGATTAGTAATCCTCCATTCCTTCCTCCCTCCAGCCTGTGACAACCATCATTCCATTCTTTGGTCCTATAAATTTGACTAATTTGGATAAATCATATAAATGGAGTCATACAATATTTGCCTTTTTGTGACTAGCTTATTTCATTTATCATGATGTCTTCAAGATTCATCCATGTCATATATTGTAGAATGTCCTTCTCCTTAATAGTTCAATAGTATTCCATTGAATGTATATATAAATTTTCTGTGTCCATTCATCTGTTGATGAACATTTAGATTGCTTCCATATCTTGACTATTGTGGATAGTGCTGCAATGACTACTGCGAACAGTGTTAGTATCTGTTTGAGATCTTGATTTCAATTCCCTTGGACACTAGTCAGCAATGATTCATGAATTTGTCACCAAAAACAAGAATAACAAGAACAAAAATAAACAAGAGACCACATCAAACTGAAAAGCTTCTGTACAACAAAGGAAACAGTCAACAGGGTGAAAAGACAACTAATGGAATGGGAGAACATATTTGCAAACCATATATGTGATGAGGTGTTAATCTCCAAAATATATGAGGAATACATGCAACTCACTAGCTAAAAAAATAATAACCCAATTTAAAAAATGGGCTAAGGACTTGAAAAGTTATTTTTCCAAAAAACAAAACAAAACAAAACATACAAATGGCTGAGGATGTGGAGTAATTGGAACCCTTGCAGACTTTTGGTGGGAATGAAAATTGGTGCAGCCTCTGTGGAAAACAGCATGAAGGTTCCTCAAAATAAGTAAATAAATTAATTAATAAATTAAAAGAGAACTACCTTATGATCCAGCAATCCCACTTCTGGGTATTTATCTAAAAGAATTGAATGTTCATTTATATTGAATGTACTCAATGTCTCTGAAATTTTATTATTAATTATTCAATTTTTAATAAACTAACTCTTCTATCCTGCAGTCAGTCTTCTGTATACTTCTTTTGGGAATATTGTGACACCATCCCAGAAAGCACACTAAGAGATTTATCTTCATGTCTTTGAAGAAAAATACAGAGACTTATTGAAACTAAAATTCTGTCCCAATCTGGAATATTATTATGGCTTATGTTCTTTCATCCGAAAATATAAATAATACTATTTTACCTATTGAATTATAGTCAGACATATAATAAATATTTTGAAAATGTTGAATATTAAGAAGAAAAAAGACAGGGATATGGAGAAAGAGAAGGAAACAGAAAAAAAGAGTAAGAGAAAGTGAGAAAAAAAGTAAATAGTTTTAGGAAGATTTTTTTTTAATTTTGTGTACTTGGATAATATTACAAATATTTAATTTTCAAAGTCATTATTCATATGAGCACAAAGGTCATCTTTTGTTTTACTCTTGAATGGGAGTTCTCAGTCTTGCAAACAAGAAACTTTTTTCACTTTGCATTTTTGACATGCACTTCTAAGCTGTTGAACACCCAACACTTTGAAAAGAGTGTAAGTGTTCATATTTCAACAAGATTTTTAAAAATTTATGTGAATTTAATGCCTTATGAATTATGCCATACCTTTGCATGTTTTGTATAACTTGCCTTTTTGAGCGTTTCATTTATTTATTTCACATCACTCTTACTGTAGCAACCGATTACTGTACTATTTAGTTTTATGGGTTTTTTGATAAGGCTATCTCCAAATTACAGCATGTCTAGAACTTGTTGGATCATAATTTAACTTTCACTGTGAAGAAACAACATATTAGTCCTATCTTGGCAGATTTATATTGGCTTCCTGTTTCAACTAGAATTATCTCCAAGTTATTAATTCTGGAGGAATTTTATTTTTCTTTTGGTGATTAACTGGACTAGAATCCCCATATCTGTTAGGGTATCCAGAGAAAAATATTATCTCTGCAACCTTACCTTTCTGATGAATGTTTTTGCAAATTATATTTTCAACAAATGCATGTTTCAAAGGCTTTTGTTGTTGTTGTTGCTGTTATTTTTTTTCATTTACTTTGGAACCCTCATCTTCATTACACAAACTAAGAATTATTGGTCATTCAGATTTTAAAAGAAAATTTCTACTACTTTGAGTATCACTAGATTTTCATTTGCATTATCAAAATGAAAGATTATGCTGAATGATTATTTTGGTTTGATGGGTTTACTTAATCACAACATCATAACCTCAACTTAAATGTTATTAAGGAGATATTTCATATGATGTATATACGCAGTCATAATATACAGAAAAATACATATTTGAAATCCAGGTTACATGTAAGTGAGGGAAATACCAATTTGTGAAGCTCCCAAGACATTCTGTATGTCCAGATATGTCTACAAGAACCACACCTAACCAGTAAATTGTGCTTTATTGCCTAATAGGGTAATGGAGACTTAGATTTTATAAGAATGGTAGCCATATTTTTCTACTTTGTTTTGGATAAATATTTAGAGATCATGATAGAACAGATATGGCTCTACTATAGAATAATGGTTTATCCCAAATTACAATTAGTTCGGGGTAAATCCTGTATGATGTAAATCTCATGTAGGCCTTTTCTTCCACTCTACTCTTTTTGAAAAAAAAATAGATTTCTATATTAAATAATGATAAAGAAATGGGAAGAAGTTGTCTAGCTTCCCTTCAGAGATGGCCAAAAGAAAAATGAGAGAGAGAAAAGTTGAATTACAAAGGTTATCAAAGGAGGCTTGTAGTACTGGCTTGCAAAATAAATAAATAAAATAAAAAAATAAAAGGTTGTTAGGTTTACTGAATTTCTTTTTTAAAAAGGATTATTTATTTTATTTTATTTTTTTAAAAGATTTTATTTACTTATTTGACAGAGAGAGACACAGCGAGAGAGGGAACACAAGCAGGGGGAGTGAGAGAGGGAGAAGCAGGCCTCCCGCAAAGTGGGGAGCCTGATGCCCGGCTCGATCCCAGGACCCTGGGATCATGACCTGAGCCGAAGGCAGACGCTCAATGACTGAGCCACCCAGGTGCCTCAAAAGATTTATTTATTTTAGAGAAAGAAAGAACGTGCACGCAAGACCATGAACAGGGGAGTGGCAGAGGAAGAGACTTTCAAGCCAACTCTGCTGAGCACAGAGTCTGACCCAGCTCCATCTCAGGACCCTGAGATCATGACATGAGCCTAAACCAAGACTTGGATCTTTACTGACTGAACCACCCAGGCACCCCAAAGTTTACTGAATTTCTCTATTTTGTCTATTCATGGTGGAAAAATGGCAATTTTCTTCCATGATTATGATATTTGTAAAGGTTGTAACATATCCTCGAACACCAGCACTGCAAAATGGTTGTACTCTTTTGTCAGAAAACTTGTTCAAGATTCTATTCTGTTCTATTTATTTTGGATACAGGAATACACATTTGACCAAGTTTTTTTTTTTATTTCTCTAAGTGAGCAAAATGCTTCTTTTCCTTGTTTCTGGGAGAGGTAATATACGTGTTTATTCAAAATGGAGGCAGGGCTAAGTGTCAGTTTTGTATCCTCATATATCATTCTATTAATTTCTCTCTATTGTTTTGTTCTTTTTACTGCTGTCCCAATTTTGACATGGATAGGTGCTCACAGTCTGTAGCTGTTCATCTTCTGGATATATTGGACAAAGTGCCCTTGATAGAATGCTGATCCATCTAAATGGATGTCAGCAGAGAAATTAATATTGGGCTGGGTTTATATCCCTTTGTTATTCCTTCCTATTTTCCACATGGCACACAAAGGAAGATGAGGCACTTCAGACTTTATTGAAGTTTGAGGAAATATGAAATTATTATATAGATAGTAAAAAAAGGAATTATATGTTAAATATCACTTATTTTATATACTAAACAAATTGAATTATCTAAGTCAAACTATCATTCTCACAAATGCCTCCATTGCAGACCTTGAACTTTGTCTTCAGGCTTGCCTGAGAGCTCTCTGAAATCTTCTTTTAACCTCAAAAGGCCCCACCTAACATAGAAACCACCCTCCTCCCAACTTTGCTTACACACTGTAATCCCTTCATCTCACAGTACATTTCCCTTAACTATTTGTTGTAGAATTTCTCTCTAGACTCTCCAAAAAGATTTTCAAAATGTTAAAACAGCCATGGATATGTATATCCAGGTCACTTTATTCTTCCAGGTTGGAAGGCTGGAAGGTAAAGAATATGAAAGACAGATACACACAAATACACAAAACAATCCCAATCCCAACTACACACACACACACACACACACACACACACACCAGTTTCAAAGAAAAATATTCTTTAATAATATAAATATAGTAGAATTCTCCATATAGAGGACTTAACATCCAATTATAAGGACCACTTTTCAAAATGGAATTAGTTCCTATAATGAATGTTTGTCATGAACAGCTATCTACCTTCTCTTGTAAATCATCCCATATTTTTACAGATTTGAATTTTTATGCCTGACTTTCAAATGTAGTATCTAATAAAGAGTATTGTCCAAAGTCCTTCCTAACTTAAGTGCTACCAGTCAGACCCACTTGCACTTTGGTTTACATGGGAGTTATTTAAGGGTAAAGATTCTGCCTAGGACATTTGTGTACTGAAGTGAGATGCTTTGAGGAGTCTGACATCCAAACCATTAATGGAGATTATAGTAACATTTTATAGGAATGTTAGCCATTTTTTTTTCTATTTTGTTTGACTATTTCAGAATGTTTATGACGTTTTTTTGTATTCATGACTTTCATTTATCTTCCCTTTGAGCCCATTTGGATAAATATTTAGAGATCATGATAGATGTGATATGGCTCTATTATAGAATAATGGTTTAGTCCAAATTATAATTAGTTCTGGGTAAATCTTGTACAATATAAACCTCATGTTGGCCTTTTCTCCCACTCTACTCTTTAAAAAAATCAATTTCTAATTGAATAATGATGAAGAAATAGAAGAAAGCTGTCTAGCTTCCCTTCAGAGATTGCCAAAGGAAAATAGTCAAGTGAGAGAAAACAAATATTTTGTCTCACTATCATATTTCCTGGGAGTTGTAGAGGTTTTATGAAAGTTGCATTATAAGATTAAGATAGCAAGGCATTGCTATCTTTCAAATCAGTTCATGGTGTTATTATGATTGTCATTTATTGAAGTTTTCAATGGGCCTTGTCTCCAGCTCGAATGATTCTGTGAGCAAATACATATTAATCAATTTATTTCTCAATCAAAATGGCTTGAATTGTCTGCAAATCAGAATCCTGACACAATAATTTGTAAATAAAATTATTTTATGAAACAGATCAAGGGCACCTGGGTGGCTCAGTGGTTAAGACTTTTCCTTCAGCTCAGGTGATGATCTGTGGGTCCTGGGATCGACCCCTGCATCAGGCTCCCTGCTCAGCAGGGAGTCTGCTTCTACCTCTGTCTCTCCCCCCCATTAGTGCTCTCTCTCTCTCTCTCTCAAATAAATAAATAAAATCTTAAAAAAACCACAAAAGAAACAGATCATAATGAAAATGGAAACATGGATTGTAAACTCGTCTGGTTAAGTTTAAAAATATTTCCTATGAATAGATGTAACCATGGTGGTCCATAGTATATAGTAGTAAAACATCTACTGAAATAATTTCCTGTAGTTATTGAGAGTAAATACCATTTTGAAACTGAGACCTTAGTTATCCAAATACATAACTGTTGCCATGAAACACTATAAAAGACAAAAAATAGAAGGTGGAGTGAGCTGATTGTTCTGATTATACTGAGAGCTTTAAAAAAATGTAAATCATATGCCAAAAATTTAAAATTCTCAGCTCAAGGAAAATCAGTATTTAAATAAGAGTTCCAAATGAAATCACTCTTGTCTCATTATCATGGAGCTAAAATAGTTAAAATAAATTTATAAGTAGACATTGTAGGTTATAAAATTATTATATTAATTGAATTTAACACCTTACCAGCTCCCTTACATAAAACTAAGAGAATTTATTAGAAAAAATGAAATGTGAGAATTACAGGAGAGACTTTTGGGGGAGATTTAGAATATGGAGAGCACCCCAATTCCTAACCTGTATTGAGACTCCCTTGCTAGCTGAAGGATCCGCTCTTGCTTATCTCTTTTGTGTCTTTTACTATTGCCTGAGACAATTGCCTTCCAATGGGAAGATAGCTGCCCTCATTTCTTATCTCTACCAATCTTCTTACTCAGACCTAAGTATTCAGAGAGGCCTCATTTTGATGTAAACCCTAAAGTTAAGGTACAGTATTATGTATATTGCATTACTATCTGGGGAAATCAGTAGAGCCTCAAGTGGTTTAACCACAATTTCCCATCACCACTTGATTCCGATGGATAAGGTCCCCTAGTCAACAACTCTCTTTATTGAAAGGACAAGACAAAGTTCCTGCTTATTCTTGAGAGGAGAGTTTCAGTTCTCTTTTAGTGCTTGGATATATAAATCAGTTACATTTTTTCCCCAGAGAACTGGTGGAACTCTCATATTGAAATGCTAAGCCTGACTCCCATAGCTCCTGGTTTTGCACTCTGTTCTGGCATGCAACCTCCATGTGGCCCTGCATATTGTGCTACTGTGGCCTCCACCTTCGGAATGTCAGTATATGTGACTAATAAACTGCTGTCAATTCCATCTGTCCAATGTTGGGTGCTGCATGTTCAGCCATCCCCACTACCTGGGGCAGGAATCCCTCCCTCATGAAAACGTGAAGAGGAGGTGAATAAAACACTAGTTAATAAGTTAAACTCAGAATGAGAAATAGAAAAAATTTTTAAAATATGATTAATTTTGGATGTGACATAAATCAGCAGGACATGTTTTACAGTATGTTTTTAGGGTACTACATCATGAGTTTATATTAGGGTATTAAATGTAAATTTAGGTAGGGATGAATATATCAGTATTTCTGCATTGTTCAGAGATTCTGGCTTCTGAAACATGTATTCAGTGATGGCTTATGATAAATAAGGATAAATGAGATATATTTTTTAATAATATAGAAGAATTATCCCAAATACTTTGAACTAAAATGATAAATTTATTTACTCACTCCCTAGCTATGGCCCATGAGAGGGACCACAAAATCTTTATCACACCAAAGCACTGAAAAGGATATTGCTGATAAAAAGGTCAGTTTCACTGAAAAACAAACTTTTGGCTACCCTTCATAGACCAGAGATGATTCTGCCATAGAAATGGATTTCCTAATTTCACCAGGAAAGATATGTTTCTTTGATTAATTTCCTTGTAACTGATTGATTGAGTAGTGTACTAGAAATGCTTATCAAATCCCAGACACATAATACTAACCACCTGACCAAGGGAGTGTAGAATCTCAATGAAATGACCAAATAGAAATCTCTTGACATCCTCATTCCTATCAAAACAAATCAAATTTTTAAAAAGCATATATTTTAAGAGACTTTACAAAAATAAAATACAGACCCTGTATTTTTTTCACAGTATAAATTTCCCCAAGTCTTCTTCAGTTTATTTAAAGACAATGGACAGGAGTTAAGATGGTGAACAGTAGGGGCACCCTATACTTGCCGCATCCCTTGAACACAGCTAGATAAATATCAGATCATTCTGAATACCCAAGAGATCTGAATGCTAAGAGAACAAACTGAAGAACTAGAGGGAGAAGAGAAGCCATATAATGGAAGGTAGGAAGTGAGGAGATATTATTCTGGGGATAAAAGAATCCCAAGTGATGAGGAGGGGACAGAACCTTGATGTCAGAGAGAGGAGAGAGAAAGAGAGAGAAAGAGAGAGAAAGAAACAGAAAGGGATGCACAAGGTAGCACAAGAGAAACACTTGCCCAAAACTATTGGGGCAAGAAAAGGAGAAAACCTGATTATTGCAAGTTTTTACAAGCAGTGGAGCTCAAAGTCTGAAGTTTTAGAAGTCTGTGCCATCGCTGGAGTCATGCCTGGTGGGCTTATTAGTGTTCGTGTGGGGAAGGACGGCAGAGGCTTGGCAGCAGACAATGTGGTTTGAAGATCCCCTGGGTCACACCGGAAGAGATAATTCCCCTTCTTGGAGTGCATTTGGGAGAGGTGGCATGATGTCTCAGAGTACAAAAGACCTGGCAGTCACCAACATGTTGCCCTATTCATTAGCATAAGAATGGAGACAGCTGCCAAGGGCAGCAAACCTTGGTACCAGCTTTTTGCTGAGCTTTAACATAACACAGACATAAAAAAACAGTGACCTAGACAAAATGATAAGACAGAATAATTCACCCAAAAGAAAAAACAGGAAGAGGTCACAGCCAGGGGTCCAATCAAAATAGATATAAGTAATATGCCTGAACTTAAAACAACAATTGTAAGGATACTAGCTGGGCTTGAGAAAAGCACAGAAGACACTAGAAAATCCTTTACTGCAGAGATGAAAGAACCAAAAACTAGTCAGGCCAAAATAAAAATTGCTATACCCGAGGTGCAAAACTGGATGCAATGACAACAAGAGTGGATAAAGCAGAGGAACAAATCAGTGATATAAAAGATAAAATTATGGAAAATAAAGAAGCTGAAAAGAAGAGGGAAATAAAAGTATTGGATCATGAATGTAGATTTAGGGAACTCAGTGACTCCATAAAGTGTAATAACATTCATATCATACAAGTCTTAGAAGAAGAGAGGGAAAAAGGGGCAGAAGGTTTATTTGAGCAAATTATAGATGAAAACTTCCTTTATCTGGAGAAGGAAACAGTCATCCAAATCCAGGAAGCACAGTGAAGTCCCATCAAATTCAACAAAAGCCAACCAACACCAAGACATATTGTAGTAAAATTTGCAAAATATAGAGGTGTGGAAAGAATCCTGAAAGATAGGGAAAAGAAATCGCTAACCTACAAGGGAATACAAATCAGATTAGCAAAAGATCTCTCCACAGAAACCTGGCAGGCCAGAAGACAGTGACATGATATATTCAATGTGCTGAAGGGGAAAAATATGCAGCCAAGAATACTTTATCCAGCAAGGCTGTCCTTTAGAATAGAAGGAAAGATAAAGAGTTTTTCAGAAAAATAAAAACTAAAGGAGTTTGTGACCACTAAACCAGCCTTGCAAGAAATATTAAAGAAGACACTTTGAGTGGGAAAGAAAGACCAAAAGCAATACAGATAAGAAAGAAACAGAGAAAATCTCCAGAAACAGCAAGTTTACAAGTAATACAATGGCACTAAATTCTTATCTATCAATAATTATTCTGAATGTAAATGGACTAAATGCTCCATTTAAAAGATATAGGGTATCGGAATGGATAAAAAAATAAGACCCATCTATACGCTGCTTACAAGAGACTCATTTTAAACTTAAAGACACTTCCAGATGGAAAGTGAGGGGATGGAGAACCATCTATCATGCTAATGGATGTCAAAAGAAAGCCAGAGTAGCCATACTTACGTCAGACAAACTAGGTTTTAAACCAAAGACTGTAACAAAAGATGAAGGACATTATATCATAATAAAGGGGTCTATCCAACAAGAAGATCTAACAATTATAAATATTTATGCCCTCAACTTGGGAGGACCTAAATATATAAATCAATTAATAACAAACATAAACTCATTGATAATAATACAATAATACTAGGGGACTCTAACACCCCACTCACGGCAGTGGACATATGATCTAAGCAGAAAATCAACAAAGAAACAATGGCTTTGTGTGACACGCTGGACCAGATGGACTTAATAGATACATTCAGAACATTTCATCCTAAAGCAGCAGAATACACTTTCTTTTCAAGAGCACATGGAACATTCTCCAGGATAGATAACATCCTGGATCACAAATCAGGCCTCAACCAGTACAAAAAGACTCAGTACAAAAAGACTGAGATCATACCATGCATGTTTTCAGACCACAATGCTATGAAACTTGAACTCAACCACAAGAAAAAACCTGGAAAGACCACACATATATGGAGGTTAAATAACATCCTACTAAAGAATTAATGGGTTAACCAGGAAATTAAGGAAGACATAAAAAAATACATGGAAGCAAATGAAAATGAAAACACGACAGTCCAAATTCTCTGGGATGCTTCAAAGGTGGTCATGAGAGGGGAAGTCTATAGCAATAGATGCTTACTTCAAGAAGCAAGAAGCAAGAAAAGTCTATATATAGTCTATATAGTCTATAAAGCAAATATACAGTCTAATCTTACACCTAAAGAAGCAAGAAAAGGAAGAGTAAATACAGCCTAAACCAGCAGAATAAGGGAAATAATAAAGATTAGAGCAGAAATAAATGATATAGAAACAAACAAATAGAACAGATCAGTGAAACTGAGAGCTGGTTCTTTGAAAGAATTAAAAAAAAATTGACAAACCGCTAGCCAGACTTATCAAGAAGAAAAGGACCCAAATAAATAAAATCATGAATGAAAGAGACCATGACCAACACCACAGAAATACAAACAATTATAAAAGAATATTATGAAAAATTATATGCCAATAAACAGGACAATCTAGAAGAAATGGATAAATTACCAGAAACATACAAACTCCAAAACTGAATCAGGAAGAAAGAAAATTTGAGCAGACCCATAACCAGCAAAGAAATTGAACCAGTAAGCAAAAATCTCCCCATCAAATCAGAGTCCAGGGTAGGATGTCTTCCCAGGGGAATTTTATCAGACATTTAAAGAAGAATTAATACCAATTTTTCTCAATTTATGCAGAAAAGCATTTGACAGAATACAGCATCCATTATTGATAAAAGCCTCAACAAAGTAGGGAGGAGGGAACATACTTCAATATAATAAAGGGCATATATGAAAGATCCACAACCAATATCATCCTCAATGGGGAAAAACTGAGAGCTTTTCCTCTATGGGCAGGAACAAGACAGGGATGTTCACCTTCACCATTGTTATTTACCTAGTACTGAGATTTCTAGCCTCAGCAATAAGACAACAAAATGAAATAAAAAACATCCAAATAAGCAAGGAAGAAGTCAAACTTTCACTATTGGCAAAAACATGATACTCTATGTAGAAAACCTGAAAGACTCCACAAAAATTTGCTAGAACTGATACACAAATTCAACAAAGTCACATGATAAAAAATCAAGTACAGAAACCTGTTGCATTTCTATACACTAATTTGAAGCAGCAGAGAGAGAAATCAAGGAATTGATCCCATTTACAATTGCACCCAAACTGATAAGATACCTAAGAATAAACCTAACCAAAGAGGTTAAATATCTCTATGCTGAAAACTATAGAACACTTATGAAAGAAATTGAAGAGAACACAAAGAAATGGAAAAATATTCGAAGTTCATGGATTAGAATAAATATTGTTAAAATGTCTATGCTACCCAAAGTGATCTACACATTTAATGCAATCCCTATCAAAATACCACCGGCATTTTTCACAGAGCTAGAACAAACCATCCTAAAATTTATGTGGAGCCAGAAAAGACCCAGAATAGCCAAAACAATCTTGAAAAATAAAAAAACAAAGCAGGAGGCATCAAAATTCCAGATTTCAAGTTATATTACAAAGCTACAGTCATCAAAACAGAATGGTACTGGGTGGAGTGCCTGGGTGGCTTAGTTGTTTAAGCATCCAACTCAATTTTGGCTCAGGTCATGATCTCAGGGTCATGAGACAGAGCCCTGTGGTGGGCTCTGTGCTCAAAGGGTCGTCTCCTTGAGATTTTCTCTCTCCTTCTCCCAAATAAATAAATAAATCTTAAAAAATAAAAAACAGTATGACACTGGCACAAAAACAGACACATAGATCACTGGAACAGAATAGAAAACCCAGAACTGGAACCACAATTATATGGTCAACTAATCTTCAACAAAGCAGGAAAGAATATCCATTGGAAAAAAGACAGTCTCTTCAACAAATGATGTTGGGAGAAGTGGACAGCACATGCAGAAGAATGAAACTGGACCACTTTCTTACACTATACACAAAAATAAATTCAAAATGATGAAATACCTAATTGTGAGACAGGAAACCATCAAAATTCTAGAGGAGAAAGCAGGCAGCAACCTCTTTGACCTTGGCTGCAGCAACTTCTTACTATATATATATATATACCATCTCTGGAGGCAAGGGAAACAAAAGCAAAAATGAACTATTGGGACTTCATCAAGATAAAAAGCTTCTGCACAGCAAAGCAAACAATCAACAAGACTAAAAGGCAGTCTATGGAATGGGAGAAGATATTTCCAAATGATATATCTGATAAACAGTTAATATCCAAAATCCATAAAGAATTTGTTAAACTCAACACCCAAAAAAGAAATAATCCAGTTAAGAAATGGGCAGAAGACATGAATAGACATTTTTCCAAAGAAGACATTCAGATGGCCAACAGACACATGAAAAGATGCTCAATATCACTCATCATCAGGGAAATAGAAATCAAAACCACGATGAGATATCATCTCACATCTTCCAAAATGGCTAATATTAAGGAGGGCATGTGTTGTGATGAGCGCTGGGTATTATACGTAACTAATGAATCATTGAACACTATATCAAAAACTAATGATGTACTATACAGTGGCTAACTGAATATAATAAAAAGATAAAAAAATAAAAAATAAATTAAAAAAGTGGCTAAAATTAACATCTCAGGAAACAACGGATGCTGGAGAGGATGCAGAGAAAGGGAAACTCTTTTACACTGTTGGTGGGAATGCAAACTGGGGCAGCCACTCTGGAAAACAGTACAGAGGTTCCTCAAAAAATTAAAAATAGAACTACCCTATGATCCAGCAATTACACTACTAGGTACTTACCCAAAGGATACAAAAATACTGATCTGAAGGGACACATGCACCCGGATATTTATAGCAGCATTTTCAATAATAGCCAAATTATGGAAAGAGTTCAAATGTCCATCAGTCAAGAAGGTGTGGTATACATATATATACAGTGGAATATTAGTCATCAAAAAGAATGAAATCTTGCCATTTACAATGATATGGATGGAGCTAGAGTTTATTATGCTAAGTGAAATTAGTCAGTCAGAGAAAGACAAATGCCATATGATTTCACTCATGGAATTTAAGAAACAAAACAGATGAACATAGTGGAAGGGGGCGAAAAAAGAGAGGGAAGCAAACCCGTAAGAGAATCTTAACTATAGAGAACAAATTGAGGGTTGATGGAGGGGAAGTGGGCAGGGGATGGGCTAAATGGGTAATGGGTATTCAGGAGGGTACTTGCTGTGTTGAGCATTAGGTGTTATATGTAAGTGATGAATCACTAAATTCTACTTCTGAAACCAATATTACACTATATGTCAACTAACTAGAATTTAAATAAAAATTCGGAAAAAAAAGATAATGGACATAATTAGTAGAATACTACACAGATTTGCATTATTATTTAGGAAGATTAGATTTGGTTATGAAGCAGTAGATACCATGGTTCATTGTGTTTTAAGGTTTATATGTGTAGGAAAATCATCCAGTGTTAATTGTGTGAAACTTAAATTATTAACTCTAATAAATAAAAATATAATTGTTTTTATTTTTTGATTTATTATTAGTGAGGTTGCACTATTCAATTATTTTTCTAGCTACTGGTTTATATATTTTTTCTATAAATATATTATGGGTTGTTCTTTTTCTTATTAGCTTATTTTAAACTGAGAATTATTCATTATAATTTCTCTTCAGGTACTCATTTGTTTATTTTTGCTTTTCACTTTGTTAATGTTAGTTTTTCTTTTTTTTAAAGATTTATTTTATCCATTTTAAAGCAAGAAAGAAAGAGCATGAGCTGGAGGGACAGAGGAGCTGGAGGGGCAGAGGGAGAGGGAGAGAAACCCTCAAGCAGACTCCGTGTTGGACATGGAGCCAATGTGGGGCTTGATCTCACAACCCTGAGATCATGACCTGAGCCGAAATCAAGAGTCTGATGCTTAACCGACTGTATGACCCAGGCACTCCAATGTTAGTCTTTCTATAAAAATTGATTTAGCTGTTATGTTGTGAAATGTTGGTTTTTCTTAACAAAATTTAATTTTTAATTTTGTTTAGAAAAGCTTTTGACAACGTAAGGTTTTCAATAAAATCATTAAAGTCATCTTGATATTATTTTTATTTTTTAATATTAAATCTTCAGTCCTAATTATTATCAGGAAAATTAGTACAGTGTGGTGATTTTACTTCACCATACAAAATTATTTTCCCTTTCTTCTTTAGCAGTAAGAACTCACTCAGCAGAGGCAGACTTAAAGCTACTACCAAACTTTCTATTTAAATAAAAGTAATGGTTATGATGAAAGAAAAATACAAATAAATTTTTTTTAAAGTGAGCATAAAATTTTTAAAACTGAGAGATTTGCTTTTAATTGGCTGACACACCATTTAGAGGAGCGTAAAACAGGTTCTTGGTAATTATGAAACTAAGGAATGAGGGGAATTATTCCTATAGGTCTGATCAAAGCAGATATTTGTGATTGAGAACACCATGTTCTTGCATGCATATTGATTGTACATATATATTGGGTTTTGAAATTACTTTTCTGTGACCTCAAGATATAAGTAGATGGCATAACTCCAAAATATTGCCTAGTGGAAAATAGTACTGCAGATTTCTTTGATGATCCTATTTGAGAAAATTGTAAATTAAAATTTTAGGTTGTCCAGGAGAATGAGTGAATGACATAGACCTCAGATAATACTCCAAGAGTATTCCTTCATGAAACTAAATTTTTTTAACATGAGAAAGATGACAGAATATTTTAGAGTTTTTTACACATGCGTAATTTTTCAATTTAGTTCATAGCTTTGTGCATTAAGAAATAGCAAGTAAAAGCCAAGTTTGATCACCAATCTTAAGGTTGAAAACCTTATATATATTTAGAAAACCAATATATATTTAGAAATGCATAGCTTACTGAACTTCACAGTGAAGTGTAGCTAGAATTCTGCAGAATGAACCAAGATTTTAACAAGGAGCATGTCTATGACAGTTTTGATTTTGAATCACTGTGTTTCTGAGATGTTCTATGAAAGCAGTAATTTTAGTCTGCAACTTTATTTGGTGAGGTGACAAAAATACCTTACTACAGCCTTAAAATCATTATTGCCAGTTTTCAAATCTACCTTAAGAGAACCTTTATAAAAACCTTATCTCCTATTTTCCAGTGTTGCATGAAAACTTACTAATTCAGATATCAAATCTGCTGCATCTGTGTGCTAACTAGAAATCGCCTTGTGCTGCTTGTGGAAATCCATGTTCTTTTCATTAGCTGAGTCCAGCTCTACTTTCACTTCCTCAATGAAATCTTCACCGATTACTTAAAGTCTTGTTTCTTTTGATGAATAGATCCTTGCTTAGCACACACAGACCTTTCTTTTAAATTGCAATATCACATCTATCATATAGCATTGCATGAAATGGATGCTCACCATATGCTTATGAGTTGAACCGAATTTTAATAGGATCAAAAATTTACAATTGCTTGATATAATGAAACCCTTGTTTTGTTGACTTCTATTTGATTTATGGTTCTCTTGACTTCTGGTATGGAATAAGAGTTGTTCAGGGAGATATGCAATGATTTTTATTCTGTGTATTATCTCCTTTTTCCACATTAGCACAAAGATGAATTTATAGTCATTTCTTGTTTATTAATCATTGGCGGATTACAAAACAAGTAAATAAATATTCAGAAATAATAAGCACATTTAATTCAAGATATGGTTAAAGTAGAAGAAATATGTAATCTTCAAGAAATTGATATTATGGCTGTCTATTATCAATTCAATTTTAGGTTATATAAATACATCTTAATATATCTTACCTTGTGAAGTTTATCAATAGGAAATATTTAGAAAATGAATGGCATACCAGCAAGTGAGGGAAGATAGTTAGAAAATTTATAACTAACATAGATGTCATATTTCTAACTCATAAAGAGGCCTTACATATAAATAAATACAAGACAGATAACAACAAAAAGAGTACAAAAACCATGAATAAGCACATCACAAATGATGCTATCCAACCGGTCAATAAACATTTGAAAACATACTCAAACCCATTATTCATCATAAGGGGATGCAAAGTGAAAACTGAGAAATATTACTACTCACTTACAAAAACAGTTAAATTTAAAGATTAACTGCTAGGGGTATCTGGGTGGCTCAGTCAGTTAAACATCTCACTTAATCTTGGCTCAGGTCTTGATCTTAGGGTCATGAGTTTAAAAAAAAATAAAAATAAATAAAGATTGCTAATGGGAGTGTAAATTGGTTTAAAAATTTTGGAAATCGGGGTGCCTGGATGGCTCAGTAGGGTAAGCATCTGCCTTTGGCTCAGGTCATGATCCCAGGGTCCTGGGATAGAGCCCATCATCGGGCTCCCGGCTCAGCGGGAAGCCTGCTTCTCCCTCTCCCACTCCCCCTGCTTGTGTTCCCTCTCTTGCTGTGTCTCTCTGTCAAATAAATAAATAAAATCTTTAAAAAATATTTTTGGAAATCATTTTGACAGTTTATACTAAAATTGAACATATGCCTAACCTGTCACTCAATTTTATTCTCAGGACAACAAAACAACTGTACAAGAATGTTCATAGCAGAATTACCTATAATAGAAAAACAACCTGAAAAAAACCCTACATCTCTAACAGTAATTAAATAAATAATTTAGTATTGAATGGTGGAATGTTTAGCAATAAAAATGACTTAACCACTGTTACACCAGCACTATGAATGAAACTCACAAGCATAATGTTGACAGAAAGATCCCCAAATATATAGTTCTAACTACATGGTTCATTTATATAAATTTAAGGCAAATATATTTATGGTGTTAGAATTGGGGATAGTAATTAGCTTTGGAGAATGGGAGTGATTAGCAGTTGGGAGAGCACTGGAAGGGGAAACTGAGCTGCTGGGCTCATGTGGTAGTTTGTGCTAATTCATCAAGCTGTATACCTATGATATGTGTACTTTTTTCTACATATAGGCCACACAACAATGAAATAGTTAATATAACAAAATTAAGAAAAATGTATTATGTGTCAATATAAAATAACCTCATAGTTCAAAGTGCAGATACTGTATGTATTATGAGTTCATTGCATCCAGGGTCTGCCATTTACTATATGAATAATCAGAAATGTATACTTCTCAGCTTCTTCACCTGTGTCACCATCTATAAACTGAGGGTAAAGTAATTCATATTTGTTTTGAAGATTAAATGAGTTAATGCCTGTAAAGCCACTGCACAGCACCCAGCACATGTAAAGTTCTAATTAAATGTCAACTATTTCTGCTTATTAAAATTCAACTCTCACAATGGAATAACTTCTTGAGTAAGTCTTTGTAAGGAAGCTGATTGGTTGAGATTTCTTCTCCAACTGAGTCTATTGGAGAATGGAGGCTATAAGGAGGGTATGGTACTGGCATTAACTGGATTAGAAAATAGAAATGCTTTTTCTGCTTTTATGGGCAGGAGAGTGAAAATGGGATAACCATATAAGAGATTGGAGCCACTCTGGTGGCCATTGATTCATCCAATCAAACACAGTTCTCAAAAACTCCCCAATCAGGACTACTGGTTTCACAGGTATGTGACCTATCCAACATCATAGGGCCCCACACATGGTTTAATGTTCAGCTCTTAGCGTCTTTAAATTTTTAATAATTTTTAAACAAAAGTCCCTGCATTTTCATGTAGCAGCTGGCCCTGCAAGTTATGTAGCTGGTTCTGCTGAGAAGTGTGTGGTTATGTGCCTAACCAATGTCCCATATATTGATTTGTATGGAGAAATCTGCATGGAGTAGGGACAATGTCTAGAGTTGAGGAAAAATGGTTTCATTTTCTGCCTATTTGGCAATTAGTCACAATCCCTATTCACAGCCACCTATAAAGAATCCTAGTGCTCATGAAATAGTATGCGTGTTCTTGAATACCCTCACTCTCTTTTTGTTTTATGTATTTATGTATTTATTTATTATTTTGTTATGTTAGTCACCATACAGTACTTCATTTTTTTTTTTTTTTTGGATGTAGTGTTCCGTGATTCATTGTTTGTGTATAACACCCAGTGCTCCATGCAGTACATGCCCTCCTTAATACCCATCACAGGGCTAACCCATCCCCCCACACCCCTCCCCTCTGAAACCCTCAGTTTGTTTCCCAGAGTCCATAGTCTCTCATGGTTCGTCTCTCCCTCCGATTTCCAACCCCCTTCATTTTCCCCTTCCTTCTCCTAATGTCCTCCATGACATTCCTTATGTTCCACATATAAGTGAAACCATATGATAATTGTCTTGCTCTGCTTGACTTGAATACCCTCTCTTTTTATGGGAGAATGACTCTAATCTCCATGAAAAAACTGTGGGAGTTCTTTACTAAGAGCTGCTTATTAAAGAAGACTATAGCCTGAATATAAATCTCAGGTTTTACAAGAACAGGTGCAGAGAACATATCTAAGTTTATTTGATTGATATGTTTACTTTTGTAAAAGATTGCTAACAATGTGAAAAGTTCAGTGAGAAACACTGTGAATATTTCTTTCATAAGTTCCAGATAATAATTAAACTGACTCTATAAAAAGTGTAGCTTCTTTTTAAATGCAGTATTTCACCAATTATTTTGATGTCATATAAACACAACGAAAATCTACAAGGTCACAAAGTTAAGGTCTAAAGAATTGCTTACATTTTGAAATAAGACAGAGGAGCTTAAAATCTAAGGTTTCTCATTAAGAAACTGAAATCTGCTCATGTTTCTATAAGTATATTATTGCTTAAATTTTGTCACCTATAATAAAAACTATAATTTAAATATCATTTTTGTTAGTTTCCTAGGGCTATCATAACAAAGTACCACAAACTAGATGACTTAAAACAAAATCAATGTATTGTCTCAGAGTTCTGGAGATGGGAAGTTTGAAATCAAGGTGTCAAGAGGTTTGGCTTCTTCTGGGAGAACCCGTTCCATGCCTGTCTCCTAGCTTCTGGCAGTTAGCAACAAAACTTCCTGTTCTTTGGCTTCTATAAATATATGACTCCAATCTTTGCCTTTGTCATTACATGATTCTCTCCCTCTGTGTCTGCATGTTCTCTTCTCTTTTTATAAGAACACCAGTTATATTGGATTTGTACCCACCCTAATTCAGTGTGACCTCATCTTGAACTGATTGCATCTGCAAAGACCCTATTTGCAAATAAGGTCATATTTACAGGTACTGGGAATTAGAATTTCAGCTTATGTTTTTGGCGTACACAATTCAACCCACAACACTGTATTGTAGTCACCTAATAAAAAAATAAAACCCAAAATAACAGTTAACACATGAGCATATATTATACATCAGAAACTCTTCTGAACACTTCACATATAATACAAAGTATTTCTTACAACAAATCTAGAGAATAGATAATATTGTGATAATCCCTATGTCACAGAATAAAGGGCTGTGTAAGAATGCTTATTGCCTAAAGTCACAGAATTCATAGTTTCACAATGGCTGTAACCTTAACATCTATATCATAAGCTTCTCAGAATTTGTAGATAGCACTATGTTTATGCCAAAATCTAGCTAAACACTTTTCTAAGCACGAAATATATCTAAAAATCAAATGTGTTACATCTAATATTAAATTTTATGTTACTTTTCCCCCCAATTTTTATTTAAATTCTAGTTAGTTAACATATAGTGTAATATTGGTTTCAGGAGTAGAATTTAGTGATTCATCACATACATATAACACCCAGGGCTCATCATAAAAGTGCCCTTCATAATGCCCATCACCCATTTAGCTCATCTCCCATTCGCCTCCCTCTATCAACTCTCAGTTTGTTCTCTATCATTAAGAATCCTTTATGGGAGCACCTGGGTGGCTCAGGCAGTTGAGTGTCCAGCTTGTGATTTTGGCTTAGGTCATGATCTCAGGGTCATGGGATTGAGCCCGATGCCCAGCATGAGCTTGCGATTCTCCCCCTCCCTCTCCCTCTGCCCATCCCTCCCTGCTCAGTCACATGCTCTCTTTCTCTAAAAGAAAAAAAAAAAGAGTCCCTTATGGTTTTCTTCCCTCTTTTATTAATTTTTCTCTTCCTATATGTCCATAAATTTTATACAGATTTATATCTGGTTTATTATCTGTAATTATTCCTCCTAAATAACAGTTTGTTCAGACCAATCTTAATATTAGAATATATTTTCTATGTCAACTATATAATGAGAGAGAAAATTTTTGGAAAGGACAAATTATTTATTTATTTATTTATTTTTTAGGACAAATAATTTAAAACTGCAAGGAAATATAAGTCAAAAATTTTGAGTCTAAGAATAAAACAAATATATACAATTATGTATGTATGTATATGTGTGTGATTGTAAAATTGGATAAAAGGGTCCCAAACCCAATTAAGAAAACATAAAATGTAAAATCCAAAGTGAACACAAAGGTAATATATACCAATTTATGTAGTAAAACATGAATGGCCAGAAATTCAATCTATCACACATATCAAAATTGAAGCATCTTCCAGAATACATAAAAAATCTGAATCCATCCAACATAAGAGATTACATTCTTAAAATCCACAGAAAGAAAAGGAAATGCTTAAAATTGTATGTCGCACTGATTTGGAATGAAATTGAATTTCTTCAGTAACTGACCAAGATACTGTCAAATCCAAATCAGCAAACAATACATCGTGCACTTCAAAAGAGGGACCTTTCAACTAATGAATAAAAATGTCTTATTTTAGCCAAAATATGAGAAGATATTTTGATATGAGACTGTTCTTTACTTGCCAGTCTGTCTCATTCTAATGATAGCCAAATCTTTTGTCATTATCTAAGGATCAGAATCACTGGAGAATATTAATGAAAATATTTTGTAAAGCCCCTCATTTAAAATGATAACTTATTGTTTCTTCTCAAAGGACCAATGCAAAATGTGAATATAGTTTCCTAATTTTAATGGAAAGTTTTAAGAGTTTACAGTCGCCATAAAAGCATTTGTGTCTTTAGTCACACTACAGTTTTTTTCTATTTTTCCTGATGGATATTACATTATAATAAATTTTCCTCCTCAACAGCTTTTGATTCATGAACCAAGATCATAAGTTGGTTTATTCTCATCTGAAAACAGAGTAGATCTTACCATCATTGAAATGGGAAACAGCCATAGGTGTCCTGCTTAGTTTCCTTGTACTAAAGTAAACTGGGTAATAATTGTAGAATTTTCCCTCTGGAAGAGGGGCACTTTTTTTTATTGTTATTCTTATCAGTAGATGAGAAAGATGAGTGGTTTGAAAAATAAATATATATATACATATATATATGAAAAATCTGCATAGAATTAGTAATTTTCTGCATAACTAGTATATATTTTCCCTATTTTTAAACATTCTTAACTTCTCTTGTTCCACAAAAATTCTCTCATGGTTCATTTTTAAAGTTATTTATATATAGACAAGCCAGTCAGGTATACCAGAAACCTACAGAGATGCACATGATTCTCAAATTCTGAAGCTTTAAATACATAGTCCTTTTGAAATATATGCAGTTTAACAAGAAGCACATCAGGTAATGTGGTCAAAAAATAAAATCTAAATAAGAGGAGACAGTCTCGTGGCTGTACTGGGCTCTGCTTGAGATTTTATCAAATAATTAGACACCTGGCATGTATTAATTATGGTTTTATAAATGAATTGAAACTTGGGTTCCAAACAAGGATATTGTATATACATGAGGATCATTTATTAGAACGAGTGAAATTTGCTTTTAAAGCTGCTTAGCTTTGATGACTCGTAAACAAAATTATGTGGAAGGGGAAAATAATTGAAATACTTAGACCTAACACCCACTCAGTGAAATGTGATTAATCCTGTTTTAGAAGAAAAAAATATAGAATCTCAGAACTGAAGGTCACCTCCAGGCACAGTTATGCTTATCTACTTGGAGCAGATTTTTTAAATCCCATATTTAAAGATATCTCTGATTGATATCTCATACCTTTCCTTAGAAACATACCCTCTGTTTAGTCAACTGTCCAATTAATAACATCTCCTCAGGTCTAAGGGCCTTCAATTTTATTAGACATAAGAGTCACCTGAGAAACCTGTTAAGAATTCTGATCGCCAAGACCCACTCCAAGAATTCCTTTTCAATTTAATGGATTTGATAGGTGCAATAATAGATATTATAGCCACTTTCCAGGTGATTCTGGCACAGGTGGTTTGTGGGCCATGGTTTGGGAAAAAAATTGCATCAGGTTACTCAAACCCCTCTAAAACCCTGACTTACTAAATTCCTGACTCTGAAATATAGCCATACTAAATATCCAAATATCCTTTATTACCTGTGTAAGTTTAGGCATATTATAAAGACTAAGGAAGCTGTGATACTAGTGGGAGATATATTAAGCAACTTAGACTAAAAGACCTGGTGACTCATCTTTAGGACAGTCTTGCTCTTCATCTTTATTCTGTTGTAATTTTCCCTTTGCTTCATTCCTATGATCATTTTCATCCCTGTATCCTATTTCCAATATTTCCCATGTAAATATTAAGTCCCTTATTAACTTACCAAAAGGATCTAGTATTTCTTTTTTTTTAAGATTTTATTTATTTGACAGAGAGAGACACAGCGAGAGAGGGAACACAAGCAGGGGAATGTGAGAGGGAGAAGCAGGCTCGCCGCTGAGCAAGGAGCCCAATGATGTGGGGCTCGATCCCAGGACCCTGGGATCATGACCTGAGCCGAAGGCAGACGCTTAACGACTGAGCCACCCAGGCGCTCCTTGGATCTAGTATTTCTTGAACTTTAGGTCTTCCTCTATTTTTCTAATGCCCTCCTATAAGGTTGTGTTTGTATTTGCTCCTGAGTTATTGGCAAATCCTTTTCCATCAATTCTCAATGGCACAGTATTGACCACCTTTGAGCCAGCAACTCAGCATATTAACATATGTCAGCACTCCTTAAATGTCCATCCTACAACCTGAAATGATTCCCAACTGTTATCATTACAAAGCCTGAGAATTCTATGTATGTACTAATATATTTACATAGTACCTCTACTATAAGTTATTTTATGTTAGTCCTCAATCAGGGTCACAGAAGTAAGGTCAAATACCTTCCTGAATATCATACAGTTTGTTTTGAGAAATAGACTTTATTGGGTCAAGGATAATAGAAGGTACAGGTCTTCCAATCCATTTTTCATCCCCAAAAGGCATGAATTCATTGGAGAGGACTCTCTCCCCATACCATTGTTCTCCCTTCTTACAGGGCAGCCAAGAGAGCAACATTGTCTGTCAGAAGATTAACAGAATTCTTGGGCACTAAGTGTTTAGGTATTTCTAGGAGTTGTTGCAAAAAATCCAGCTGCCCAGACCTTGGAGATTTTGAGGTGCATGGGAAGTGGCAATCATTCTTGTCACAGAGGAGAAAGCCATTAATACCATTAGAAGTGAACGAATGTGCCTGACCTCTGAGAAAAGGGAGTAGCTCCATCCTAGTTAGCTTACTCTACAAGTAAGCCAGAATGATCTACTATGGTCATTTAATACCGTTCAGCAAGCATTGGTTTATTTTTGTTACACAGACTATCTTCCAGCAACTTTAGGAGAATTGAGACAGGAAATTTTATGAAATCACAGTAGGTGTGATATAATGGATTTTCAGTGAATTTATTATATAAATTAAATAAATATATAGCCATTATACTTTTCAAGTATACATTCAATAATCACAAAACCTTTCCAATATGCCAATTAAAACTGCCTTGTTCATAATCTTTTTGGAAATAGACAAAGAGTTGAATAAACAGAGGACTAAGAGGCAAATATGTGACCTCTAGACTGAGTTTGCACATTAGAATATAGATTTCAGATCACCTGATATTTTAAAATTTTTATTTAATTAAGTTTTAATAAAGTGAACAAATTGGAATTTATGTTCTCACAATCACTTAAAGCATTACATTGTATGTCCCTGAGTTGATCTGTTAATGTAAACACCTAAATTTGCTATATGCCAGTTATTAACTGGTATTTTTCACCATACCTTTAAGTGTTTTATATGCCTTCATAGCAAATTTCTCCAACTTCCATAAGATGGGTTTTTTTTCTGGTATGTATCTGTACACAATATAAAAGCTCTACCCTATTAGGCATTCTGATTTTCAGTTACAATTCCTTCTAAGCTGGTTTATTTTGCTAGCAGCTATTTGCTCATTCTGAGCATTTTGAGTGTTTTTTCCTTATTCAGCTCTGTATTGAGATGAATAACAGCTGACTGTTGTCCTCTTCTTTAATATTTCACATGATTGAACAAGTTAATATCACCCATTTTCATATTCTTCTTGAGGAGAAAAGCTCTTGACTCATTGAGATGTTAGGAACCATTCTATTTTACTAACTTATCAATTTAAACTTACCCATTTCCTTAGGGAAAAATGTGAAAAATTAATATTCTAATGAAGATTTTATAATATAAATTATTTTAGTGACAATATATCTAGGTTGAAATAAACTACCCTAAGTATTTAAGGTAGTGGGAATTTAATGTTTATTATAAGTGATATTGCTGGAGCTCAAAGGACAGATCCAACAGGCAAAAGCTGTAATTACAAAGATCTGCTTGAAGATCTGCTAGTTACCGAAAGAGAGTGATGACAAGAATCAGCCAGATACAAAGAAGAGAAAATAACAAGCTTCTTTTATTTTTTATGCTCTAACATCCTACCAGCACTTCACATTGAACAAACCCAGGCAGGATATGAGTTGGCCTGGGCTACTGGGAAACCCACTGGGACACATGGCCTCTAGGGTCATCCCCACTGGGCTGTTAAGCAGCACAGATAATAGGGCATAGAAAGTATCTGAGAGTAAAAGGTTCACATCTGTCACACAGAGTATGCATAATGCTACACTCTCATAAACATTAGTAGATAATACTGATGACAATAATAATTGAAAAAAAATAATTTTTGTGATTAGAAGACTAATTTCAGGATTTTAAGCTATTTTTCTCATATTTTGATCTTATGCAATTGCATATAATATTACTATTTTTGGGTAAAGAGGCAGCTAGTAGAAACACTCAAATAATATAATTATGAGGTATTTGGAGGACACAGGAAAATCTGAGTTAAATCTTCACATGTAATTGCACAGCGTCAATAGATATTGCATAGATTTGCCAAATCAATAACTGATGGTAGTGGATATATATATCCACTTTTATATACATATATATGTATATATATGTATATATATGAGACATAATATAATATGTAATCTGAAAAAAATGCCCTTAGTGCCGAGGCATGTGGAAAGTTGACCTAACATAATTTTTTCTCCAGGAAAAATGGCATAAAATTTATAGCTAAAAAATACATAGTACTGTATGATGAAAATATAATATTGGGCTTCAAAAAGAGAAATTCCATGGTGACAAGTATCAAGGGAGGACCACATAGAGCTTTGAAGTGCAGGGGTCTAACAGCTCCAACCTTCTACCACCTTCCCTACGTGTTCTAAGATCATTATTTCATTATTTTGCAGGAATGCACTTTAAAATAGCTTTGTTTATGTCTGAGAATAACTTTTTGAATAGGTTTGCAAATGCATTGGATTTAGAAGTTAAATTAAGGCCACTTGGCATATACACTGTCGAGTCTTCATGTCAGAGAACAGAACTGAAGTCCAGGGAGTTTAAGACAGTGAGAGTTCACAGGGAAAAGCATCAGAGAGGAGACAGCTGCCCAGGTCTGCAGGTGTTGGGTCCCCCTAAGTGGAAGGTGGGCAAGGCCAGTGAATTAATCTACTAAGCTGCCATCCAAAGTGCCACAGAATGGGTGGATCAGACAGCAGAAATTTATTTTTTGACAGTTCTAGAGGCTGAAAATCCTCTGGTTCAGTTTCTCCTGAGCCCTCTTTCTTTGATTTGCAGACAACTGCCATCCTGCAGCTGGCCTTTTCTCTGTGCACACAAATCCCTGATGTCCCTCCCTCTTCTTAGAAGGATACTATGCATATTGGGTTAGAGCTTTACCTTTATGAGCTCATTTAACATTAATTTTCTATTTAAAGGCTCTGTCTCCAAAAACAGTCACATTGCCGATTTAGGGATTAAATATGTGAATTTTGAGGTGCACACCTCAGTCCATAACAACCAGGCAAAGAGCACCCAGAAACTTGAGAAGGACTATGACTCATTCAGGATCAGGAATAGTTTATGTCTCTTAGAGCCAGAGCAGAGAATCTCCTAATTCGTACCGTATGGGACAGAATACTCAGAAAGATATTGCCTCATTGGTAAAACAAAATGGTCCTAGACAAACAAGTAAATGTTAGGCTTAAAAGTAAGCCTAACATCATCAAATTAAATTTAAATAACATAATCATATCCCAGAACAAAGCTCTGGAGTATTTATAGGATCCAGTATAACCAGTACTCAAAAAGCTAAAATTGAAAATAACTGTCATTCAATCAAAAATTACCATGCATGCAAAGAAACAGAAAAATGTGACTCATAATGAGTTTAAAAAAAATCAGAGAGACACAGAAATGACATAAATGATACAATTATTAGGAAAAGGCATTTGAAAATTCTTATAACTCTATTCCTTATGCTCAAAATGGGAAAGGAACATATTAAATAGGAATATAGAAATTACAGTAAAAGAGCCATCACATTTCTAGAGATGATAAATAGAGTGGATGGGACAGTAGTGGGCTAAATCGTGGCTCCCAAAATGATATGTCCACATCCTAATCCTTGGGCCCTGAGAATGTTACCTCATTTGTAAAAACAAGGTAATGTCAATTACATCTTTGCAGAGGTAATTAAGGATCTTGAGACAGTCATCTAGGTTGTACGAAGTCCAATGACAAGTGTCCTTATAAGAGACACATAGAAAAGAAGGTGGCATGAGGATGAAGCAGAGATGCAGTCACAAGCCAAAGAATGCCCATAGTTTACCCGAAATTGAAAGAGGAAAGGAATGATTCTCCGGTAGAGCCTCCAGGGGCAGCAAGGCACTGCTGACACCTTGATTTTGGATTCTGGCCTCCAGAACTGTGGCAAATTAAAAGTCTGCTCTTTTAAGCCACTTGGATTGTGGTAATTGATTACAGCAGCCTATGAAAACTAATACAGGTGTTAGCAGGAGATTATATACTGGAGGAAAAAACAAATCTTAATGAGAGCAATAGAAATCTCCCAAAAGGAAACAAATACAGAATGGAAAACAAAACAAAATAAAACAAACAAATAAAAAAAAAAAAAAAGGAGAAAACACCAGTGACTTCACAGAAAACTCCAGGCAAGCTACTATGAGGATTCCTCAGGATCCTGCAGAAATAGTTTTGCATATCTGGAATTTAGCAATGATGTCAGAAGTAGTTTCACAGACTTTCTCAGCCCAAGATGTGGTCTCCGGAAGGAAAATAATTTTATTTCTAAATTTAAATTACAAATTATTATAAACAGAATGGCAACATAAGTAGTATCTTGATAACAGAACTCAAAAAATACAGAACAAAAAAAAATTAAGAAAGAAAAAAATAAACCTACAGATCAATATTCTTATTCAATGTAGATGCAACAATTCTCAACAAAATATGAAGATCCTGAGTGCAGAAATATATTGTTAAGAATACAAGTATTTATCATATTTTAATATGCAGGAAAAATGCATTCTATATTGACACATTTTTGTCACAGCCAATATAAAAAAAGTAAAGATGTGTACTCAGAATCCAGAATTTGTAAAATTAATAATTTTAATACTTCACTGGGGACATTTAACATGTATTGACTTTATTTGTGATGATGGTGTGATCACTGCCTTCCCACCATCAGTGTAAATGTCAGCGCCATGGAAAAGGCAAATAGTGTCTTAGTACTATTATGAAAATAGTTTTGACCTCACGCATTTCTTAAAGATTTAATATTTCCTTTAGGCAGAAACACTTATCTGAAGCACAGTAATTTGATTAGACTTGCTTTAGTTTCTTTTTAATCCCCCACATTCTGATGAAAATATTTGCATTTTAAAATAGCAGTTTTAATGTTTCTCTCTTTAAACATTTTTTTTAACATCTAATATATTTATCTGCCTAGGCAACATTATATATAAGTGATCCTAGTAAGATGAAAAATTGTGCATTTTTTTCTCCTTGCTAAGAATTAAAATGAGGTATTTGTTGTTGTTGTTGTTATATGCATTGAGAAAGGAATTCTTCTACTTTTATAAAAGATATCATACAATATTGTGGAAAAGGCCCTTGCAGAAAAACAATAGCAATTAGGCCATGATATATAACAGCTACTTTTGGTAGAAGTGTTCTGAGAACTTGTCAGCCCAGCATGATTATTTCAGTTCCCCAATGGACTGAAGAGTATCACAGCTCAATTCAAAGCCAGCTGTGCCAAGCCCTTCAGAGTTGCTTCTCATTTAACAACTAAAGTTATCTAAATTGGTCTATTCCCAGTTGCCACAATAGATGGTCAGAAAGCGTGTTTTGGCTCTTCCTTTGCACTTTTAATAGCTGCATTCATCAAACATTTATTGCATCTACTGTTGACTAGGCACTTTGCTAGGCACTAGGGATGAAGAAATCAAATAAGGCTTTGTCTCTGACTGTGAAGAGCTTGTAACCTAATTTACAAGTTTGAATATGAGTTCTGAGCCCCATAGCCCTGTGGTTCCTCTCAGGATAAAAAGGGATTAACTACGTTCTATCACCGAATTCATCATAACACTGCTTTTGGTAAACATGAGGTTAATCTTGGGAGTCTAGTGGTCAATGATTAGTCACCATGTATTGCATATTTTCTATGTACCAGACATTATGGTAAGTACTTTACAATTGTTTAAAATTTTATTTTATATTTATAAATAACCTCTGAGAGACATTTGAATCTCTTGGTTTTCATGAGTGAAAGCTGAGACTTAGTGAAGAAAATTTTCCCAAAGTGCCCAACACATGCACAGCAAGTGATGTCCCGCTTACATTCTGCGCAGTGCAGGCTCGGCCCCGTTCTGTCCTCCTGCCAGGCTGCACAGTGACTCAGAGACAGACCCCTTCTGCCGATGAGAGTGAAGTCATCTCTAAAATATGCCCAGAAATAGTGAAGATTTATTGTAATCCTTTACTCAGTGTGCACCAGGAATGGGGAAGAAGAGTCACCAGAAGCAAGTTTGTTATTGTGATTGATGCCAGACAAGTGTCAGGGCCACTAAGAGCCTTACCAGACCCGTTTGGAGCATAGCTGACATCGTGAAGCGCGTTGTTTACAATCACCGATTTCATGGCACCCCCACATACAGACGAGATCGGGCGCGTTCAGGGTGGTATGGCCGTAGACATGGCACCCCCACATACAGATGTATCTGGAAATAATCTGAAACTAAAGATTACATTGAAACTTGGGAAATCACAGTTTCCTTCTGGTTTCAACCTGTTCTTCAGTCGGATCAGGAAATAGATACAAATAACATGAAATCTTGCTTATTTTTTCACTGCTTGTTCCTATCTTTTGGGTTTTTGTTTGTTTGTTTGATTTTTATCTTTTTTGGATCAGAGGACACCGAGAAAACTGTGATTTGCAGGAATGAAATTCTTTCCCAAATCCTACAGGTTGTGGTCTGTGGGGACTTTATGACTAATTCAATCTTCACTTTTTTTTTTATCAGTTTCAGCTGGTTTATTTTTCATATGTTATTCATAAACCAGGCCTTGATTTTTTTCTCCTGTCTTATTTATAAAGTTCTCTCTCTCTGTCTGTCTCCCCATTCCATCCCTCCCTCTCTCTCTCTCTTTTGCAAAATATGTGTTCTACAAACTATTTAATGGCCAACTCAAGATAAACCTGACCTCTGATGTCTTCTCTGATCTATCAGGACTCAGACAGAGTTCTTTCCTAATTTACATCTATTACCACTTTCTTAAAACCTTTTTATTGTCTTTGAAGCCTCAAGTTATTTCATATGTGTGCATTTGATCTACCGTAATACATGAATTCTTTTTGATATCTGCTATCTTAGGCTGCTTTATTCAGTCAATGAAAATTCAATAGATTTTTAGGAAGTCCTCTTTACAAAAATGATTTTAAAAAACCCAAAATACTTACCCACTTTAATACCTATCCAACATTGTCCCAAATGTTCCATTTTTTGTTATGTTCTAATTTAATTTAGTAAAATTGCAGCTTATTTACCTCACCTTATAGTTTATAAACTAAAACAGGTTTACATATGCTATTTCAATTGAGCTTAACTAAATTTCTGGAAACTAACACAGGCAGATGTATTTTTTCAGTTGCATAGTTCGTGGGACTGAAATTTAAAAAAAGAAAAGTCAGTTGACTTCTCCAGAATCATATGGTTTTTAGGTTATAAAACTGACACAAGAAATCAAATCTTCCAACAGTCAAGCCTAGCCAAGTGTCTTTGTAGTTTTCTTTGATATTCCCCACTTACTTTTTCAGGGATATTACCATATTTTTGTTTACATGTTACTCAGCTTATAAAATATGAAAAACATTTAAACATAGCTTTGTCTTAAAAAACTTTTGTAAACCAATATCATGAAACTGTATTTTACAGATAATTGCAGGTTTGAATTAGTAAAAATCCCATCAATAAAGTAAAATACTGAAACCTTCATCATGGATTGTAGACTGCTTCATTACAAGCCAGCCCCTCCCAAAGCTGGAAAATAATTCCATTAAAATGTCAAACACTTGTTGATCTTTTCATCATTCCATTAGTACTGGGCAGGGTGGATGTAACCCGGCAGCTCAGCTTTTATAGTAAGCCCCTGTGCTTTCCTAATTGTGAGTGAGATGTGAGAAAACTGTTATCCTGCAAAACTGCCCCTGGATAAGTATGATCAAAAAGAACTGACAACATTTGATCTTATTGCAACACAAATCATTTATAAAACAAACTGTGTTGCCCTGACAAGCACATTTACAGATTCTCACCTTCTGTTTTTTTCATTTGTGTTTATGGGCACAATACATGAGCTATTCTACATCCACAAATGATATCCTAAAGGGAAATGATCTGAACCCCTTTTTTAAGGAATCTCAAAGTGCTGGGAAACTATAACTTTAATTGTTATGAGAGCCAGTTACCCTGTAAAATGGTGAGTCCTTGCTTTGCTAAAGCTGAGGTATGCTATTAGAAAGATATCAGCACTTGGAGGCAGGAGAAGGGTTCTGCCGATCAGTCCCTGAAATGTACACGTGTTCTAAATCTAGTTGGGAAGATCTAAAAAGGAATTTAAAAAAAAAAAAAAAAAAAGCTCCCGCTCTCTCAAGGAGCTTGGCCTAACAGATGAATTAATAAGAAATGTAGATATAGAATTATCTACATCCTAGAAAGATACAGAGTAGGTATCATGAAAGTTCAGATAAGGGAGAAATGTAGCAGCACAATATTAGGGAGTGTGGGAAATCTTTGTAAACGACAAGACAGTTATTTGGTGGGCTTAAGTCACATATGATTTTTCTTTTAGTCACACATGATTTTAACTTGTGCAGATTAAAAAAGGGAATTCTACATAAAGAGAACTAAATAAGCAGAAGAATAGATATAAGAAATTGTGGGACATACTTGGTGGAAAGTATGGAAGTCAATTTGACTAGTAGGAAGTTTGCATAAGGAGGAGCCTTAGACTTCAATGGGGCCAATTATTTAGGAAAATAAATACAACAAAACATCATGAATGAGGAACCAAAGAATTGGATCTTACCATAAAAATAAGGAGCCATTGAAGGTTGATCTTAGGAAAGTCTTGTCTGGAATTGACATAAACATTTGTTTAAATGAGTTAGACTGACAGTAAGAAAATTAGCTTTGAGCCACTACAAATTCATTATTATAGATTAGAGATAAAGTACAGAAGATGAAAGGCTGCTGAGGATTAGTTGCTAGAATGTTCTGGAAGGAATCTTGACAATGGATGGCAAAAGATTGAAAAATCACAACAATTCTTATTTTTTAAGTTTCCTTCGTCAAAAATCTGGTGGAACTTAATATGAGACAACAGGAGACCAAAAAAAAAAAAAACCCACAAAACAAAAGAAAATCACTAATTATTAATAAAAATGGTTGTCATTCCATATTTTTAGAGGCCAGAAACTTTGGTAAGTATCATACATATATTATTTGGCTTACAATTCTGAAATATTTATGAAATTATTTTATCCATATTTTATAGTAAGGAAATAAGGACTCAGAATAAATATGTTGCTCACATATCAGAAAGTGCATATGGCAGATCCAAGATTCAATTTTCAGTTCTTCAATCCCAGAAAGACCAGTGTTCATTTTGACTCTTGAACTTCATTTATCCACTAGTACTCTTTCCATCCATCTTTTAAACAGACTGTCCAATCAATGACTACTAATCTGCAGCACCAGTTGTGACAACCTTTGTACTATGATTAATACTAAGTATTTTTATACCTTCCAAGAGTTTGAACAGTGAAGAGCTGTCAGAACAAAACTGTACTTGACCTTTCTCAATCTTCCCTATAAAATCTGAAGTCCCTCTGTGTTCCCCATGACATTCACTTTAGAGCTGTTCTTATGTTGTAACATTTTAATAAAGGCTTAAGCTAGTGGCTTTGGTTGGTTTTTCTCTTTCCGCTGTCTGATTCCATAATAGAGTTTCTTAGAGGAAAAATACTGAAAAGTAACACAGTGAAGGGCAGAAAGGGAACTGGTATAGAAGAGGCAGGATGGAGAATCAGACTTGGAAAACTGACTTATAGAGATGTTCTCTAAGGAGTCTGAAGGTCACCGTCCAGTATTCCAAATAGTGTTAGCAACTTTAGGCTTCTACTGGGAGAAGATTAATAAATAAGACTATGCATTCTATTGGAGTGTGATACAGAAAATAAGAGGTTTCAAAGACAAGAGCAAGATATAGTTGGGCATATGGGAGCATCATGATCAGAGCTGATCATTCTATTTAGATCAAGAAACTAGAGAACCAAGTTCCTATGAATGCTTGATGTCTGAACTAATGGTCCTAATGTTTTGTTTGAATGTCTGATTTTAATGTCTCCTTATTTTCTCTACATTTGTGTAAGTAAAACTAACCACTTGCATTTGAGCCATAATATTTAATTTGTTGCTTTTTGTGGTATGTTTGCAAATTCGCTCCGTGTTCTATTTTGTTAGCTCTATTAACTTTGAACATTACAGCAACTGAATTTCCACAATTTGAAAGAAACTTTATAATAAATGAGGAGACCAAATTTGAGGATTCTAGAATATTTTTGTGGGGTTTTTTTATGTGTATTTTTTCCCAAGTTTTCATTTACATTCTAGTTAGTCAATATATAGTATAATATTGGATCAGGAGTAGAATTCAGTGATTCATCACTTACATATAACACCCAGTGCTCATCACAAGTGCTTAAGTGGATAATACTTTGAATCACCTATGCATGGTTATAGTTTGAAGCATCTCTATGGATTAAGGAGATAAACGATCTAAAAGGCCAGTAAATCCTTTCAGATGTACTGTTCAGTAATTTATCAGTTGCATATAATACCCAGTGCTCATCACATCACATGCCCTCCTTAATGCCCATCACCCAGTTACCTACTCCCCACACCCACCTCCCTTCCAGCAACCCTCAGTTTGTTTATATTAAGCTTCTTTTCAGGAGGGTATTTGCCACACAGAAACACACACACACACACACACACACACACACACACACACACACACACACTTGGGTGAAGTGTCTGTTCCTACAGAAATAAAAACAGGCATAAACCAATTCTTCTTTTCTGTGAAAATTAATTTTCCTGTTTATTTTCCTTCTTTTGTGAAGAAAACATTTTTGAAAATTATTGCCTGCTTCCCTTAGTCATTTTCAGAATCCCTAGCATAATGATTATTTAATTACATTAAGTTTCTCACAATACTAATTGTTCATGGAACTCAATATTTTTGGTCTCTGCTGATTAGAAAGCAAGGTGTGTACTACTAGCATCTCTCACCTCAGGGTAAATCTGTCTCATTCAGATTGCAGACAGGAAAGTTAAGTAAGAAAATCTATTGCCTCAGATCAAAGCTTTTTGAGCCTAAAGGCAGGGTATCACTTTTTCCTAAACTGGTACCTACTGCATCAGAAAATCATCTGCTTTCTCTACCTCCTTTAACTGCAGACATTTGTCAGTTCAAGCCTGGGCTTGCATTTTAATTTTTTAAAATTATTTCATTTCACAACAGTAACAGGTATATGAATATGTGTGTGTGTAAAAAAATTTCTATGAGAGAGCTTAAAGTTCTATGTGTATGCAAACACATATGTGGAACATACAAGTACACAGTGCAGTGCTACACAATAGAGTAATTCATTTTCAGAAAACACTTGCAAATATCTAGTTCAAATTATAGAGATATTATTAGTATGTACTTTCCATTTTTAATAAGTACTATCTTAGATTTCACTTGCTGAAGCATCTGTAGCTTGAAAAATGTTGGGAAATGTATTTAAAAAGAACACTGATAGGCATACTCTGAGATCTAGTCATTAATTTGTTCTTAACCACAATATATAATTAAAAAGCCAATTGTGTATGTATATATTGCAAATCATTTTTAATATTCAAATTATTTACAAATTGATTTTGAATGTTAGTTTTTGTTTTTGTTTTTAAAGATTTTATTTATTTGACAAAGAGGGACACAGTGAGAGAGGGGACACAAGCAGGGGCAGAGGGAGAGGGAGAACCAGACTCCCCACTAAGCAAGGAGCCTGATGTGGGACTTGATCCCAGGACCCTGGGGTCATGACCTGAGCCAAAGGCAGACGCTTAATGACTGAGCCACCCAGTATTGGATAGTTCAGTGAAAAGTTATATTTTTCTTTTATTATCCATATACAGATTGTACATTTGTATTTGTTTAGGTCTTTCACAAGAGCAAAACCGAATATAAATGGATAGTCAGATGAGATTGACTTCCATTGGGATGTCTATATTAAGCTTCTCTCTTAGATTCCTATTTCTGCACCCACTGATGGCTTGACAGTCTTCCATGAAATAGGTGAGATTAACTAAAATCTTCCTATAAATTCTAGTTTTTCATAAGTGAGATAAAAGTGTAACTTTTTGTGAGAAAAAAGTGTAAATTTGTTAAAACAAATTTAACACAGATTTTAATTAAAATCACAAATAAAAGGGAAAATCATCACAAAATAAATTATAACTATAAATATTAATATAATATTAACTCCTCAAATAACATTGTGGAACTGCATATGTGCTTTCTTAATTTTTTTTTCAAAAAGTGTCATCATACTACACAGACTAGTATACTATCACCCAAATTTCTTACATAACTTCATAGGTTATGTGTAGCAATCTAGACTATTCTTTCATGTCAATAAACATAAATCTATATAAATAATATAATGCCATATTACTGCATTGCACATAAGTACCAACAATAAAGAAAAAAAAACAATTCCCTATTTTTGGACATTTGGCTTCCTTTCAATTTTAATTATCATTATGAAATATATTACTACAAAGAGCATTGCAAATGAATCTTTGACTAATATTGAATTTTGTCCAAAGTGCAAAGGTTTAATTAATTATTAGAAGAAAAGATGTAAAAAAAGATGTAATAAGGTAACATATATGCATATGTCGTTCTAAAATTTGCATACCAATTTACATTTCTAACAATATTACATAGAAAGAATCGTTTAGTGCAGCATCATTATCGATAATAGGTATACTTCTGCCTTTTTGTAAGTTATACTTCCTTCTATAAATTTGGTTGTTCATTTGCACTTGAATTAATTAATTTGGAAGTACTTTGTTTGTGGTGAAGGGTCAACTCACTTCCAGGTTTTCTGTTTTAGAATTCATCTCATTTTTGCCTCTTTTACTAATTGTCATCACATATTAAGCCCTCTATCGTGAAATACAACAAAGCAACAGATAAGAAAACTGAATTTTTGCTACTAAGGAGTTCCTCTTTTCTCCCCTCTATCCTTCTGTCTAATTAGATATTAAAGTTCAAATACTTCTGTGAACACAGCTATAAGACTCTACATGTTGAAATGTTGTACAATATGCCAAGAAAAATTAAATAAAAACAGTTAACTCTCTATTACATTCGGATAATGCCATTGGACTCTAAAGATAAAAGGTATCAAGTTTTGTTTTGTTTTGGAATAACATTACTTATAAGGGAAAATAAATCAGCTGGTTTCAGTTTTCTCAAAAGCAACATTCAATATCACAGTCCAACTAAGCAACTCCTACTAGATAGAGAAGGAAAGTGTAATCCATGGGGTTTATAATCAGTTCAAAATTCTTCACGTACAAAGCCAATATAAAAATGGTTTTAAACATGAAAGAGCTCATCTTGTGCCCTGAGTCTGTTTTGAGAAATTACTGGAGGATGAGCTTCAAACAATGAAGAAATGACTTGGGAAATTATAGCTAAAGGACTATCAGTGATAATTGAATATATTTATATGAAGAGTAAATATTAAAACAAATATGAATATTAGAACAACAGAAATATTGCAAATGTTATGTCTTCCAACCATGTAGATACAATCAAATTAAAACAAATTAGCTGAGGAAGAACGAAGAAAATGGGAAATAGTCCACAGATTGTCTCATCTATAATACTGAGAGTCAAATGATATCATTTAGCTGGAATACCAACTACTGAAAGAATAAAAAAAAAAAGAGAGAAAATATAAATGTGCCTGTGTGAACATTTCCTGCCCTGGATAGACACACAAGATTGTAATTGTAGTACCTATAATTTTGAAAATGTACTTGAGATTAGTATATCACAACTTAAAAATTCATGCATCAACATACTACTGTGTATTTCATTTTGCATTTATCCATTATAACCTTGATAAGGTATTTCTATTTATAATAGATATATAATAATACAGAGCATATATTATGCACATGACATACCTTTATAACCATTGTATTATAACATTTGACTTGTTTACAGTTTGAGCTATTAGTATGTATGCCTCTAAAACATTCTTGTACATGTCTTCTTCTGCACCTACTTATAAATCTGCATGTACACAGGGCAATGGAATTACTGGGTGAAAGAATATGTTTATATTCTAATACAAAACAGTATTCTAAAATAGTTGGATTTTGGGGAGCCTGGGTGGCTCCGTTGTTAAGCGTCTGCCTTCAGCTCCTGTCATGATCCCAGGGTCCTGGGATTGAGCCCTACATCGGGCTCCCTGCTTGACGGGAAACCTGCTTCTCCCTCTCCCACTCCCCTTGCTTGTGTTCGCTTTCTCACTGTCTCTCTCTGTCAAATAAATATTTAAAAAATAGTTGGATTTGGTAAAACAGTTTGATAACTGTTTTAAAACTGTACTAAATTTCATTCAGTTATTTTTATAATAGATATGTTATACAATTGAAATAGCAAGCAATGGTTGATTACTTACTGCATACTGAATGTAGCTATTACAAAACTGAATACAATATGGTACCTTCAAGGAGGTCACAGATTTGTTACAATTAATGGAATTACAGCAATATATTCAGGTTGCGTGTGTCATTAACATATTTTCTGTATTACTAACATAGCTCTTCATTGTAAGATCTCAAACAGCACACAGTTATGTGTGCTAAAACTAGGAATATCAGCATGAAGCAAAACTTTTTTACATTTGGTCTAGGTACCCACTTTGTACAAACCATATTGCATAATATTTTTTATTAGATTTTAATTTTGGCATCTTTATTTAATTGCAGGCTTCAAGAAAATCAGCAACAAAAATAAAGAAATAATAGCTGAGCTATTGATAAATAAATAAAGTTGGATAGAAGATAGATAACCACATACAGAGCAAATGAAAGCACAAAAAATACTCCATCTGAAATTCAAACCTTTATGTTCTATACAACTATTTCTTCATTGTCATGATACTTAATATTGAGAGCTATTTAACCAAAGCTTGAAAATAATTTAGGAAATTAATTAGAGCCACAAAAATTTCATTAGCTTAGATTTTCTTCATAAGCTTCAATTAGAATCACAACTAGTCCTAAGTCCTGTCAGATACAGGCACATACTCAGGCAAAATCATATTACGTGGAGACATATAATCTCATACATTCTCACAGCTATTTGAGAGAGCTACATCTCCTCCAGAACCTTCATCTATTTGCACCTGGGATTTTGCATATTTCAACTGATTAGCAGAAAGGGAATTCACTGGAGGTGCCTGGGTGACTCAGTCGGTTAAGCAGCTGACTCTTGATTTTGGCTCAGGACATGATCTCAGGGTCGTGAGATTGAGCCTGGCGTGGGGCCCTACGCTCAGTTCAGAGTCTGCTCCCTCTGCTCTTCCCCCTGCTCACGCTCTCTTTCTAAATACATAAATAAAATTCTTTAAAAAAAAGGAATTCATTAGAATCAACTTTTCTTCACTATCTTAACTTGAGACCTCTCTCCTGACTTTTGTAAAATTGTATTAAATTCCTGATTGATCTATTCTCTACAGTCCTGCCTTCTTCAACTTCATTTCTTCATATCTTCTGCTATAACCATTCTGAAATACGGGTATAATTAAATTTTAAGTTCTTAAAACACTTGAGTAACTCCCACTTCATTTAAGTATTGTTCATACTCCAATGCTTCACACAGTTTCAAACCAGTTATGGATAGAAAAATGTTTGCTAGAGGAATGAATGTATTATTATCTGGAAAGATAAGCATGGAAAATACTTGCAAATTATATCTTTCATTTTGAGTTTCGATCTCTCTCATATAACATGGAGAATTCCAATTCCAATTCCAATTCCAATTCTCTTTTAGCTGTCCACCTTACAGAAAAGCTTTTCAGTTACTGCTCAATTCCCAGGTATATCTTTGCTACATGCCAAAAATTTGATACCATCAAAATTTCAAACTTTGTCATCTTTTAGACAACACTGAGTTAGACTATGATTAGGATTAGTGTATATATTTAAAAGTATATTTACAAGTCTACTTTATAAAAGAATTAAAATTGAGTTAGAGTTGTGATTTTTCCTAAAGTCACATTTTTAAAAATTTTGCAATGACTTTGAATAAGAATACTCTATGCCAATGGTATTTACTAGAATTTAGAAAAGATCAGTCATATTTAGCATATTTTGTGTAGGATGTTGAGTCCATATTTTATGCTTATTAACTTACACATCGCAGAGATACTAATTAAATAGTTATTGTGTGTCAGGCATTATCCATGTCAGAATTCATACTATGATTGAACACTTAATTACCATACTAAGTGACATCTTTGCGTCTCCAATCAGAATCAGAAGAAAAATGCAAATATAAATATTCTCAGATTGCATGAGTTGCAAAGACTAGGAACATTACAAAAGTAATTTCCATGTCTACAAATTTCTATTATTTTATTTTATTCTTTGAGTTATAAAGAGTTCAGACAAGCAAAAATTCTTTATCATCAACCAACAGTTTTTCTCCAGGAGGTATTATTTGTTATGGTTATTTTTTTTTTTTTTAGATTTTATTTATTTATTTGAGAGAGAGAATGAGAGAGAGAGAGTACATGAGAGGGGGGGAGGTCAGAGGGAGAAGCAGACTCCCCACTGAGCAGGGAGCCTGATGCGGGACTCGATCCCGGGACTCCAGGATCATGACCTGAGCCGAAGGCAGTCGCTTAACCAACTGAGCCAACAGGAGCCCTGTTATGGTTATTTTTTTAAGTTATTATTATTCCAATTTGATTGCTTAGAATGTGGCAGGAGAATCAGATATTTGAAAATATGTTAGGAGGGAAATAAAGAAGAATCTAATCAGCACAAATTCATGGAAAGGATTACTGATTTGATTAAACATATAGATAGTTTTAACAAAGTAATTTGCAACTCCCCAAACTAAAAGAGGTCATTAGTTTTATGGATGCATAACAGGAGTTTGGAATTTGTGTGCCAGATTTTCACAGCTGTCTACTGTATGGTCCTCTCCTGATCTATCTGTATAACGTATTATCCCAGTTGTTTGGAAGAACTGAGTTAGAAAAATATCCCTTTGGGAAAGTTGATTTTACATTGAAGTTGGACATATTCTATTTATATTTTGTTTCTATGTATTTTCATCCTAACAGCTGAAGGATTACTAAACGTCACTGAGACTAAAGTGAAAAAAGAGCATGTTGATTGTATTTTTATTATGACAAAATTATTTAAATTTTCTGTATGCTTATAATATTGGTGAATGTTAATAGCTCTGAGAAATAAAAAGAAAAATACTGTACACCCCTCAATTGCTTTCATACAAACTTTATTTTAAATTTTACTGAGTATTAGGATCAATTTTAGCTGTAATTTAAGTCATTTAAAAATACTTCATATTAAATATAGTTGATATGCTGTATCTTCTTATCTTTCTTAGCAAAATTATTTTTATGTGCTCATCAGATATCGAAGAAATAAGACATACACTAACCTTACGTTCTTATGTTTTCATTTTATCCATAGAAAAAAGTAATTAAGAAATACACAAATTCTTGTAAACAGATTATAAATAATCATGTTTATGTTATAGCTGAACTGATGTTGTTTTAATTATTTATAGAAACAGTGCTGAACCTTTGAAATTTTGTGATTATATATCAGCTGAGGTTGATTCATATCCATTTTCTTAAGTTTTAAATAAATGAGAGCACATTAACTTTATAATAGTACTCAATTTATTAGGATATCTAATCATAGCAGCAAACCTTTACATATCAAAAACATTTACTATAGCAGATGATGAAAAAGTTTTATCAGAGAAAGTTAAAAAAATGTTAAAGTCCACTATCACTCTTTTGGGAAATGGAATAAAATATATAATCATATATCAAATATTTGTCAACATCACCAAGACTACAGAGCTTTTTCATTTGGTAACTGTGAAATTGGACAAGTTTCTCAATCTCAATTTGCCAACAGAAAAGGCATCGCAAATACCTTGCCTGATCCCTCTGGAGTGTGGCACCCTTGCCTGTGCCATACAGAGGCCTGCAGAACCACACCTGGGGTGGCTGGTTGTTCCAGATGCAGGGAGTGGAGTCTACCATGTAAGGAGGTGCCATGAGTGTCAGCACCCCTCTTTTGAAACCACTCTGGCTGTTGGACATTGCACTCTGAGCCTGTGATAGGAGGGACAGCCCTGATGATCTCCAAATTGCATTTAGGGTCATTCTTTCATTTCCTGGGACAGTAACTTCTGGCTTTGTGTTGAAATGGCTGATTAATCTCCTTATCAAATGGTCACACCTTATCATTTGGCCACACCCTTGGTGTTCTCTCCCAAACAGGTTTTCATATTCCTTTCAATATTAATAGGCTGAGAATTCCCCCCAGATCTTTAAGTTCTGGTTCCTTTTTGATGAGTAATTCCATCTTTAAGCCATTTCTCTCTTACCACATTTCACTACAAGCGGTCAAGAAGAACCAGGTTACTTGTTCAACACTTTGCTTAAAGATTTCCTCAGCCAAATATCCAATTTTTTTTCTTGCAATTTCTATTTTCCACAAAGCATCAGAACATGAACACAATTCAGCCAAGTTCTTTTTCAAAGGATTGCCTCTCATTCAGCATCCAATAACCTCTTCCTCATTTCTGCCTGAGACCTCATCAGAATGGCCTTTATTGTCCATATTTCTTCCAACATTCTGTTTAGGATTACTTAGGTATTCTCTAAGAGACTGAGGATTTCTCTACAGCTGCCCTCTTTTCTTCCTGGGCATTTATCAGAGTGGTGTTTGAAGATCTGTTCATGTCAATGTAGGCTGTAGATGCAGCTCCATACTTTTCCAGCCCTGATCAAGAGTTTGAAAGCTGCTTCCAGATTTTTAAGTATTTGTTACAGCAGTATACCTACTTCTTGGTACCAATTTCTCTCTTAATCTGTTCAGGTTTCTGTAATAAAATGCTATAGAGTTTGTGGCTTATGAACGACAGAAACATTCCTCACAATTCTGAAGCCCAGGAGGTCTGAGATCAAAGCACCTACAGATTCCATGTCTGGTGAGCTCCTGCCTCCTCCTTCGTAGACAGCTCTTTTTATCCTGTGTTCTTGTATGGCAGAGGGAAGAGGGAGCTAGCTCTCTGGGCATTTTTATAAGGGCACTAATCTCATTCTTGAAACCTTCCCTTCATGGCCTAATCATCTCCCAAAGGCCTCATCTCCAAATATCATCACACTGGGGAATAAGTTTCAACATGTGCATTTTAGGGCAGACACAGTCTATATTGCAGAGCTCCCTGCTGGCCAAATAAACCGGGATCCAGAGAGTAAGGGTGGTAGTTAGTGTGACCTACATAGACCTACATTGACCATACATAGGAAATAATGAAAAAGAATGAAAGATAGATCCCAGATGCAAAAGGAAAAAGTCATGGAACATCATTTTTAATTAAAATTTAAATTATCAGTTCAATCAATAATATCAATTTATAGATATTTATTAAAAGTTAGCAATAAGCAAGTTATTAGGTTTGACTAAATAAAAGATTAGCATATGGTATCTTTACTTTCAAGAAATAGAAAACACATAAAGGAAATGTAACGAATATAAGTGTTATAACAAGACTGGAGATGTAAAAATACTGTGAGAACTATAAACAGAATGTGAAAGAACTGATGACAGAGTAAATAACTCCCCATGTGTAAGTAGCAAAACATTTACAATAGGGAGAAAGCAAGTTGAAATGAAAATTTCTTAATTTTAAGAAACATTAGGAATTTGAGAAGAAGGTAATAGCTGAAACAAAAGAACAGAGGTAGATCTTCAATGTAATGACATATTTTCTTTTTCTTATTCACTCCCAAACTAGGTTTCTACAATTGTTCCTGTTTTGCTTAATTTATCTGCCTTTCCAATCTTGTAAGTTGCTAGTATTGTCCTGAGTCCCACTTTCCTCAACTATCCATTCTACAGCTGAACATTCACTACATAATCAGAAATTAATTAATATTTGTGTCTGGACTTCACTGTCTCAGCTAGCTTCCTATTTATTTCTCTCTGTATATCTGATTGAATGGCTTTGAGTTGAATAACATAGCCATAGAATGAAAGTTGTGGTCCCCCAAATGCATGTGTTAAAACCCTAGCCCCCAATTTGATGTATTTGGAGGCAGGATCTTTGGGAGGAATTAAGTTATGAGAGCCAAACCCTCATGAGTGGGATCAATGCCTTTATAAAGAGACTCCAGAGAGCACTCTCATCCCTTCCACCATGTGAGGACATAGCAATGAGAGGGCTATCTGTGACCTGGAAAGTGGGCTCTCATCTCTTGGACTTCCTACATCAGGAACTTTGAGAAATAATTTATTTTGTTTACATGCCATCCAATCTATAGTATTTTTTATAGCAACCCAAAAAGACTAAGAAAGTGATATTTTTCCCATAGTAGTGTTTTTTTTTTTTTTTTTTTTTTGGTGAAAATAATTCTGTTGACTTAGTCAGTCTTGTCTGCCATGCTGGTAAGTTTTCTCCTTCTTTTCAACAAATGTCAAGGAATTAAAACTTGCCAAGTTGCAATTTGTTCCTTTTCTGGTTTTATCTGATGTATCCAAATATTTCACAACTTCTGCCAAAGTGGCAATGATGAGAATATAAAAATAATCTCAAATTTAGATCCAGAGAGTTTGTAGTTAACTTATCAGGTAGTAAGGAAATACATAATATTTTGAAGTCATGTTAGGAGGTGAGCTTTAGAAAGATGGTTAAATTATTAAGTGTGTAGAAAATGTTGAGTGAGTACAGAAGGGAAGTTGGTATAGAAACTGTAAATCAGGGAAAATTTGATTATGTGACAGAAACAAAGAACATCCTAATCTCAGTGGATTAAAACAACTGCAATTATTTCTTCATACCACATTTCTATCACAGATCAGCCACAAATCTCTGTTTATCATGGTCAGTCAGAAATTCAGGCTGACAGGCTGCATCTCAAAACATGTTACCATGATTACAGAGGCAGGGAATAGAGAATGAAATGAGCAACACCCAAGGATCTGCCCAGAAGTGTTGAAATTTACTTCAGTTCATGGTTTATTAGGTAAAGAAAGTAACATGACTGAGTTTGGTTCTTGTGGGAAAAGGTAAAATTGAATGTGTAAGAAAAGAAAAATTAAGTAGAGAATAAGAATTAATGACTATCACACACAAGTAATAAAGGGTGTTAATTGCATTGATAATATGAAGAATAAATTTGGAAATTGGATAGGAATTTTTTTTAAAGATTTTATTTATTTATTTGAGAGAGACAGAATGAGAGATAGAGAACACGAGAGGGAAGAGGGTCAGAGGGAGAAGCAGACTCCCTGCTGAGCAGGGAGCTTGATGGGGGACTCGATGCGGGACTCGATCCCGGGACTGGATCCCGGGACTCCAGGATCATGACCTGAGCTGAAGGCAGTTGTTTAACCAACTGAGCCACCCAGGCGCCCTTGGATAGGAATTTTTAAGGTAGGATCTATAGGACAGTTAGAGATGAGATGCTGTTTCCATTATTGCTTACATTTGTTTTTAGTAAGGTACCTGTATTTCCTCTTTTGCTTCTTAAAGATTTTTTATTTTTTTCTTTTTTGTCAGCATCTAATACAGACTTGACTATAGGGTGTGAGTCGAATAGAAGCAAAGTGATTCAAAAGTCTTTGCACTTCTAAACCTGATGATCCAAAAGGTTATTGAGGCAATTTATTCAAAAGAAAGCCATAAGCATGTAGTTGATTTGAGAAAAACATTGCTTTTTTTAGGCATCCAAATTGATATGAAAAACAAGATATAGATTTGAATCTAAAGACAAACATTTCGGAGTCAGCAGCCTCAAGGAGAAGTTGAATCTCTGATAAAACAAAAGCCTATGTATCCACAATATAAATGTCATTAAGCAATGATATGGAAATCTAGGCAGAGATAATGAACAATTGAATTAGTGACCTACAGTTTTATCATTTTATTTCACTAAAAATGGGGAGGAGAGATTTCTTAGTTTTGAAATTAAAACATAAACTCTGACCAGAATACAACAGGGGCAAAATGACATGAATCACATCTCTTAACCACCCACTTGCTTGAGAGTTAAACAAAATACTCTATGAAGGTAAAGATAACTTTACTTTCCTATTCTAATTTAATACTCAGATAGTTGGAACCATCTGTTTAAATGTTAAAAAAACTAAGAAACAAGTATAACAACTGAAATTATAATAAAAAATTTAGAAAAAGATTGTTTTTTCATCTAATTACTATACAAAATCTTACTTCTACACCTTTTAAAAGGTACTGTATAATGACAATAACAACAAAAAAGCCATCTGGAAATCACTCTTATCATTTTATTTTATGTATATTTGCTAGTTAATTAGTTCCACTGAAAACCACTTACTTGACAGTAGAAATCAGCTTCTATTTAGGCCATACTTTAGATAATAGCAAATGACAAGAAAATGGATTTGTTACGCTATTAAGATATGTTGATTAAAAAAATGTTAACATGACATAACATTCCTTTCTAAAGAAAATGGTATCTGAAGCTATTGCTTTAGTGTTTGGTGGAGCTTTTATTGGATATCTATCCTGAAAATTTTGCATATACTAAGCCAATGCAAGCACAATTTGTTTTCAATCTTTTCCCTCATACGTTAAATACCTCATGAAGAAAATTTCAAACATATGTATAAAGCATAACCTCATTAATTTATGGTTTTCAAACTCAATTAGGCCAGTTTTTCTGTCTTTACTCTTCCTAATGTACTTTCAGCATGCTTATTCTGACAGCACAATAAATGTAGGAGTAATGCAGGTCAAGAGAGGTGCAAAGCATGTTCTGCATGGAGCACTGGGTGTTATACACAAACAATGAATCATGGAACACTACATCAAAAACTAATGATGTAATGTATGGTGATTAACATTACATAATAAAAAAAAAGAGAGGTGTAAAGTAAAAGATTTAGAGTACTGTATATATGCGAAAACCTAAAGGTAAGACAGAATAATGTGTTGGAAGATATCCAAAGAATCTGGAACATGAAATATGGTGGAATTATTGATGAGTTTTTGTGCATGTCCTGGTAGATAATTCAACACTTATTCTACATGTAAAAGGAAATCATTAGAGAACTTTAAGAAAAACCACAATTCAATTCAAACTTTCATAAAATAATATAAATTTATCTACTTAGAGAAGAATTAATTGAAGAGGAGTAAGACAGCTGAAGACAATAGGGAAGAAACCAAAGTAGAGGGGTTAGAGAGGTATCTGAGAGCTAAGTGACGCAACTTGGTGATTGATTGGAAGGGGAAAAATGAAGGATAAGATGGCATCAAAAATGGGTTTTTAGTTTAAAGATTTTATTTATTTATTTGAGAGAGAGAGAGAGTGCACAAGACGGGGTAAGGTCAGAGGGAGAAGCAAACTCCCCACTGAGCTGGGAGCCTGATGTGGAACTCGGTCCTGGGACTCCAGGATCATGACCTGAGCCGAAGGCAGTTGCTTAACCAACTGAGCCACCCAGGCGCCCCAGAAAAATAAGTTTTTAGTTTAAACATTAATTTGTACCTCATTTGATGAGAGAAGGAACCCTGGAATGAACAAGTAATGAGCAAAATATTAATTAATTTAATGTGTAATGAGTGTGAATAGTGGGGTATATGGTTGGAAAGACATTGGTTTTGGACATGTGCAATATGAGCCACTATGTGGCAGTAAATCCATACAAGAGGGTATTTTTTGCTTAGGAGGTCCAAGTAAAGTAAAATTAAAAAAAGAGAGAGAGAGAGAGCGAGAAGTCCTGGAAATGAACTTCTCATTATACTGATATATATTATATTTTCAGAATGGATAAAGGCTGAAAGGTCAGCAAAGTAGAACGAATATAAATTTGCTGTAGAGATAAGAGAGAAAAATCAGGAAAACGTAATCAAAGAAATAAAAGTTGGTAGAATAATGAAGACAGATACAGAGTTGTATGTTCAAACAGCACAAGACTCAAAACAGATATCAAATTTACCAATGTGGTAGAAAAATCAACCACTTGGATACTGCCTTTCAACCGGAAGGGCAGAGCATGAAGTGGAGCGTGTTCATTAAAAACAAACAAACAAAAATACTCCATGAAAAATTTATCCATAGAGTGTTTGAATAAAAGATGAGTTCAGTTCCAACTAAAAATATGAAATCTGCAAATAAAAATATGAAATCCACATGTTATCTCAAAGTCAAATTTATAATTTTATTTCTTATAGTTTATAATGCTTGGATAATTGGTTTCCATAATAAAATTATTGGCTAGTAATAGATTAAACAATGTGCCTATAAAAATGTATAATTAAATGCTATTTTTTATTAAATTATTATACCAATAAATAGTGAAAACCTCAAGTTAACAAAATTATCTCAATGTACCTAATGTGATGGGCAATTCTTATTGAGTTACTGAATTTTAATATGGAAACTACTTTCCACTAAAATGAATTATTAAAGATAATTAATAACTAGATTAAAAATCAACTTTCTTGCAGATTATCAATCTGTGTGATATGTCTCAGTATGTATAATTCATACTTGATTTTATTTTTCATGTACAAGTTACAATGAGGACTTTCATTTGCCTGAGAGTTTTATACAAAATATCAAATATTTGAGCTTGAATCTTATTTACCTAAATGACTCTCATCTTTCAACTAACAATAAAGCCAGGCGTACATTTGTAGGGTTTTTGTAAAAATCAAATGTAAATATTATAAAGTGTTCTATGAGCTGTAATGTCAAACACACATATATATACAAATATATATTTTTATGTATTATTTATATGCATTATTTGATTTAACTTTAATAAGGAAATATAAGGTAAAATGTCACATATGTTAGATAAACTTGTTTTCTCAAATGCAGTAATGACAAACATAAAAGTATAAAATTATAGCGAAGTGAATATTTATAAAATGCTTACTTTAATGCTGAAATAATTTTATTTTATGCTTTATAATTATAATGTAAGATATTAATTGATGGTAAATGAACAGAAGTAGAAATTTCAACATTCTAGATCTTATTGATGAATAATGCCAATATAAATGCATGTTTCCCTTCTGCTTAAGCAAAGTCAGGAAAAAATTGTAACTTGCAATCTTCATACCCAAATCTGATATTTATCATTCTAGACCTGTAATGAATATTAAATGATTACTTATTAACCATTCACTTTTAAAGCATTTCAAAAATGATAGCCAATTTTGTTTTTTAAATATGGTATAAAAGAGCAGAATTGACTTGGTATTGCCTACTTTCTCAATTGCTTTATACTATAATTAATTCCCACTGGCATATTCTGCATATCAACTGAATATTTCTGGCTTTGAGAATATAGAGTACAGTTCAATATTTTTTTATGTTGAAAATAATAAATGTCATTGCTAAACTTCACTATCTTTTTATGCATTGCAAGTGCATTATTTATAAGTTCTACACTGTGTAAAAGACACTATAATTAAGTAACAAAAAATTGCTTAATGATAATTTATAAATCTTGAATATAATAGTACAAAATATAGAAACATTCCTTATTAGCACAATATTTTTAAAGCAAAATCTCCCAATCTAAGATATATGGGGGACAAAATGTGAGAGATATTAATGAAATCATTGTGAAAAAAAGGATTTCACAGACAAACTGGTAAACAATACATATTCTATCCCCTCTTGATAATTTACAAAATTCACTTGCTACTATTAAAATACCATATGATTTCATTCATATATGAAATTTAAGAAACAAAACAAATGAGCAAAGGGGGAAAAAAGAGAGAGGCAAACCAAGAAACAAACTCTTAACTCTAGAGAACAAGCTGATGGTTACCAGAGGGAAAGGGGGGCTTGGGTTAAATAGTGATGGGGAGTAAGGAGTGCACTTGTGATGAGCACTGAATGATGTATGGAAGTGTTAAATCACTATATTGTATACCTGAAACTAATATTACACTATATGTTAACTAACTGGAATTTAAATACAAAACTTAAAACCTATAATAAATCACTAGACAAAAAAAATACTTAATATTGTTAATATAATGTCTCCCAAATGAGTTTCAGTACAGAATTATTTTGTCATAATGTGGCTATAGTTATTTTGTAGAACATTATTTTGCTGTCCTATGGGATGGCAATTTCAAAGATGGTTATTTAAAGCTGATTTTTTAAAAAATCAGCATATATTATGAAGTACTATATTCCAAGTATTATTCTAAGAGCTTTAGAAATATTATCTGGTTTAAGCCTGGTAACAAAGCTATGAGGGAAATAGAATTTAATCTCCACTCTACCAGTGAGAAAATTGATGCACAGACAGCTAAATTAAAAATTAAATTGTCCTTGATCACACAAATAACAAAATTCTAGATTTAGGATCTGGACCCAGAGGATGTGGTTCTGGCGTCCAGGCTCAATTTAGTTCACTAGATAGCATTTCCATTTTATTTTTGTTCATTTCATTTTATCTCATTTCATTTTACAGACTGTAGAGACTAGAATTGAGTCGATCTATCCACACTTGCATCCCTAGTGGGAGAGCACTGCATCTGCACAATGGTGATTCATTCTACGGGAGAAAGTAGCTTCAAATAGAGCGTGGGCTGAAATGATAAGAAATTCCCATGACAACAGAGCAGTAGCAGATACCACTGAGAGCTAAAATACATAGTGAGAGAGGTTGGAACTCTGAGTATGACTCTGAATATGGGTGGGTATATTTGTGATCCTGAAAAGGACATCACTGGAAATTTTTAGAGTGGTGATTGAGTAGGAGGCTAGAGATTCAGTATTAAGAGTAAGAAAAGCAGCCAATAGAACAGGTGATTGCAGTAGCTATCTGCATGCAACTGTATTCATAGTTGAGGTAATTTGTGGAGATTTTGGTAACTTACTCTTCTTTGTTTTCTCAAACTCAAACATATACAAAGGGAATAATGTTCATAGGTGAGGGAGGCATTAATTCTAGTCTAAATTAAAAGGGTGTTAGATGAACTGCAATTGAAAAATGGATTATATAAGGTTTGTTTTGCTTAAAGATTCATTTAATTATTTGAGAGAGAGAGAGAGAGAAAGAGAGAGCACTTGCCCACATAAGTGGGGGGAGGGCCAGAGGGAGAGAATCTTCAAGCCTACTCCCAGCTGAGCGTGGAGCCCAGTGACATGACCCATGAGATCATGACCTGAGCAGAAACCAAGAGCCAGATGCTCAACCAACTGAGCCACCCAGGTGCCCCGCATTATGCAGGTTTTTAAAATGAGTACAGTGTAATTCCTATTCAAAAATTGAATGCAGTCTACCTAGATTGACTTGTAATTAGGTTACAGTGCTAGCAGTCCAACCAGCTGGGCAAGAATTGAGGATTTTGCATTAAGGATATTCTTGTTATGAAATAAGTAGGTCAATAGTTTCTGAAAAAGTTAAATTCACCAAACTTGGACTCAGGAGACTGATTTTTTTTCGATGTTAGATCTTTCAGTTACTGGTGATTTGATTTTTTTTTTTTATGTTGTATAATTCTTATGTTATTTAATTCCTTCCCCTTAGAGTGTGAAACCGTGTAATTTGTGAAGTATTTAAAAAGCTTAAGATTGTTTTGGGTTCAAATACTAAAAGATGCTCTCATGTGTTTGCAATCACATGTCCTCTCTACAAATGGCCAGGCACCAAAGAAGGTTAAAAGGAAGTTTCCTTGAGCGTCCTGTGTTAAGACTCCGTGTGTTTCACAGAAATTGTAATATACAGTAGTAGTTAGGTTAGGTTGCCTCCCATGTACTAGGTATTATTTTAGCCTTAGAAAAAACATCAGCAAGGCAGAAACAGTACAACTTTCCTTATAGTTCCACAGTGTTTGTGAAATCTGACACATGAGATTTTATAGCTAAGAGCTATCAATGCTAAGGGAGGGGTAAACACAGGGACAGGGTAGACTAGGTGAGATGGCCCAGGCTTTATGAATCACTAAAGATTTGTTTCCATAAGTAGTGACATAGAAACTCAGACATGAAAGATGCATAATCATTATCCAGGTGAAGAAAGAAGGGCACTACCAGATGAGGAAAACAAATGCAAAGACCTGGACGTAAGACGGATGAGGGATTTGGGAATTACTATTAAGGTTTGGTCTGAGCATAATGTTTAAGAATAAGAAATGGTACTGATGAGACAGGGTCCAGACTATTATAGAAATTTCCCCAGCAAAGGCATTTAATGCTGGAAAACAGTGACAACACTTGTTCTTGATTTCTAGCATTCTTTTCAAGCCATATGAGGTTGAAAAAATTAAGTTCTGTCAACATAGAGCATTACTCCCATTCTCCTTTTTCCTTCCTTCCAACCTTTTGTCCTAGAGATGCAGGACTTCTCATGGACATATCTCTGCTGTTTTTGAATATTCTTGATGCAGAGATAGATGTGATGGTATTGGTCTTGCTTGTTAATGCTAAATTGCCTAGACTACATCTGTGTTCCAGGCATAGTTGTCTATTGGGCACACCAAGGAATGTAGTCTCAGCAAGAATCTCTGGAACAATCAGAGGACCTTCAAGACAGTGGTCTCATGTGCCTCGTTTAGTCTGGAGAATCCCCTGCTGTTTCTTCATTATCACAATGGGAACATTCTAAGATCCTTCAACTTATAGATATTCTTAATTCTCTGAAGTCCCCTTTTCACATTTACTTATGGAAAAAAAAGGTGATTTGAACCCAACCACATTTGTTTGATATATTGCACTTTCTTAAAATTTCACTTCATCTAAGGTGTTACAAGACATGCATACAATTTAGTCTGCCAATATTTTCCTTACACTGTCTCTTCCAATTTTGCAAGTAAAATATTGATAATTTTAATTAAGTATATTTTATCAAATATGAATAATTCAAGCAGTGAAGCAGTAGAGAGAATGATTGCTTTATAAATCATTTATTCCATTATAATCAGACATATGTTTTATAATAATCACAATTCAGAGGTAAAATACATAAATTGGGCCAAATTTTGGGAAGCACTAGAGAGAGTAAAGACTTTTAAACACAGTTGATGTGATTAATAATGATCAATTGATATTTTAAACCTGATTAGGTAGCATAACTGCTATTTATGAGAGTGTTAAGAATTCATGATGGCTTTAGGCTCTTTCAGGGAATAAATATCAGCTTTGATGGTAAAGTATTTTCTTACACTAAAAATATTCAAAATAATACATTTATAGGAGCAATTACACAGGAGTTTAAAAAGCTCTGTTGAAAAGCTGACCTACTTATTTGGGTCAATATATACTTTTAAGTATCTCTTTGAAGAGGGCAATAGTCTAGGAAACTGAATTTACCAACTTTTGGTGTCAGACATTAATATCAATAATTAAAATGTTAAAATGCATTTCATATAAATGTTCTTTAGAAACTTGCTCAAGCATAAAGAAATGAAAGGAAAAGTTTTACTTTGAGATGTCAATTATAGATTCTATTGAAAATTCGACATAGCTTATTAAAATATTCAAAATCTCATTTAAGTTGAAATTATTATGTAAAATGCCATTAAAATCACCAGCTCTCATGGTAATCAATGTTCAGTGGAAGAATGGATAAGCTCAACATTTAAAGAATCTTTCAATTTACTACCAATCTTCAAAATAAAGACTTTTAATTATTTTGGCACACCCCAATTTATTATTTAATACAGTAAAGAAAATGACCTGTATAATACAATTGGTTCCAGTATCTTTGGACATATATAGAGGGAGTATAAAGTATGAGAAGTGGCAGTTGTTAGGAGTCTTAAAGCAAATGTTAATAAGGAATCTAAAATTTTTCTTGGGTCCCAGGAAAGTAACTTTGCTTCAGTGTTTCTTAATCTGCAAAATGAAAATGATGAAGCTATTTCATAGGTCACTATGAGTTTAAAATGAGAAAATTATGGATGAAAGCATTTATGAGCCACAGAGCAAACCATATGATTTATTTTCATGATAATTGCTAAAATGAACATAATGCTACATGGTAGGATAATTTTGAAGATTAAATGAGATAACAAGTAAATAACAAGTGTCTGACATACTGTAATTGCTAAATAAACGTATCTGTTACAGTAAGGTAATAACATACCATTTTGAACTTAATTATAATGTCATTTTTATAAAGACAAACGTGTTAAAATATGACATATGCCATTTAATGAAGGTAGAATGTGTTGTTGAGAATGAATTCTTTAGATTTATTAACTTAAATTTTCTGTGCCAAACCTAAAAATTTGCATTGAATAGTCAACAATTCATCGTGACCTACAATTTGTTTCTTCACGTAGTACTTAGCCTTTCTCATAGTCTTTTTGGTGTCTGTCACAGACACATTGACATATACTGTTTAAAAAATAAATCTATCAATCTCAGGTCAACATTTAACAACTCTCTCACACCCATAATAAAGATGTTGTGAATGTTGTTTACTATATTGCAAACTGTTATTTAAGGGAATGGGTGTGAAAGCTATTCTGTAATGTATGCAGAAAAATGTTTTAAAACACATGTAATAAAGGGCGCCTCGGTGGCTCAGTTGGTTAAGCAACTGCCTTCGGCTCAGGTCATGATACTGGAGTCCCGGGATCGAGTCCCACATTGGGCTCCCTGCTCGGCAGGTAGTCTGCTTCTCCCTCTGACCCTCTTACCTCTCATGCTCTCTATCTCTCATTCTCTCTCTCAAATAAATAAATAAAATCTTAAAAAAAACGTAATAAAGATGGTTATGAGAGAGAAAAACATTAAAATTTGCATCTCAGTGTTGTTTTAAATGTATGCTCCAGACCATACCCTTTATTCAATAAATACTGAGACACTTAACACGCAGGGACTAAGAGAGGTAGGAACAAAGTTGCTTTCTCTATCAGTGTAACTGAAATATGAGTTTGCCAAGGAATTAGAATAGTTCTGCGCTTCTAAACTGTCTTGAACAAGTTGCATTTAACTTTGATGAGACAATACTGCAAATATAGAAAAAATGTAGTTTTGCTGCTGGGGCCCATTCCCTTAAAGCCGAAGGCCTATTAAACATTGCATAATGTAAACTGTGAAGCAATCTATTCAAAAAAAGAAGAAGAGAGGGATTTCTGTTATGTCTTCACTGTTCTAAGACTGATTTTCAACATGGCTCTCTATCCACTAACTTCAAAGTCAGGTCCGAGTTGGATCAGTCTTGTCTTTGTCTTCCCTGGTGGAGGAACATTTATAAAACTAGAGGAGACTCTGAACTAAAGTGACAATTACAATTTCAAAGTGCAAAATCCAGTAAAATGGGTACTGAGTGAAGAATTTAATAAAGCCAATTTGTTTTGAAATTAATAAAAAAAGAGAAACTACAAAATGAAAAATGAAGACATTCAAGGTTAGAAAAGAAGTTTGAGCTTTTTCACTGAGGGTCACAGTGACTTTGTAGTTCTAGCACAGTGATAAATAGGGATTATGAAATAAGTGATGATAAAAATCACAAGAAAAAAAAGAACCCTTGTCACATTTGCCGTATCTCTGTTTCTATCAGACTCAGCACAAATGACAATAACAGACAGATGTTTTGCTTGATGTTTCTTCTTTTGTGAGAAATAAAAAAGTTAGGGAATAAATATGAATAACTGGACTGAAAAGAAATCAAAATGATAGATTTTGAGCAAGACACTAAGTAAGTCATATTAAGGTTAAGGCCCTCTGAAGAATTTTCATTAGTATGAGTTATAAGACAAGAGGGTCCATATTAATGTAACAATTTTTAGACATACATTTTTAATATTTGAGAAAAATAATGGTAAACAATGCGAACAATGCAATTAAATAAAATCTCAGCTCTTTGTTAGTCTTTTTAAATACATGTTTGATATTTTGTAAAAGATGCTAAAGAGATCAGGTGTCCATTATGTTATGCCTCTCAATTAATGAGAAAACCCAGTATACACTATATAAAATATACAGTTAGAGATTCAATTTACTCTAAAAACTATTTTTGAAGAGTGGTAATTGGTACAAAATTGTGAAACTGGGTTAAAATTTTCTGCATCTCTGATTGTAATTCATGTACATTAGTCAGTGGAAATAGCCATTATTAAAACCCCTAAAGTTTAAATCATTCTTTTAGAGTTAATTATGCCCTAAAACTTCATCAGTATGATGCTAGGTCTATGGATAAATGAAGAAGAGGCCCTGTTCTTAAACAACTCAAAATATTGTGGAAGAGAAAAACAAACAAGAAATAAAAATGCTGTGTAAACAAGGATGCATGAACAAGAAAATAGCTCAGCCTGGGAAGAAATGCATGGTTTCAATCCACAGTGACCTCTAATGAATTTAAGATAAGTCACAAATCATCAACATGGCTGTCAAGATTCTGCCTGATTCGGGCTCCAAGTGATAAGATCCTTGGTTATTCTTTTAGCTGTATTAAATTATATGCACTCACAAATTCCCAGCCACACTTTCAGTCAATTGCCTATTCTATTGGCTAGGATTGTTTCCCTTACTTGGAGCTTTTGCATTTGGCATTCCTTTATACTAAAACAATTTCATTACAAATCTTTCCATAAGTAGTTCTTCATTTTCCTCCAAGTCTCATTATGAGTGTCAACTCCTCAAAAAAGCTTTCTCTACCTTGTTATTTAAAGCACCATCTCTGTCTGTCGTTTTGTACTTTTATTACCTTTTTGTTTATCTTGAAATTCTTTATTTATTTGTTTCCTTACTTGATGTTGGCTGTCTTCCCCTCTAGAATAGATGAACTGTGGAGCCAAAGAACATATTTGCATTCTTTGCCATGCTATCCTCAGCCGTACCTAGCAGCCCCAGTTCCCTCATCTGTAAAATGGGGATAAGTTATAATTTGATTTCTGGGCGGTGATTTTGTGAATTAAATAAGAAAATGCATCCAAATATTTAAAAGAGTACTAGTCTATAGTGGATGCTAAAAAAATATTAGTTATATATTTTTTCACACTTAAAATTTTGTGCTGATTAGCTTCTACATGCTACAAGTGTTTGGCTACAGAGGGGAATAAATATTATGTTTGAAATACACTCAGTTTGCAGAAATACAAAAGTTTCATGCTTTATATATAGTGGATACCAATGATATTATTTATAGACATAATGGAAATAATTTGTCTTTTACTAAATTTTCAATTTGGAGATGACTTCTTTTTATTATCAGAATTTCTATGAAAATTAAATGAGTATAATGATGAGCAATTAGAGAATGAGATATCTTTGGGAATCAAATTAGCCTGTATCATTACTGCTTTTTTGAAAAACTGATATTAGAATAATATATGAACCTGTGGCAATCTTATGATCTTGGGATTACAAAGGAAAACGCAAATGAGAGCAGTTACAGATATTACACTATTCGTCTCTCACAAGAAATGAAAAAACAAGATATAATTAAAATAGTAAATTTGAAAAATAGAAAAATTCCATTACTTTTTAAAAGAGCTTTTTGTAAAGAAGGGCATAATTTCCATTACTGTACCTTATAAATTACCTTTAAAATTCGCAAAATAGTGATTCTAAATGGAAGAGAAATTTAAAATGAAGGAACAGTCCTAGGTTGAAACGACATAAAGCAAAGCAGGGGACTCTTGACAGGAGAGAATGTCAGTAAAGGGGCTGGGGGAGCAGAAGGAAGATTTGTGGAAATGCCTTAAATGCACTTTTTATACCAAAAAACTCTAAGTACATAATTAGACAACTTGCGCCGAATAATCTTCTCTGAAACCTAATGCTTTACAATGTATTCAAGCTGTCATTCTTTCATTTGAACATTATTAAAGTCATGGCATTTAATTTTCATAACTTCATAAAAAGTAATGAAATTAATGACATTCTGTGTTTTATCTTTCCCCCATCTTCACCTCTATCGTAGTTCATATAATCATTTCCTAAATAACACTCTTTACTTCTGTTGGTTGCTCTCGCAATTAATTAAGTTTTCTTGTGATTTTAAATATTAGCTCTCTATGCTTCTTTAGTAATTTTATGCTCCATTTTCTCAATTAGGAGTTATAGCTATGGGCAACATGCCATTACAAGGTAGGTTCATAGGTCACATATTACGATTTTCTTCTGAATGTGAGCTGACTGTGTAGATGCCAACTGCATGGTAAAAAAGAAAGAGAGGGGTGGATTTATTGTAACCTTTCCTTGTTTATATCTACCTTCAGGTTTGTATCAGACTTAATTATGTCAGTACAACACCTACTTTCAAGTACAAAATGCCTTTGAGGAAACCAAGAGAGAAGCAGTTGATAACTTAAAAAGTCAGTCTAGTATTTACTTTTTTAAAGAAGTTTTTACTTAAAGGGTATTGGAACCAGAACATAAAAAGAACTCTCTCTTAAAATTCAATAATAAAAAGACAAACCAGGGGCGCCTGAGTGGCTCAGTCGATTAAGCGGCTGCCTTCGGCTCAGGTCATGATCCCAGGGACCTGGGACCGAGCCCCACATCGGGCTCCCTGCTCGGCGGAAAGCCCGCTTCTCCCTCTCCCTCTGTCTGCTGCTCTGCCTACTTGTGCTGTCTCTCTCTCTCTCTCTCTCTCTCTCTCTCTCTCTGTTAAATAAATAAATAAATAAATAAATAAATAAATAAATAAATAAAAATCTTAAAAAAAGACAAACCAATAAAAAAATGGGCAAATGATTTGAATCAACATTTCTCCAAAAAATAAATACAAATGGCCAGAAAACACATGAAATGATATTCATTGTCATTAGTCTTCAATGAAATGCAAATCAAAACACAATGCAAATGCTACTTCGCATGTACTAAAATGGTTAAAGTCAAAAGACAGAATATAACAAGTGTTGGTGACAATGTGGAAAATTTGAAACATTCATATTTTACCAGTGGAATGTAAACCGATGCAACTAAAATGGAAAACAATTTGACAGTTCTTAAAAATTTTAAACCTAGGATGCAGCAGTTCTACTCTTATGTATATATTCAAGATAAATGAAAGCAGATGTCTACAAAATGTGTTATACACAAATACTTATATGGTCATTATTCATAACAGCATAAAAGTGAAAATAATCCAAATGTCCATCAATCGGTGAATGGATAAACAAAATGTAGTGTAGCCATAAGATGGAATGTTACTCAGCAATAAAAATGAATGAAGTACTAATATGTACTATAACTTGGATGAGCTTTGAAAATATCATGCGGAGTTCAAGAAGTCAGTCAAAAGATGATATACTGTATAACTGTATTTATATGAAATTTCCAGAATAGGCAAATCTATAGAGAAATAAAGTAAGTAGATTTGTGGTTGCCTAAGGCTGGAGAGAGAATATAGGAGTGACTGCTAATGGGCGCAACTGGAATGATGAAACTATTCTAAAATTAGGTTTTGGTGATGTTTATACAACTCTATGAATATACTAAGAAAATATTGAATTGTATACTTTAAATGACTGAATTTTATACTATTATATCTCAATAAAGATGTTAAAAATCACAGGGTCCATAAGAAAAGAGGTCATTTATTGAAAATATATAAAAATAGTATTGTAATATCAATTGATATATGGTATGCAAAATGTGATTTTAATCTTTCTGCAATAGATAAAGAATATAATAAAGCTTATTTGTAAACTTATTAAAATAATTAAATGGGGGCACCTAGGTGGCTCAATCAGCTAAGCATCTGCCTTCAGCTCAGGTCATGATGTCAGGCTCCTGGGATCGAGCTCCATGTTGGCCTCCCTGCTCAACTGGTAGTCTGCTTCTCCCTCTCCCTCTGCCCCTCCCCTGCTGCTCGTGCTGTCTCTTTTTCTCTCTCTCAAATAAATAAAATCTTTAAAAAAAGAATTAAATAAAAATCAGACTTATGTACACAATGTTATTTGCATATAGTTTATTACTATTCCATTTTCCTGATGAATTGACACTTTAATCTTTATGAAATGACTTTTTCCTCTAGAAATATTTATTTTGGGGTGCCTGTGTGGCTCAGTCGGTTAAGCAACTGACTCTTGGTTTCTGCTCAGGTCGTGATCTCAGGGTCGTGAAGTCAAGCCTTGCGGGCTCCTCGCTGGGAGTGAAGCCTGCTTGGAATTCTCTCTCTCCCTCTGCCCCACCCCCTATGCCCCTTGCGCATGTGCATGTTCTCTCTCTCTCAATAAAAAGTATTTTAAAAAAAGAAATATTCATTTTCTTAAGATCAATTTTATTTGATATAAGTTTAGCCATTCCAACTCTCTTTTGGTTACTGTTTCCATACTATATAGTTTCCTATTCTTTTACTTTCAAGCAGGGTATTTAAGTTTGAGTGTATCGCAGGTAGAAAGGGTAGACAATATATCATGAGATCATGTTTTCATATTTATCCAGTCTGACAACATTTGCTTCTTGAATAAAATGCTTTTTTTTTTTACTTTCATTTGATGTAACTACATGTATATTTGAATATTTGGTTATATATGTATAGAATATATGTATTGGGTAAATATACATATTCATATATATAAACAGTCTTATATTTACCAACATGTGTTTGACATTTCTGGTGTTCTCAATTCCCTCCTGTGGATTCCAATAAAAATCTCTTTTCTACAATTAACTATTCTAACTTTGTATTAATTTTTAATCTTCCATAAACACCCACACCTTTTGCACATTGGATTTCTTGTCACTTTAAAATTTTGACTTATTTTATATCTCCCAAGTCTTATTTATTTGCTTCTCCAAGTTGGGATGCAGAGGGAGTATTCCTATCATCTTGTAAAATTCTGTATGCACTTCAAGATTCAGATCAAATATATTTCATTCATTAACACTAACAGATCCTCAGAGGTGAAATTAGTCTTACCATTATTGTACCTTTGTAGTAATTTATTTGCATCTATATAGTATTACTTATTTTTGTTGGTCATGTTTGTGTATATTACTGCCTTTCTTTTGAAAGCAGGAAAAATACTTTGGCTCTCACTTTTTATGAGCTTTGTATTTCAGAAGAATCAAACAATACACTGTAAATATAGAAGTTCAATAAATTTGAAGACTTAAATCCATCATACCCATACCCAGTACTATTTAACACACCAAGATATATTATCTCACACCCATAGCAGTCAATAATGTTAGTTATTATGGTGATTATCAGTGTGAATTTGATGATGAGGAAGAGGAAGCAAACATGGTGAGGGAGGTACTGAGGCTGCAAAGTCCTTTTCATTCAGTTTGTGAAACATACATAAACAAATGATGCAACACAGTGTTTGAAAGGCTATGCCTGAGTTATTCATAGGATATATGGGACACTAAGGTAATAAGTTTTTACTTCCATTGGTCTGTGGATAAGCAGTAAAACCTCATAAAAGAAGAATTTTTGAGATGAGGAGGATTTTCCAGCTAGAGAAAGTTAAATCATGGAGGAATATAATAACATGATGTATTTGAGGTTCTCTATGCTAATGATTATGGCTGGGGCCCAGGTTACAAGGAATGGGTAATTATAAAATCTTGTACACCATAGTACAGAGTGTTTATTATACTGTATTTTTTTGTTACCTGATCAGGTTTCCCTCTCATTAAATAAAAGTCCCCATTACAAACTGTTAAAATAATACAGGTAAAAGATGAAAGATATTAAGGTGTTTTAGAAAAGAGACTTTTTTTAAAAAAGAGGAAAACCAAGAAACAGACTCTTTTTTTTTTCCTTTGCAAGTTTTTATTTAAATTCCCGTTAGTTAACAGACAGTGCAATATTAGTTTCATGTGTAGAATTTAGTGGTTCTTCACTTACATACCACACCCAGTGCTCATGACAACCAGTGCCCTCCTTAACACCCATCACCCATCCCCCACCCACCTCCCCTTCAGTAACCACCAGTTTGTTCTTTATAGTTGGGAGTCTGTTTCTTGGCAAAACAGATGAACATGGCGGCGGGGGAGGAGAGGGAGGCAAATCAGGAAACATATTGATGAGCACTGGGTGTTGTATGTAAGCGATGAATCAGTAAATTCTACTCCTGAAACTTATATTACACTGTTAACTAACTGGAATTTAAATAAAAACTTGAAACTACAAAAAAAATAATTGAACCTGACTTTTTTTTACAAGTTTCTCTCATAATGTCCATTTTTTCAAATCTTTTATTTTTTAATTATTTTTTGTCCACTTGAGAATACCTTAATGTATACTTTGTTCACAAACACTATACATGTTATAACTGTGCTTTGAAAAAAATCCCCTTTCCAAAGTTTCTTGATTGAAACAAGGGGTATAAAATAAATATTTCAAATATGTAATTGTAACAAAAATTCATCTGATTTATATTTTTAAAGAAAGTAATCTCACAATGTTTATTACCAGGCCATGGCATGATATAATGTATTTGTAAACTTCAGTGATTTTAGTTTAAATTAAATATATATAAAATATTTTTTTAAATCATTGATGTGTTAATCTTTTCCAAAAACACCCTCACAGACATACCGAGGAATGTTTTATTAGCTATCTGAACATCTCTTAGCTCAGTCAGGTTGACACACATAATATTAGTCACACATAGCATAGTTTTTTGTTTGTTTGTTTTGTGTTGTGTTGTTTTAGAGAGAGAGAGCAGGGGGGTGGTGCAGAGGGAGAGGGAGAGAGAGAATCCCAAGCAGGGGCTCCATGCTTAGCACAGATCCTGACCCTGGGCTAGATCTCATGACCCTGATGTCATGACCTGAGCTTAAATCAAGATTCCAACAACTTAACCAACTGAGAAATTCAGGCGCCTCACACTTCATAGTTTTTTTTCTTTTTAAAAAATTTTTTTGGATTATTTCCTTAAAATGAATTCCTAAAAGTAAGATTATTTGTCCAAGCAGTGTAAATATTGTGTGTCTTTTTAAAAATTTTAACCTAAACATTTATATTTATTTCTCAGTATTGAATCATCCTTCCACTTAGTAGTCCTTTTGCAATCAGTGTCCAATGGGGTGAATAAGCATATTATTTAAACCAAATTGTTTGCAACAATATTTTATATGCTAGGATAATTAAGTATTTTCAGATATATATTTTTTTGTATATAGCTTTTAGTGTAATAATTTTTATAAAATATAAGAAATGCCACCTAGGACAAATTAATAGGATTTATATTCTAGCCTTCCATGAATGACTACAGCTTTGTAGAATGAAAATACACTTTGTCAAGGTTTATCTCAAAAATTGTAATTCATATTATAAGTCTATGTGGAAAAAAAAAACCCTGTTGTTTTGTAACAAATACTTATAAATTCATGTTATTTTGTTTTATTTTTTATTCCAGAAATGTATCTGAATTTATTTTTTAAGAAGTTCAACATAAAATTATATATTTTGTTCTTATGCCCTTATGTTCTGAAGTTGTTGACTTTAAAATTTATTTTCTTAAATAGTTAATTTTAAGAAGATACATTTAAAAAGATGTAACAAAATATTGCACATTGTCCTTTTCTACTTACTGTATCAGGGGTAGAATATTTTTATTGTGATTCTTAGATTTTTCTCACAAAATAAACAAAATGTGATTTGAAACTGTCATGAACATGAAAAGCTAGTAGTAAGCGATTTAAAATTTTGGGACCTCTTTGAGTAAGAACAAATGTTTTTACTACGAACATCTATATTTTTTTGGACCAGTTGATCGTAAATTTTTCATGTATAATTTTGTTATTTTAAATTTTAATTAGATGCGTATTTATGATATTTAAATTTGAAGTATTATCATAAGAATACTCTGACTTTTTATCATATCTAGGAGATGTCTTGACTATGAGGCTGTGTTCCATAATATTTACATATAAAGATAATTTTATTAACAATGATATTTTAGCTTATATCTCATTAAGTATTTATATGATTTATTTTTGCATTGAAAGGCAGTTTTGAGTATAAATGACAGAAAGATGTATTAAGATGAACACTTAATGCAATATATCTATTTTAAAGAAAGAACAATCAACTATTTTTCTTATATTTTTCACTAAATATATCTGTTTTGTATCTGTGTAGGTTAACATATGTGGGTCCACTACCAAGAATGCAATAGATGTATATATCCTCATATTATTCCCAGTTCTCTAGTACTAATATCTAGGTCAGTGCCTACTGTGTATGATAACAAATACCATTGCACTGCATATCCATATCCTTGTAGGGGCGCCAGGGTGGCTCAGTCTGTTACGCGTCTGCCTTCGGCTCAGGTTGTGATCTCTGGGTCCTGGGATGAGCCCCCCTGGGGGAGCCTGTTTCTCCCACTTGCTCAGGCTCTCCCCTCTGCTTGTTCTCTCTTTCAAGTAATAAATAAATAAAATCTTTAAAGAAAATTTTTAAAAACGTCTCCTTGCAAATGGGTGCCTTTTTTTCTCATAAGAATGAATAGCAGGAAAAATGACTTGGATCTCAGTGGATAAATATATGCCATCGACTAAATATTTACAGACTTATACATTATATGCTCTCCTGAAGCAGTTATCCAAACTTTCATTGATATTCGGTATTATTCAACTTTTTGACCTTTTCAAATATCAAAGGGCCAGAGTCTGTATCTTTTAAAAATTCAGTGCATACAAACTCATAAGGTTATGATCTCTTTATCAATTACCTTCATAGTATGGAACTCTATGAACAGCTAATTCACATTTACTGCTCATTTTTAATTCTTTTTTTTAAAGATTTTATTTATTTATTTGAGAGAGAGAGAGAGAGAGAGAGCATGGGTCAGAGGAAGCACAAGACAGGGGAGGGTCAGAGGGAGAAGCAGACTTCCCACTGAGCAGGGAGCTGGATGCAGGACTAGATCCTGGGACTCTAAGATCATGACCTGAGCCTGAGGCTGACTCTTAACCAACTGAGCCACCCAGGTGCCCTCATTTTTTATTCTTCTAATTCATTATATTATTTAATTTTCAGGAATTTATCGGATAGTGTAGACAGCAATATTTTATCAATTATATTTTTTTGTAAGAATTTCTCTGTCTACTCTGCTAAGGAGCAGAAACAAAAAAGGTGGGATTGGTATACTCGAATGTTTAAAACATTGACACCAGTTTCAAACACCATATTCATACTGCCTCAGTATGAGTCCTTACATAAATAACAGACACACAATATCCAATTATCTGTTTTCCATTCAAAGGGAACGTTTTTTCCTCCTCCTTCCACTGTCTCCCAAACGAAATCCTCTTGTGATTTTATTTTACATGAATATATTATATAATATTGCTCAAGAATCAATCTATTTGAACAACTTCACAAGGCCTATGTGTTCAATTAAATAAAATGGTGTCACTATGTATATAATACATGTGAATATAAACAACATAGGCATTATTTAGAATACACACACACACACAGAATTTATCCTTATGACCATCTATATTCTTGAGATTTCTTATTTCTTTTTCAGACAAACTAGTACACACACTGTTAACAATCTGGGAAAGTTTTAGTAAAATTTCTTAATCATATGTTATTGAGGTAAAGAGTAACTTTTTAACACAAGTGACAGAATCTGCACAGGCAATATGTAAATAGTCTGAAAAATAAAATTTTAATACCTATTCTGCTTCCAAATTAAAACAAAAATTTCACATAAATTGAGCTAAGGTGATCTTTTAAAAATAATTTTATGTAAACCTATCCTGTAAGCTAAACAATGTCAAAAGCTTGTTATATATTCCTTTATGCATTTACTCTATGTATACAAATCTTCCTTGACTTACAATGGGGTTGCATCCTGATAAACCTGTCATAAGTTGAAATGCATTTAATACACCTAACCTACTGAACATCATAGTTTACCTAAGCCTACCTTAATATGCTCAGAACACTTACATTACCCTACAGTTGGGCAGAATCATCTAGCGCAAAGCCTATTTCATAATAAAGTTCTGAATATCTCATAAATTTCTTGAATATTGTACTGAAAGTGAAAAACAGAATGGCCACATGGGGACAGAATGGTTGAACTGTACAGGTTGTTTACGCTCGTGATTCCATGGCTGACTTGGAGCTACAGCTGGCTGCCCACTGCCCAAGGCCAGCTGCCCAACATCATGAGAGAGCATTATTATTATTATTATTATTATTATTATTTTAAGATTTTACTTATTTATTTGACAGAGAGAGACACAGCGAGAGCAGGAGCACAAGCAGGTGGAGTGGGGGAGGGAGAGGCAGGCTTCCTGTGGAGCAGGGAGCCTGATACGGGGCTCGATCCCAGGACCCTGGGATCATGACCTGAGCTGAAGGCTGACGCTTAACAACTGAGCCACCCAGGCACCCTTGTTATTATTATTTTAATGATAGTTAAAATACTAATTTTTAAGTGCGAATTCAGTCATAAAATATTTTTAACTTACAAATTTTTTTACACAGTGTAATTGTTCCTATGGCAATGTATATCAAAAGCCTTAAATGTATTTGTCCCTCCCTTCTATTCGACTCCGCTAACCCTCTATCCCGCCATCCCTTCTATTCTATCCCTCCCTTGGAAGTGGGAGACTGGTGAATTAAATTATAGTAATATTAAATATCAAGTTGTTAGTGGCACTGAAAAGTTAAAATGTTATATTTTAATTCGTAAAAGTTTATATAAAATTCAAACATTTCCTTTAAATTATAAAATAGCTTTATTTCTTTATTTGCTTCTTTTTTAAAATTTTTCTTTATGTTGCTATGTTATGTTAATCACCATACATTACATCATTAGTTTTTGATGCGGTGTTCCATGATTCATTGTTTGTGCGTATAACACCCGGTGCTCCACGCAGAACGTGCCCTCTTGAATACCCATCACCAGGCTAACTCATCCCCCCACCCCTTCCCCTCTAGAACCCTCAGTTTCTTTCTCAGAGTCCATACTCTCTCATGGTTCATCTCCCCCTCCGATTTCCCCCCCTTCATTTTTCCCTTCCTGCTATCTTCTTCTTCTCTCTCTCTCTCTCTCTTTTTTTTTTTTAACATATTTAACATTTTTTTAACATTTAACATATAACTCTCCTGCTGGCCCATACAAAATAAAATGATACCTTGTTTATTGGCAAAGACAAACTAGCAAAGTACTGTCAGTATTGAGAAATGGCAGTTTAGAATAATGACCCCAGCATGTATAAGGTGGCCGTCATGTAGTATTAAAAGCAACAGTCAACATTTTGTGAATTTTAATAAACATAAATATAGAAACAAAAAGCAATATAAATTGTGCAATGGTAGTTTATAACGTATTCAGATTCTGTGTTGCTTTAATAGGTGTGGAAAATTAATGGAAGGCCTTTCTGACAATACAGTGCCACTTAAAAACTTTAGTTCATTATATCTATACAATCAATAATATTTTTGTTATGAATATGCTTACCTCTTACTTTTATAGTATGTAAAACTCTTGTTGGTCCAGAGGAATGCTCACTGAAAAATGACCCAACTAAGCTAGCAAAGATTCCAAATAAACATTTTATACATTATTCTTACAATAGTCTATAAATAGAATATAAATTGCTATCATAATTCATTGCATATTATTAAGTACATACTGTATTTTAACTTTATAAATGCTATATTACTTATTGATTCCTTTTATGTCGTATGCCATATATACATATTTTTTTTCCTTTTATAGAAGTGGGGCTTGAACTCACCACCCTGAGATCAAGACCTAAGCCGAGATCAAGAGTCAGACTCTTAACCAACTGAGCCACACAGGTGCCTCTATTATTTCTTTATATATACATAAAGAAATCATTGAAAATGATCAATGATTTAGTTTAGTGCTAAAGAGTACTGGCTCGGGAGTCAGATTTTGTTGGTAGAATCTCTATGTGAGAAATTGACCAAACAACTTGTCTTTCTTTGCTTGGTTTTCTCAACAGTAAAATGGAATAATATTTTCTGAATCATGGAATTGTGAAAAATGTTAAATCATAAATCATAAATGTATAAAGACAGAAGACTATATAATACTTCCAAAGTAAAATAAATATATCCAGAGATAAATTAAACATTGCAAGTGAGGAGACAATTATTTTATTTTACATTTATTGAGACATAGGGGCCTAGTTTATTATATATATACCTTAGGTAAATGAATGCTAATTTTCCATTTTTGATATTCTTTTTCATACTTAGAAAGACACTTCTTTCCATTGATAGTATACGATGAGTCAGACAAATTGACTTTCCACATTCTAACTTATTTAGCATCTCTTCAAGAGTTTGAAAAAGAGTACTCGTGTGAGATTTAGCAATAAAGACATGATTTCTCCTTTGATTTTCTTCTCTATTCCTAAAATGCTATGATATTTCTGTGACCCAAAGATCTTCTCCTCTAAATAAAAGTCCTGGTAAATATAATTGGACCAATATTAACATTTAGATTATGTTTGTAAAATACAGCAGAAAGGAAATATGAAGCTGAAATTAATATAGCAATGAGGTAATAAACACATTTTATTGTGAAAGGAATTTCCAAGTTTATATAATAACAATTAAAATCTCCATGAAACATTATTTAATTTAACATAAATTATTATAAAAATGTTCTAAGGGAAAGAAAGACTGACTTCTAAGAGTCCATGTTCTAATATATTATCCTGCTACTGAATTCACTTTATATTCCTATTAACTCTACGTTTAGGATAACTTTTAACATGGAGGAATAATTGAGACACGGATGAAGATAATACCTAGCCCTAATCCAAAACAGGGATAGATATGGGACAAAGGATTTTAAATTGCCCCTTCCCAGTATAGGAATATTTCCCCAACACCTGCTACCATCACAAAGCTGACACTTAGGGTTTTTGTGTATTTTTTCTTTAAATTTTTAAATCAATTTGTGAAATTCAAGTTAATCTAGGTACTAAGGACGAGAGAAAGCTTTAACATGTTTTTGTTCCATTTATATTATCACCGTTAGGAAAGTTTAAGGTACCAGGGGAACAAAAGGGTATTGTGTTGTCTACTTTAAAACTCAAAGAAAACCATGTAGGCATTTTTTTATCCAACATAAAATGGGATGTAACCTTACTTACTTGCACAAATTGTTTCACTTGTACTGGTTCTTGGAATGTCTGTGCTTTAGAAGTTACTTCTGCAATACGTCCAATATTAACTTATGTAAAAATGTGCAAATTTTAGCAATTTGTTCTTGTTAATTTATTACTTCCACATAACTAAATAGATATTTTAATTTTATGTCCCCCATGCCTGCTATATTCATTCACGTGAATCCTCTGGGAATTATTAAATAATGCATTTTTTACTGAAAACTTCTATTTTTTAGGTGACTGTTTCAATTTCTTGAATTAAGGGAGGATTTAACCAGCACGATCTATTTCATTAATGATGTCAGCAGGAGATAGCTGTTAAATTATCCATGACTAAAAACAAATTAAAATTGTCAACAGTACATAAAAAGTGTACACTGACAAAATATTTCCAATCACAGAAATATTAATTAGAAAATTTGAATAATTGTTTAAGGATGATTAACTGTAGGATAAAAATTCATTTATACCCATTTTAAAACGAGAGCTAAATAATATAATTTACATTCCTCTTCTGCTTCAGGGTAGAGAATAAGATGAATCACTTATTGCTTATCAAGGTTTTATCTGGAGCACCCATGCCATACCATATGATTTTCTTCATTAACTGTATATTATCTGCTTGTTATTATATATTTAATTTTCTCCCATAGAAGGAAACATTTCTTTTTCATATTTTATTTCATATTTTATTTTCTTCTACTCCCTAGATCTATCCGGCACATAGTGATTACTTAATAAAAATTTCAAAAAGGAAATGTAGGGGTGCCAGGGTGACTCAGTCAGTTAGGTGTCCGCCTTTGGCTCAGGTCATGATCTCAGGGTCCTGGGATGGAGCCCTGCATCAGGTCCTCTTCTCAGTGGAGAGCCTGCTTCTCCTTCTCCCTGACATTTCTGTTGGACAAGAGAAGACAGACTAGTACACAACCCTTCACAATTCCCAAATAAAGTCTCTAATTGGAGGAACAACCTTGAAAAAAATATGTCTATGAAAGGCTGGTAAGGTAGGTGAACAGTCAGAAAATACTGTGTAAACGAAGGCCATAAAATAAAATATCTTGAGAAGGCAAACCTTAATATATGCATTCAACATTGCTTAGAGGGTGAATAAGATGAGGCTAGGTGAGTGGATTTGTCAACATCATAATTAGTGGCTTTAGTAAGATCCATTTTTTGGTGTTTCCCTGATTTAAGTGGAATGGAAAGGATTATACACAGAAGTATAAAGAGCAAATACAAGTCTTGTTAGAAGCTTCTGGGAAAGGAGAGGAAAAGATACAGGTCAGTTGCTAGACTGAGTTATGAGTTAAAGGAGGATATTTCATAAGTGGGTCGGTAGATAATGAGAGAAAATGGAGCATATTGTGTGCTGATATGTATGACGTATGTATAGGGTGAAAAACAATTCATCTTGCAGGAGATTAAGGGGATGACTGTTGGAAAAACTTCCTTGAAGAGAAACGATATGCAGTTCAGTCTGGGAAAAGGGGTTGGCTTTGGCAGGGGTCTGTTCGTTTTATCCAGTAATATAGGAAGAAGAGAAAGTAGCACCATGTGTCTACAGACATTTATTACTTCATAATTTTGATTGGAGGTCAATGAAATTTGCCTTGCCTTTCTTATTTTCAGGGAAGTTTAAGCCAAAATTATTTGTTGATAGCAAGGAAGAGGGAGAGAAAATGGAAATTTCCACTAAAGAAGTGAAGGTTATAAATTGTCATTTCAAGAAGTGGCAAAACAGAACTATAACTAAATGCTGTACTATTGGTAGTTGTGTCCATCTGAGATTTATAAAAATAAATTTAAATTAAGACTGGTTAGCAGCTTTGCATGATTTTTTTTCAACAGTATTTAGATGTTCATTTGTATTAGAGAATAATTCTTTTTGTACAGAAGTGTTTGTCCCAAGGAAGATAACCACAATAAAGAGTGGCTAAGTCTTTAAGAATGTTCTAAGGAAGAATTTTAGTAGTTGGGATAAATAAAAGTCTCTTTCCTGAATTCTGAACCAGTGGTGGGGACAATAGAGTCAGGAAGCTGAAGATAAAACTACTAGCTTTATTATTGGTGAAAGCTGCATGGAGACATGGTTTCCGTGTGTGAGGCACAATATGCTTTTTAATAATCCGTAGTTTACACCATAAAACAACACAGCAGAGTGCATTTTAAGGAAACAAAAAAGTAGCTGATTTTTTCCTTCAGGGCTACTTACCAGGAATTTTAAAAACTGCTTAAAAAAAGAAAAAATATTATCAGAATGAAGAAAATCTTAAAATTATCATCCTTCCGCCTCAGCCAGCACTAAATACCCCCGGGGGGGGGAGGGGGGAGTCTCCGAATTTCTTTGAAAAGTCATGTGTTTCCCTGATTGTCATTTTGTAGATTTTTTTCCTGTTGCCCCAAGTGATTGTTTTGGAATATACTGAGTGTTAATTTTACTTCTCTTAGGAAACTAATATAAAAATTTAGTTTAACTTCCTTCTTTAAACTCAGTTAATGAGATCATCCTTTGCCCTCCCTCCCTTCACCGTTTTTACTGATTGCTGCCCAATCAGAAAACTGTGGGGTAACCAGCTCCCAGAACACTTCTTTTTTTTTTCTTTTATTTATTTAGTTATTTTTAAAGATTTTATTTATTTATTTGTCAGAGAGAGAGAAAGCGCAAGCAGGCGGAGCGGCAGGCAGAGGGAGAGGGTGAAGCGGGCTCCCCACTGAGCAAGGAGCCCTATGCGGGGCTTGATCCCAGGACCCTGGGATTGTGACCTGAGCCAAAGGCAGCCACCCAAGTGACTGAGCCACGCAGGCATCCCTCCCAGAACACTTCTGTCATGATATCCACCTACTCCATTTGCACTTGGAGGCTTGGTTTACATACATACTTTATTTATATACTGTATTTACAACATAGGTAGTCATTTACACTTCTGCTCTGAGGCTCTGAGACTATTCTCTGAACTGATAAAAAGACTCAGATTTCTCTTCAGGGTGGATAAGTAAGTACCATCATGTCATTACAAATAATGATGGGCCATCGATAGCCTTGTTTTGAGCAACTTTGCATACATCAGAATGGATGTATCTAAATTATATGTGAAGGCATGAGTATAAACATCTCAATATTTGTATAAACTTGAATATATGCATGTGTGCCTGCAGAAGTATTTTGTTATTGTGTCAGTACAAATGCAATTATTATAAATATAAACTGTTATGAATAGCCAGTTCAAATTTATGTTAATGACATTTCTATGCATTTATGTGTGTGTTTAAGAAACATCAGGAAGTGAAGTGTAACATTTTTCTTTGTAGAATTAAAAAAAATCTAATTCCAATAAAGTGTATAAACAAGGTCATTAAAAGGTTTAGTCTATTATTTTGTATATTAACTTAATGTCAAAATAAATGAAATAGAATATTTCATAAAATATTTTCTTAGCATTTGACAAATCATGATGGAAAAATCAGAAGATGATTAATTGGAAAATCTGATTTAAAACTTAAATTAACTTACATATTTATTATCTCTATTTATTTACCTTTTTATCTATCATTTACCTTTGTGTGTATGTTTTGAAACCCAAATGATAATATACAATATATTTATAACAGTGTAAATAAAAATATGTTAATAAATGTTTTAAGTTCAGACAGTAGAATATGTTAAAGTAAATCACATAGCATGGAGACAAGAATCAACAATTTTTCAATAAAATTTTTACATAGTGTTAGGATGATTGATGTACTCTATATAGGAATAATTTGAAATGGCATCATTTACCTATACAATATATCATGGAATGTAAACCAGAGTTATTTCCAGATCCTGTTCAGATTAAAACAAATGAAAAAACAGACATTAAAACAACATGAAGTAAATAGAAGATATTGTATTAACAAAATTTTACTCCTGCTGTATTGGTTATTAAAGGGGAAAGAAAAAAAAACAAAAAAATGAGTTTAAGTAATATAGTCAATTATCATAATCATTGATTTATTTTGGGAGAGGATTAGACCTACTTTAATAGTTACTCAGAGAAAAATATACATTCTTGAAGATTTATGAGTAAATTTCAGCCATACTATAGTAATATTTTCCACTATTTTATCATTTATCATTTATCATTTATACTTTAGTATGGTTCTTCACTTTTCATCTATTACAGACTCATTTGGCAGTCTGGTAAGGTTGATGGATTTTTTTTTTTAAGTGTACAAACTAAAATATATGTGATTACAAAGAACATTATCTAACACACTATTATCAAAATATAAAAAACACATAAAATCCTGTATTAATACATCAAATAATGTCTATTAATATATCAAATAATATATCTAACAAAAACTTCAATTGCTTTGATTTCTACTGTTGATAAAACTGTGTCTCTCTAATGCCATTATAGTTTGCTGCAAAATTCAAAATTAAAACAGTGGCTAGAGATTTATAAAAATAAAAGTGTAGGTTTCCCCATCCAAGTTCACAGATCCCCCGAATTCTGTAATAAACTCATAATTATATTCCATAATAAATTCAGCTCCTAAAGGGCATTAACAAGAACATTTACACATGCATAATTAACATATTTCTGGTGTTTTATGATTTACAAACATCAAAATTTTAGAGAAGAAATTCCTGAGGTTTTTAGAATTTCTGTCTTCTAAAAATATGCTTATCAAAAACTGTTCCTATACCTCCATAATTCTAATTTACATTAGTTTTATTTTACTTCCTTTATATTTTTTCTTTAAAATATTTTTAAATCTTAAAAATTATCTTCTTGGGTGCCTGGGTGGCTCAGTTGGTTGAGCATTGACTCTTGATTTTGGCTCAGGTAATGATCTCAGGGTTCTGGGATCAAGCCCCATACTAGGCTCCCTGTCAGTTAGGAGTCTGCTTGTCCCTCTCTCTCCCCTTCTGTTCCTCCCCCCTCTTGGGTGCTCTCTTTCTCAAACAAATAAATACATGTTTAAAAAAATAATGATTTATTTTAGGAAATTTCTGAATATCTACTACCTTCCTGAACTTATACCCTACGAGATAAAAGTCTGTATTCTTTTTGAGAACAACACCAAAAATAAGGGATGCATTTAATACATTTTCTTACCTGTTGAAATAAAGTTATGCAAAAAATAAAACATTATGTAATTTACAATGAGCATTCTAAAACATAGTATTATTTTTAGTCATATTTGCAAATTTGAAACGCATTTATTATTTGATTTTTCTATCATTTAGGTGTGAATTTTAATGCAGTTTCATTGCCTTGGCAATATGACTAATATTTGATGTCATAAGTAATTGATAAGATATGCCCCAATTGAAGTACATTTTTTTTGTTCCCATTGTTTTTACTTTTTTTTTTACTTTAAAACAGGAAGTGACAAGGTTTTAATCACCATACATTACGTCATTAGTTTTTGATGTAGTGTTCCATGATTCATTGTTTGTGCATAACACGCAGTGCTCCATGCAGAACGTGCCCTCTTTAATACCCATCACCAGGCTAACACATCACCCCACTCCCCTCTCCTCTAGAACCCTCCCCAGTTTGTTTTTCAGAGTCCATCATCTCTCAGGTTTCATCTCCCCCTCCGATTTAAACCCCTTCATTCTTCCCCTCGGGCTATCTTTTTTTTTCCTTAACATATGTTGCATTATTTGTTTCAGAGGTACAGATCTGTGATTCAACAGTCTTGCACAATTCACAGAGCTCACCATAGCACATACCCTCCCCAAAGTCTATCACCCAGCCATCCATCTCTCCCACCCCCCACCACTCCAGCAACCTTCAGTTTGTTTCCTGAGATTAAGAATTCCTCATATCAGTGAGATCATATGATACATGTCTTTCTCTGATTGACTTATTTCACTCAACATAACACCCTCCAGTTCCATCCACGTCATTGCAAATGGCAAGATCTCATTCCTTTTGATGGCTGCATAATATTCCATTGTGTATATATACCATATCTTCTTTATCCATTCATCTGTCGATGGACATCTTGGCTCTTTCCACAGTTTGGCTATTGTGGACATTGCTGTTATAAACATTGGGGTGCATGTACCCCTTCAGATTCCTACATTTGTATCTTTGTGGTAAATACCCAGTAGTGCAATTGCTGGATCGTATGGTAGCTCTATTTTCAACTGTTTGAGGAACCTCCATACTGTTTTCCAGAATGGTTGCACCAGCTTGTATTCCCACCAACAGTGTAGGAGGGTTCCCCTTTCTCCGCATCCCTCCCAACATCTGTCGTTTCCTGACTTGTTAATTTTAGCCATTCTGACTGGTGTGAGGTGGTATCTCATTGAGGTTTTGATTTGGATTTCCCTGATGCCGAGCAATGTGGAGCAATTTTTCATGTGTCTGTTGGCCATTTGGATGTCTTCTTTGGAAAAATGTCTGTTCATGTCTTCTGCCCATTTCTTGATTGGATCGTTTGATCTTTGGGTGTTGAGTTTGATAAGTTCTTTATAGATTTTGGATACTAGCCCCCTATCTGATATGTCATTTGCAAATATTTTCTCCCATTCTGTCGGTTGTCTTTTGGTTTTGTGGACTGTTTCTTTTGCTGTGCAAAAGCTTTTTAGCTTGATGAAATCCCAATAGTTCATTTTTGCCCTTGCTTCCCTTGCCTTTGGCGATGTTTCTAGGAAGAAATTGCTGCAGCTGAGGTCAAGGAGGTTGCTGCCTGTGTTCTCCTTTAGGATTTTGATGGACTCCTGTCTCACGTTTAGGTCTTTCAACCATTTGGAGTCTATTTTTGTGTGGGGTGTAAGGAAATGGTCCAGTTTCATTCTTCTGCATGTGGCTGTCCAATTTTCCCAACACCATTTGTTGAAGAGACTGTCTTTTTTCCATTGGACATTCTTTCCTGCTTTGTCAAAGATCAGGTGACCATAGAGTTTGGGGTCCATTTCTGGGCTCTCTATTCTGTTCCACTGATCTATGTGTCAGTTTTTGTGACAGTGCCATACTGTCTTGATGATGACAGCTTCGTAATAGAGCTGGAAGTCCGGAATTGTGATGCCGCCAGCTTTGCTTTTCTTTTTCAACATTCCTCTGGCTATTCGGGGTCTCTTCTGGTTCCATAAAAATTTCAGGATTATTTGTTCCATTTCTTTGAAAAAAGTGGATGGTATTTTAATGGGGATTGCATTGAATGTGTAGATTGCTCTAGGTAGCATTGACATCTTCACAATGTTTGTTCTTCCAATCCATGAGCATGGAACGTTTTTCCATTTCTTTGTGTCTTTCTCAACTTGTTTCATGAGTATTTTATAGTTTTCTGAGTACAGATCCTTTGCCTCTTTGGTTAGATTTATTCCGAGATATCTTATGGTTTTGGGTGCAATGTAAATGGGATTGACTCCTTAATTTCTCTCTCTTCTGTCTTGTTGTTGGCGTATAGGAATGCCACTGATTTCTGTGCATTGATTTTATATCCTGCCACTTGACTGAATTCCTGTATGAGTTCTAGCAGTTTTGGGGTGGAGTCTTTTGGGTTTTCCACATAAAGTATCATATCATCTACAAAGAGTGAGAGTTTGACTTCCTCTTTGCTGATTTGGATGCCTTTGACTTCTGTTTGTTGTCTGATTGCTGTGGCTAGGACATCTAATACTATGTTGAATAGCAGTGGTGAGAGTGGACATCCCTGCCACGTTCCTGACCTTAGGGGAAAAGCTCTCAGCTTTTCCCCATTGAGAATGATATTCGCTGTAGGTTTTTCATAGATGGCTTTTATGATATTGAGGTATGTACCCTCTATGCCTATACTCTGAAGAGTTTTGATCAAGAAAGGATGCTGTACTTTGTCAAATGCTTTTTTTGCATCTATTGTTGTTCTTTCTTTTGTTAATGTATTGTATCATGTTGATTGATTTGTGGATGTTGAACCAACCTTGCAGCCCAGGGATAAATCCCACTTGGTCGTGGTGAATAATCCTTTTACTGTACTGTTGGATCCTATTGGCTAGTATTTTGGTGAGAATTTTTGCATCCATGTTCATCAGGGATATTGGTCTGTATGTCTCCTTTTTGATGGGGTCTTTGTCTGGTTTTGGGATCAAGGTAATGGTGGCCTCATAGAATGAGTTTGGAAGTTTTCCTACCATTCCTATTTTTTAGAACAGTTTCAATTCTTCTTTAAAGGTTTGGTAGAATTCCCCTAGGAAGCCATCTGGCCTTGGACCTTTGGTTATTTGGAGATTTTTGATGACTGCTTCAGTTTCCTTGGTGGTTATAGGTCTGTTCAGGTTTTCTATTTCTTCCTGGTTCAATTTTGGTAGTTGATACATCTCTAGGAATGTATCCATTTCTTCCAGGTTAACTAATTTGCTGGCATAGATTTCCTTATAATATGTTCTTATAGTTGTTTGTATTTCTTTGGTGTTGATTGTGATCTCTCCTCTTTCATTCATGATTTTGTTGATTTGGGTCATTTCTCTTTTCTTTTTGATAAGTCTGGCCAGCGGTTTATCAATCTTGTTAATTCTTTTAAAGAACCATCTTCTAGTTTCATTCATCTGTTCTATTGTTCTTTTGGTTTCTGTTTCATTGATTTCTGCTCTGTTCTTTATTATTTCTCTTCTCCTGCTGGGTTTAGGCTTTTTGCTGTTCTTTCTCCAGCTCCTTTAGGTGTAGGGTTAGGTTGTGTATTTGAGACCTTTCTTGTTCCCTGAGAAAGGCTTGTATTGCTATATACTTTCCTCTCAGGATTGCCTTTGCTGCATCCCAAAGATTTTGAACAGTTGCGTTTTCATTTAATTGGTTTCCATGAATTTTTTAATTCTTCTTTAATTTCCTGGTTGACCCATTCATTCTTTAGTTGGATGCTCTTTAGCCTCCATGCATTTGAGTTCTTTCTGACTTCCCTCTTGTGATTGAGTTCTAGTTTCAAAGCTTTGTGGTCTGAAAATATGCAGGGAATAATCCCAATCTTTTGGTACCAGTTGAGACCTGATTTGTGACCTCAGATGTGATCTATTCTGGAGAATGTTCCATGGACACTAGAGAAGAATGTGTGTTCCATTGCTTTGGGATGGAATGTTCTGAATATGTCTGTGAAGACCATTTGGTCCAGTGTGTCATTGAAAGTCTTTATTTCCTTGTTGATCTTTTGCTTAGATGATCTGTCCATTTCAGTAAGGGGGGTGTTAAAGTCCCCCACTATTATTGTATTGTTGTCAATGTGTTTTTTGCTGCTATTATTAATTGCCTTATATAACTGGCTGCTCCCATGTTAGGGGCATAGATATTTACAATTGTTAGATCTTCTTGTTGGATAGACCCCTTAAGTAGCATATAGTGTCCTTCTTCATCTCTTATTACAGTCTTTGTTTTAAAATCTAATTTGTCTGGTGTAAGGATTGCCACCCCAGCTTTCTTTTGGTGTCCATTAGCATGGTAAATAGTTTTCCACCCCCTCACTTTCAATGTGGGGGTGTCTTTGGGTCTAAAATGAGTCTCTCACAGACAGCATATTAATGGGTCTTGGTTTTTTAATCCAATCTGATAGCCTGTGTCTTTTGATTGGGGCATTTAGCCCATTTACATTCAGGGTATTGAAAGATATGAATTTAGTGCCATTGTATTGCCTGTAAGTTGACTATTACTCTATATTGTCTGTGTTCCTTTCTGGTCTATGCTGCTTTTAGGCTCTCTCTTTGCTGAGAGGACCCCTTTCAGTAGTTCTTGTAGGGCTGGTTTCGTGTTTGCAAATTCCTTTAGTTTTCGTTTGTCCTGGAAGCTATTTATCTCTCCTTCTATTTTCAATGACAGCGTAGCTGGATATAGTATTCTTGGCTGCATGTTTTTCTCTTTTAGTGCTCTGAAGATATCATGCCCATCCTTTCTGACCTGCCAGGTCTCTGTGGATAGGTTTGTTGCCATTCTAATGTTTCTACCATTATAGGTTACATATATCTTCTCCCGAGCTGCTTTCAAGATTTTCTCTTTGTCTTTGAGACTGGTAAGTTTTACTATAACATGTCAGGATTTTGACCTATTTTTATTGATTTTGAGAGGGGTTCTCTGTGCCTCCTGGATTTTGATGCCTTTTTCCATCCCCACATTAGGGAAGTTCTCTGCTATAATTTGCTCCAATATACCTTCTGCCCCTCTCTCTCTTTCTTCCTCTTCTGGTATCCCAATTATTCTAATGTTGTTTCGTCTTATCATATCACTTATCTCTCGAATTCTGCCCTCGTGATCCAGTAATTGTTTATCTCTCTTTTTTTCAACCTCTTTATTTTCCATCATTTGGTCTTCTATATCACTAATTCTCTCTTCTGCCTCTTTTATCCTAGCAGTTAGTGCCCCCATTTTTGACTGCACCTCATTAATAGCCTTTTTGATTTTGACTTGGTTAGATTTTAGTTCTTTTATTTCTCCAGAAAGGGTTTCTCTAATAACTTCTATGCTTTTGTCAAACCCAGCTAGTATCTCTAAAATCATGATTCTGAACTCTAGGCCCGACATCGCAGTAATGTCCATATTGAGTAGGTCGCTGGCAGATGCTAGTACCTCTTGTTCTTTTTGTTGAGGTGATTTTTTTCCTCTTGTCATTTTGTCCAGAGTAGAATAGATGAATGAGAGAACAAAATGCTAACAGGTTATCAACGTCCCCAGAAAATTACTCTAATCAAATCAGAAAAGACCTGAAACCAGGGGAAAAGAAATGAAAGAAAGAAAAAGAAAGAGATAAAAAAAAAAGAAAAAGATAAATACAAACAAAAACAGAACAAAACAAAACAAAAAAATTAGAATATGATCAAATACCATCAGGCTGGTGCATAGATCAGTGCCACATACTAGATTTTGGGTGTATTTTGGTCTGTTAGAAGAAAGTGCCTCCTAAAATTTTAAAGAAAGAAACACTTATATATGTACAAAATAAGGTTTGATACGATGAAGGGATGGAATATGACTGTAAAGATGAAAATTATAAAAAATTTTTAAAAGGAATTGATAATAAGGTGTTTGAAAAAGGAAAGAACTGCCTTCAGCTCAGGTCATGATCCTGGAGTTCCAGGATCAATCCCGCATCGGGCTCCCTGCTCAGCAGGGAGTCTGCTTCTCCCTCTGATCCTCCCTCCTCTCATGTGCTCTCTCTCTCTCATTCTCTCTCTCAAATAAATAAATAAATAAAATCATTAAAAAAAAGGAGAGAGAGAAAGAAAAACAAAGCAGAGAGAATGTGATCAGGCGAGAGATTAGAACAAAGCCATAGACTAGAGATTTATGGTATATTTTGATCTGTTAGAAGAAACTGTATCTCAAAATTTTAAAGAGAGAACAATTTATATATATATACAAAAAATAAGGGTATCTACTATGAAGGGATAAAATATGACTCTAAAAATGAAAAATAAAAATGTTTTTTTAAAAAAATGGATTGATAATTTGTTTGAATAAGGGAAAAAAAATTAAAAAAAAACAGTTAAAAAAATTAACTTTGAAAGACTAATGAATCATGGTAAAAAAGCCATGAATTCTATGTGCATTATTCCTCTAGCACTGGAGTTCTCCCATTCTCATTGATTGGTAAATTTGGTCTTGGCTGACTGTTGTGCTGGTCTCCTGGCAGAGGGGCCTGTTGCCATGGTTCCCAAATGTCTTTGCCGGAGGTGGAATTGCCCCACCCTTGCCCGGTCCAGGCTAAGTAATCTACTCGGGTTTGCTCTCGGGAGCTTTTGTTCCCTGCAAGCTGTCCATACCGTGTTGGAGGATGAGAATGAAAATGGCGGGCTCCCAATCTCCACCCCTGAGGAGCCGAGAATTCGGGGCCCCACCCTCAGTGCGCCCACAGAGAAAAGCAGTCACTCCCGTCTCCCCAGTCTCCGGCTGCACTCTGTGCTCACCTGGCCTGTGACTGAGTGTTTCTATCTCTGGCACCCGACTCGGTGTGGAATCTCCATACCCAGCAGATCCCTGTGGTGCGCTCCCACGCCGGTCCTCCCGGGAAAGGAAGGGGAGTCGCCCAGATCTGCTGCTTGTTGGGTCTCTGCTGGAGGAGCAGTGGCCCAACTGTCACCGATCACAGTTTATGGTCACCCCGAGCTGAGAGCCCGCGCCTCTGCTCCGTCTCTGCAGCCGGCTTCCCCGCTCTGATACCCAGGAGCTCTGCTGCAGTCAGGCACCCCCAGTCTTCCTGTGACCCCGAGGGTCCTGAGACCACACTGTCCCGGGAGGGTTCCATCCCCCGCTTAGCCACTGGAGCGAGTCCCTCAGCGGAGCCGACTTCTAAAAATTCCGATTTTGTGCTCCGCGGCTCTAGCACTTGCCAGAAGCAGCCGACTGAGCAGCCCCCCCGCCGTCTATCCTCCTGAATATCGCCTCAGATTCACTTCTCCGCATGTCCTACCTTCCAGAAAGTGGTCGCTTTTCTGTTCAGAGAGTTGTTGCTCTTCTTTTCTTTGATCTCCTGTTGAGTTCGTAGGTGTTCAGAATGGTTTGATCCCTATCCAGCTAAATTCCTGAGACCAGAGGAAATCCAGTTCTCCTTCTCTGCCATCTTACTCCGCCCCCTGAAGTACATTTTAAAATCAGTGTATCATTTATATATGCATCCAGAATTTGTTTTCTAAGAAAATCTACCTTGAAATTACCTATATATTTATTCTGCATTTTTATCTATCACCTATCTATATCTATCTATCATCTATTGTTTACTATGTGAGCAGAAGTAATGTTAGAGATCATTAACATGTATTAAATTTAAAAAGGGAAAATATGAATACTCACATTTATACATAAAAATACCCCAAATTAAAACTGGAATATAAAATAGAAATAATAGAAATAAATAAAACAGAATAAGGAGGTCACTGTTGGTAGTGTTGTACATTTAAATCTGTATTTCCTGGAAGATAAATACAAATAAATGCAAAAAATAAATGACTTAAATATTTTTTAGTAACTTTGAAGACAACATACTAGTGTAAAATAAAACTTTGTGTGCATAATTACAATGATATATTCACAGGAAAATATCTTTACCAACTCCCTTGAATAAATAAAGCATCAGGTTTCCTAAGGCTGTTTTCATAGTGAGACTTTGATGAATTCTGTGTACATAATCCCAGGAACAATAATATAGAAAGATAATATCTTCTAGATATGCAACTTTCATCTCTGGTAGATTCCTTCAAACATTAGATCTAAATTGTTCTCAAATTTTGGTGTACATAACAATTAAGAATTTTTTTTCGTCAATACAAAACTCAGTTCCATCAATTATTTTTCCACACGTGTGTGACGGGAAGGGGAAAATAATTTTTAATAGTCTTCCCAGGTAGTGCTAATGCAAGTGGTCCCTGAATGTCACTTAAAATAAAAATATCCCATAGGAAGTGTTGTATTATTTCTCTATCAAACAAACCTCCATAAATGTAACTACTCTCAATTGAGTTTTAGTATTTTGAAAAAAAAGTATGAAAATTCAAAATCTATTAAAAAAAATGAGTACTTACTGTCTTTCATTCCCATCTCTTCCTGATTTTGCTAGTAATAACAGAATATCTTTGTGTATCAGGTCATTCTTTTTCTATATTTATGTGCATATGTTTATTTGGGGCATTAAGTAGTATCATATTTTATATATTTATTATATATATATTTCACAACATAGCTTACTTCATATTTTGTAGATCTATTTTCATACCAACAAATTATTTTAGTATATGTGTTTTATTATAAATGGTTGCTTACTGAGATATCCTTAGTTTGGATATAGCATGATTAAACAGGTTTTTGTTTATGGCTTCTGATGTAGCCCTCAAAAACAAAACTCTTTTTTTTTTTTCGTTTTCGCTATTATAAAAAATAAAGCAATCTTATCCTGTTCATGCATCTATATTGAATTATTTTCAAGAAAATTTCTAAAAGTAAAACTGCTGAGGCAAAGTTTATGCACATTTTATATTTAATAGTTACTGCCAAATTCGCTTTAAAAATATATCATCCTATCAATAGTTTATGAGTATTCTCATTTCCCCAAATTTCCCTGCACTAGTTACTATAATCATTTTATTTTTTGCCAATCTCATTGTTGCATCAATATTCATTTTCTTGGTTTTTGGTGAAATTGAGCAGTACTTCATATGTTTAAAGTCATTTAAATAGGGGCGCCTGGGTGGCTCAGTCGGTCAAGCGTCTGCCTTTGGCTCAGGTCATGATCCCAGGGTCCTGGAATGAGTCCTGCATCGGGCTCCCTGCTTCTCCCTCTCCTCCCTGCTCGTGCTCTAACTATCTCTGTCTGTCTGTCTCTCAAATAAATAATAACTAAAATCTTTAAAAAAATAAATTCGTTTAAATAATTTTGTAAAATAATAGATTTATACTTTGTAATAGATTATAGATTTATACTTATAATTTTTCTACAAAATTCTTTATATTTTATTTACTCATTTGTCCATTCTTTATAAATGATGAAAATTAATCCCCAATTGGTTGTGCATATTTAAAAATTCCCCTTGTCTCCTAACATTATTCATGATAATTCCAAAATAAATCCCATTGAGATTTTAATTGGTATTTTACTGAATGTATAGGTGTATTGGAGGGAGAATCAATGTCTTTTTAGTATTATATCTGTATTCCCTATATTTAGGGAATTACCTACCTGTCTATTTAGGTCTTCATATATATCTCAAATGGATTTTATAGTTTCATTTATATGCGATGGACACTACTGTTAGGTATATTCTATTTTATAATTATTGTTGCTAACATGAATGGGATATTTAGCATATGTCATTTATACTTTTTAATTGTGGTGATGGAGAGAGTTGATGAATTTCACATATTGAAATCTTCAAGGAAAATTTCTTCCCTTGAAGAAAAGGTAGGACACCTTTTCTTAATATTGGTCAAGGGACCCACAGAGTGCCCCGCAGCACGGGACACGATGGAGGGCTCTGTCCAGTCATTACCTGGCCGTGAAGCTAATAAAGCAGAGACTTAGTGGCCACATGTGGCAAAAACACAGATCTTACAGAATTAACCCAGAAAAGTCACTAAACAGGCAGCAAAAACAGCAAAGCAAGAGGAGCAGGTAGGCTCTGACTTCCGGAATTGCCGCATTATATTATTTTAAATCTTCAGCTTTCATCAAAAACCATGTAACGCATGAAGAGCCAAGCGTGTGGCCCCTTCCCGCAGCAGGCTGGGGCGCAACCCGGTAACAGGTGTCTCTGAGGAGTCCCCGGGGAATAAAAAGCGGTGCCTCTTTGTCTTCCAGTCCCATGTGGTGAAGTCCGGCTCCCAACTGAAAGGGGGAGCATCAATGGAAAGAAACAACTTTTCATCTTATCTTACTATAAGCAGCACTGACATTCTAGAAAGCATTCCTTTAATGGCAAGTCCTGTGCCAGTGGAGGCTACAGCCATTTTGATATAGTCTGTTTCGTTATAGTCAATTTGCTGACACACAGCTTTGACACAGCCATTTTGATGCCAGGAACATCTTGATGTGGCCGCCTTGAAGAGGCTCTTTTGATATGGGAACATTTTGACTCTGCCTAAAAACAAACCAATAGACTTTTCACCCAGAAAACATGATTACCAAATAATGTGCATCTGCCCAAGTGCCTGCCCACTGCTTGACCCTCTGACGGAGGGTCATAACACATATTTTCCTCCCCACCAGGGAGATTGTGTATATAGATAGTTAAGAGCCTGTCTATAGATCAAGCTGCCCTGGATTGCATCCTGTTGGGGCCGCTCTCTAGGTGAATATCCTTGGGCAAATTAGCTTAGCCAACCTGATCCTCAGTTTCACCATCTATAAAATTAAACTATACATAGAATCAGGTTTCCCGGAATATGTATTTCAATATGCTGTTAATATTTTATCCTTAGGAATGATATTTTCTATAGAAGTTTTACAGATATCATTTAAGAGGAAAATTAAATGTTAAATTTAAATTTAGTTTCTAGCTTACCAAAGATTTTATTTGTTTTTAATTATTTTTGTGCTGTTTGCTGAGATTTGCCTGGCTAAAAATATGAATGCCTAGATTATAGGTATGCTGGAATGTTTAATACAAACAAATTGCTTTTATTTTTAAAAATAAAATAGAAATATTGCAGTCTTTGGGAAGGTATACTTTTGTATATATTTGAGAAATGCTGAAAATTTATGATTAATTCTTGATTTTATTCTTTTTCAAAAACTGATAATTAAGCAAGCAATGACAAATCTTTGATCTGCTTCCTTAATTAAATTTAGTCACCATAAAAATGCATATAGATTTTCATTTAGATATGCATGATACTATTCAGGTTATAGGTTCCATAATATATATACCCTCATTTAATCTTTACAACAGCTTATGAGATGGACACTATTCATAGCTTTTTTGGTTGGCCTCTGACGGGCTATAAATCTCTTTTCCTTGCACTCCTAAAAATTCCAGTCTTATATAAAAGAGGTATTTATGTGGATGTGTCAAGGACAAGAAAAAAGAATTTCTGAGGGCTGTGAGAGAGAATTATATGTGATTGGAATACAAAAGAGTTTCCACACTCCTAGGAAACCCAGGTCGTTCCATCACCACAGCAACATCGCAACAGATAACCACCTAGAGCCAGTCAATTTATCACCACAACTTGAATGAATAAAAACATTTTAACCAACCAAACAATTGGTAGTAAACTCTTGGTTTTAAAATCACTAAATCTTGGACAACCTCATTCCAATTAACAAGCCTCTGGCTATATATCAATCAACCAGCAAAATAATCATGATTCTACAGATGACATCAACCCTTTTACACCTCTGAGAGTCCTTCAATCCCTAATCTCCATGATTCCTCAAAACCCCATATTGGATCAGCCATCGGTTCTCAGAAAGGCTGTGCAGTTCCTTGAGTATAGCTTCTTGAATACAGGTTCTTTTTATCTGAAGACATGAGAGGTCAGTTATCTACCCAACAGGTGAATAGACCCTTCCATTCTAAAGGCAGAAAACAGAAAAAAGTAGGAGCTGCTGGTTCACAACAATTATGAAATCTGACTGACACATGTTACCAGTCTCTGGATTAGTTCTAGCCTTATTGCCTAGCCATGAGTCACTGTGGTCCTTGGCTCTGCTTCTTGGCCTTTAGTCCTTCCTCTTTGTAGGCTTCTTTTTTTTTCCAACAAAAACTAGCAGGTATTTGCAGCTGAGAAGTGTCTTCAGCCAATTACTTGTCTATAATACTTTGAGACCAATGTCTCTATCTGCTCATTTTACTTTTAGCTGGAGGAAATTAGTATATTTTGCATGTAGGAAGCATATGATTTGTGGTCAGAGGGATAACTGGCCTATTTTATTTTCCAAAAGTGGCTGCACAAATATGTATTCTACACACTAGCTTCCAACTTGACTTTCAAGATGACTTTGACATTCCTCCTTTGAGATGGGATCTATGTTTCCTGTTCATAAGTCTGACAAAGTCTTTACAGCTGACTTAACGCCTAAAATATGGCAGAAGTCATGATTTGTGAATTTAAATCCGTGGTCATAAAAGGTACTGCCGCTTCTACCTTGGACTTTTGGCTCACTCACTCAAGGGGGGAAGCCAACTGCCATATAATTAGACTCCTCAAGCATCCCCTTGGTTAGGTCCAAAAACAGAGGTATTGAGCCCCAACAAGAACCAGCCCTAAATTTCCAGAAATTTGAGTCAGCTAATTTGGAAAAGAATTCCCCAGACCAATCAAACCTTCTGATAACTGCAGTACTCACTATAGCAATGCAAATTCATGACGTGACTGATCTCAAATAAAAACTGCCTTACCAAGCCCTTCCTGGATTTTGATAACTTAGGGAGAGCATAAAATTTTATATTCAAGACACCATATTTTAGAGTAATTGTTATGCTACTTTAAGTAACCAGAACATTCATTTAAAACATAAAACAAATAAATTTAAAAAGATAGAAATCATATCATGCATCTTTTCTGACCACAATGATATGAAACTAGAAATCAATCACAAGAAAAGAACACAACACAAATACATGGATGCTAATTAGCATGCTACTAAACAATGAATGGGACAATTAAGAAATCAAGGAGAAATAAAAAAAAAATACAAGAAGACAAATGAAAAGAAAAACTCAATGGTCCAAACACTTTGGGATGCACCAAAAGCCGTTCTAAGAGGGGAGTTTATAGTAATAGAGGCCTACTCCAAGAAATAAGAAAAATCTCAAATAAATAATCTAGCCTTATACCAAAAGGAACTGGACAAAGAATAATAAACAAAGCCTAAAGCCAGTAGAAGGAAAGAATTAATAATGATTAGAGCAGAAATAAATGAAATAAAAGTTAAAAATCAATAGAACAGATCAAGAAAACCAGGAGCTGGTTCTCTGAAAAAATAAACAAAATTGATAAAACTTTAGCCAGACTCATCAAGAAAAACAGAGGACTCAAGTAAAAATCAGAAATGAAAGAGAAGAGGGGTGCCTGGGTGGCTCAGCTGGTAAAGCAATTGCCTTTAGCTCAGGTCATGATCTCCAGCTCCACCTTGAGGGGGAGTCTGCTTCTCCCTCTCCCTCTGCTTCTCCCTGTTCTTTCTCTGCCTCTCTCAAACGAATGAATAAAGTCTTTTAGAAAAAATAAAAGAAATGGAAAAGGAGAAATAACAATTGACACCAAAGAAATACAAAGTATTATAAGGGAATATTATGAAAAATTACATGCCAACAAATTGGACAACCTAGAAGAAATAGATAGATTTCTAGAAACATATATATTCCAAAACTGTATTAGGAAGAAATAGAAGATTTGAATAGACCAATTACTAGCAATGAAATTGAATCAATAATCAGAAAACTCTCAGCAAACAAAAGTCCAGAATCAGATGGTATCGTAGGTGAATTCTACCAAACATTTAAAGAGTTAATACCTATTCTTCTCAAAGTATTCCAAAAAAACAAAGGAAGGAGAAATTCCAAAATTCATTCTATGAGGCCAGCATCACCCAGATGCCAGAACTAGATAAAGATACCACAAAAAAGAAGAGAACTACAAACCAGTATCTCTGATGAACATGCAAAAATTCTCAACAAAATATTAGCAAACCAAATTCAGCAATATATTAAAAAAATCATTCACCATAATCAAATAGGATTTATTCCAGAGATTCAAGGATGATTCAATTTTACAAAATCAAATAAAGATACATAAAAATAATCCAATTGGAATAAAAATCAATTCAAGAAAAGGAAAATTTCAAATATGTTTCCATGATACTCAAGAAAATAAGAAAAATAAAGCCTCATTGAAGCAAAATCTCAAACAAGTCTTTTTCAGGATGTATATTAGCACGATAAAGGATGAAAAGTGAGCTGGAATGGCTCAAAATTTAAATAAAACATAAACAATTATAGAAAATAATACCAACATTCAAAGGATTAAAAATTGTAGTTCACTGCTGAAAACTGAATCAAAACTAGGATAATACTATCCAAAAATAAAAGAAAAACAAAATATCAAAAATGAAAAAAGATACCACAGCATGAAAGTCAAAGACTATCCAGATTTTTGAAAAATCATCTCCCAAGAAAAAAAGGACAAAAATAGCATTAAACATTGAAAAATTCAAATATATATTTGAATAAAAACAAAGTGTGCTGTTGCAATTTATGTATTTGCTTTGTTTTATGTTCTTTTCAGCTACTTCTTGAGTTAGAATCTGGTCATCTATTTAAATATTAAATTTATTATTTTATGAGGTTTTTATTATTTATTTGTATTATATTTTATGGCCCATGCAATATATAAGGAACTTCTAATTCATATACCATATCATATAATACTTTTCCATATTATAAATGACTATAGCAACTCATAAATATACTAAATATTAATAATCATGTAATAGGTGTATTGATTACTTTATGCTGAAATTGTTTTATATGATTTAAAACTGATGTGGTGATTATTGGCAAAATGATTTACAGGGTTTCTGTGGGTTCAACATGTATTATTTGTCTTATTTAACACATAAAATATAGAATCCCTCTTTCTTAAATTTTGCTATTCAACATTGTTTTTTTAGAATTGGATTAGATTGAGATATGGACATATGCTCTTCAGTGTTTACAGCAAACACATAAAAAGGAAGACATTAAAAATTAATAACAATAGAAAATAAAATGCAACTCTTTTCAAAACTTAGCTGCATGTTATCCCCTTATCCACATACAAAAGGAATTCAGACATTCAGGAAATTATCACTAAAATAGTAAAACTAATTTAATATAAACACTCAACACATTTTTTTTATTATGTTATGTTAATCACCATACATTACACATTTAAATCAAAGAGAACATTAAAAACTAATATGGACACTAGAAAATGTTAACATTAACACAATCATTATATTTAGAACCATAGTTACATTGTTATTAGCTATGTACAGAGAAAAAAACTTCTGGCCTTATATTTATATTCATACTGCAAAGAAGTGAAAATAAATGGTTTTAACACTTAAATATATTAAAACACATAGTGAAGAAAGCATAGGCACATTAGAATGCTTATATTATATCTAAAATACAAAATAATAAATTAAAAATTAAGTCAAAAAAGTTCAAAGTCAAATACATTATAAAAACCAATGTGATAAGGCACTAATATATCTGATAAAGGGAAAATGACATCACGAATACAATTGAAAATGTGAAAACACAGACATAGATAAAACAGTAAACTAAATATTTTGTGTTAGTATTTTACTTGAAATTATGCATTAAATATTTGGAAACCATGAAAAACGATGTGTTTCTGAGAAAATATAATTTATGAAGATGACAATAGAAAACACATGAAAACCTGAAAACACAAATCATTCTGAAAACTTGAGATGTTTTAAAGAATGCCTTTCCTGCTCATACCCACCCCCAAATTGCTCTAGGCTTAGAATGCTTCAGGGATGAACTCTGTAAGAACTTAAATAAATGTATTATTTAGTTGCTATTAAAATGCTCCCCAGCATAGACCATAAAGACTTCTGTAAGTGATATTAATCCATATGGTGCTAAATTCAATATGTAAATATATTAATGGATAATAAGTAGTTCTACTTCAAACTAAACAATAAAAGTAACAAGATACTTTAAGTTTTGGAAATAAGTATTATAATACCAAAGTTTTTGTGGAAAAATAAATGTTAGAGGACATCTAGAGAGATTTTGAAAAGAATGGTACTATGAAGACCTAATCTTCATAGGAATTAAAATACCTTTTAATATTAGGATGCTTAAACTTGTGGAGCTGAGGAATAAACATTCATAGCAATAAAGCAGAGTTAAAAGTATTAAATAACCATGGGAACTTTATGCTAAAGGTTGTATTTCAAAATAACAGAGAGAGAATACATGTCTTACTAAACCATTTTGGATGTAGTTATTTTGAAAAATAAATAAAGCCAGATATCTACTTAAATCCATTATTGGGATGAATCAATTACCTAAACTTAAGGACACATTAAAATATGGAAAAATACAATATCAAAAATATTGATAACATTGTAAAGGAAGAAGTTCTTTCAAATAATGAAATGAATTCCAGAAGCTATCAATGGAAGGACAATGAAATTGGAAACATAAAATTAAAAAAAACATGTGTGGAGTCAAAAGGGAAAAAGAAGCTTAAACAAAAGATATATGTGTTGTGTGTGTGTATATATATACACACACACAACACATATATATAAAATATAAGAACAGTTATATGTTCATACACACACATATATGTGTGTAAAAACAGTACATGTATGTAAATTACAAATTTATTGTAATAGTGAGTTAACAGTAATAGGAAAACTTTTCCCTATTAAACTAACAGGAAATATTTATTGAAATGAGTATAAGAAATATTTCACATCTATATATTCTCACACCTAAATGTGCATATATACATATGCACTCAAGCATAGTGAATGAGATAGAAATAGATTTCAGTCCTTCTTTGAGGCAAATGTAGTTCATACTCCCTGAAGGTGGGATGGCCATGTTACTTCTTTGGGCAATAAATTGTGAGTGGTTGTGAGTATATTCCTAAAAGAGATTTCTCAGACAATTTTAGCATCAACTGATACACATACTTTGAATTTAGATAGTTTTCAAGTTAATTTGACTTCTAAAGAGGTTGTATAGATTTACATCTGATCAGTATTACTTCAAGAGATCCTTTAAGTAGAAGCATTTAAGGGGTACCTGGGTGGCTCAGTCAGTTAAGCATCTGCCTTTGGCTTAGGTCATGATCCCAGGGTCCTGGGATTAAACCCTGCATTGGGCTCCCTGCTTGGCAGGGGAGAATGCTTCTCCCTCTGCCTTTTCCCCTCCCCCTGCTCATGCTCTCTCTTTCTCTATCAAATAAATAAAATCTTAAAAATAAAGTAGAAGCATTTAAGACCTGGTATATAATTCATGGAATTGTCTTTCACATGTGAAAGTTACTGGTCTCGTTCCCAGATAACAAATCCTTCAGCCTCAGCCCTGGAGATAAAGCAGAGCCCCCAACCTAATTGCAACAGACCTGTAGCATGAGTTGGAAAGAACTTTTTTTATTTCTTCTACTTGAAATTAAACCCTTGAGATGCTAGGCATATTTGCACCATAGCATAGCCTAACCCAGTCTGACTGAAACTCTGGGTTAGTGATAAGTCTTACATTAGATAAATCTTTCCTTTTTATTATTTATGTACCCTTGAAAAAGTAATGAAACCTGGCTAACCCTGTTTTCCTATTTTGAATGTGTTAAATGCAATTACTTATAAAACACAATTAAGGATTCAGAAAGAAAATTGGTATCTCCCTATTCACTTTCAACAAGAGAAAATTAGAAGTTGAATGGATTTCTGACTCATCAGGTCTAATTAAAATACTCCCTTCATTTTTCTCTCACCATTTCAGGACACATTGTTTTCAGTTATCTTTCATATTTTCCATAGATGTGAATAGGAAATTAATTTAAGATTATTTATTATGTTCTGGGGGTTTTGAATAATTTATTTATTTTAACTCTTATAATAGATATATTTCTTAAGGCTCTATTTGTGACTCTAAATTTTTATTAATATGAGGATGGAGCAAAAAAGGTCACTCAGTGTTGAAGAATATTTTCTGAGACTTTTTTAAAGATTTCTCAATAAGACTTCCTTGAAAAAGAAAGTACCAAATCCTACTCATATTTGGACTACAGGGATTGACATATTTATTTTAAAATATGTTCAGTATAAATAGAGACACTTCTTAATTAATAAGTTGAATTTAGCCAAACATATCTTGATTTCTGTTATTGAAAATATTTGTTTCTCTAAGTTAGAGAAACTTAAATCAAGTTTCACCTCTCTGCTTCAGCTCAACACAGTAGGCTTAGAGTACGCTCCTTGGACACTTGTCTCTTATCTAATGCGAAGGTTCTGAAGGACTGGAGAAATGGCTAGATGGGACAAAAGTTATTCTAAGAGTTTTGAGAAATAACTACTTGTGGGAAACCTATACAACTTGCTTCATCAGAGGATACTTTGAGATCAAAACTGGCCAAAGGAATGGTTTGACCTATGAAAGATTATTAATAACATATTCACACTTGACATCATTCCACTGAAGAAGGATGTCAGGATTATCAAGATGCGCTACCTTTCGGTGACAATTACTTTCTTACTAGTAGAACTTAATACTGCCCAAGCATTAAAACTTCTAAAAATGAAATATAGGATAGTATGGAGAGTTGTATATAATTTAATTTTGAAGTTACAAAATTATAACACAATGAGATACTTAAACTGATTCACATTTTGATTTATTAATGTTATCATTATTGTACAGTAAATAAGTACTTTGTAACTTACTACTTTCTCAAATATAGACCTCCATACATAATATTTTTGAAATAATTTCTCAATACTGTCTATGTGCTATGATAATACATATTTTTAGGGGCAGAGATTCACATAGAGGTTTTTATTTTTTGGCCTAGGCTTCTCAAAATGTATCTTGAAGCTGCGTGCACTGATGGAAAAATTTTTTTTTGAATTGTACATTTCAGGTTTATTCAACTTCTTAAAAATATTTGAGGGCAGCTGCAATCACAGATTTCAACTCCATCATTATTTCTTTGCCCATTCTTCTCTCTCTTTTCTTTCCCAAATAACTTCTTTCAGGTATGGTTCAAGGTAGAATTTATCCTCCTCATATTTTGTCCACTGCTCTTTAGGCAAGATCTGATGCCTCATGGTCAGGTCCAGTGCTCTTTTAACGCGAAACATCCTGTTGTTATAAAGATTCTCAGGAAGCCTTCTTATGGCCTCTTTCTCATCATCATTCTCATATATTGTATTATCTCTCATTAACCCCAGTTTATTGAACCCTGCAGCATTGTAGTACCATTTTCGAATACCCTTCAGCCACCGGTTTAATGCTGCAATGGCAGGCCTGCTCACCATTTTGACCCAAGGCTCTGGAAAAATGATTTTAAAATATATATCTCAAAGGATGCCTGAGTGGCTCAGTCGTTAAACATCTGCCTTCAGCTCAGGGAGGCTTGTTTCTCTCACTCCCATCCCACTTGTGTTCCCTTTCTCACTGTCTCTCTCTATATATAAATAAAATCTTAAAAAATTATATATATACCTCAAGAATAGAATTTCAAACATGCTAAATGAGTGTTAAAAAGTCTTAGAAAATATTTAGTCCAAGTTGAGCCTCACCAGGGCTAGATTAATTATCTTAGTTCTGAATTGATTAATGAAATTTTACTTCAATTTTAATGAAAAATATTGCTGAAACATTTGATGGGTTTTCCCTAGAAAGACTAATGGAATATAAAATATACATTCTTATGACTTCATATAGTTTATTCTTCAAAGAACATTCTAATGCATTTTTCTTGATTAATATCAATGTCCACAAGAAAGACTAGCCCCCAGCACCATACTGCATCATTGCTGACAACTAAAAAATAAAACAAACTCATTAATAGTTAATATTTAATAACAATTTACAAAATTACAAACCATAATAACAAGAAGGGATTGTGGTATTTGAATTAAATCTCTTGGTACTAATCATGTAGTACAAATAATGACACTAGAAAATGTATTAAAGCAAGATTTTGTAAGTGACTATATTCTAATAAAACTTTCTAAAAAGACAACTGGATTTCAATAAGCTTAAAGTAATTCAGGAATGTTGTTTTCAAATGACAGAAACTAATTACCATATTCTTACTTTCTGGAGCATGATTAGTACTAGAAATGAATGCAAATATTAAAATTTGTCTCAGATGACCTAACCACTAATACAAAATGCAAGGGGGTAATTAGGTTCATTTCATTAAGCATGAAATGATGGTGAAATCCCTCTCTAAAAATTAAAACTGTCACTATTTAAAAATCCTAATCCTACATTGTAGAACCAGTCTTTGACTAAAAAATATTTATTTAGTCACACTATATGGTGAACACTGTGTTAGGCATGTATTTTGTTTTCTAAATTTCAAAATTTAACTAGAATGTATTGCTTAACTTTTTATCAAACTTTACAATACTCAATAGAATAAAATCACTTTGTGAAATAGTGTCAAACAGTGAGATTTTACAAATGCTGTAATTTATATGCAATTGTAATTGTGTTTACTAAGTGTAAATGCTTGCTATGATTAATCATGATGTTAGGTTTCTTACCAAAAGCCCTGAATATCTTGTGCCTCTTAAAACACAGCTTTCCTGTTCTCTAAGTATAGAGAACATATAAACATCCATTATTGTACTGGACAGTGATGTATGCAAAGGATGGTCATTAAAATTTGAAAACTAGGAGCCTCAACTTATGATTAAGATGTAGAACATAAAAATAACACTTTATCCAATGAAAATATTTTCAAAAAAGTTAAAATAGAAACCATATACTTCTATGATGCTATCAAAGAGCAGTGGAGATAAGGAAGCCTTGAGGAGCTGAATTACAGAGAATAAACCCTTCATAAGGAAGCAGAAAGCTGTTTTTTTTCAAGAAAGGATGCAAGTACATAATGTGTCCATTATATAGTAGCCATAGTTTTACAAGTTTCAAGTAGGTAAATATTTCTTAGGACCAAATAATAACCAGAAAAGAAAAAAATGTTAAATCAAATTTTATCAGAATAAAAACATATTTTCACCAGACTCCATTTAGAAAAATGGCAAGACCCAGAGTGAGAGAAAATATTTCTAATAGATTTATCCAACAAAGTACTTGTATTGGAATACATAATTAATCCTATAAATAAATACTAAATAAACAAACAACCCAATTAAAAATTAGTAAGGATTTAAAGATACTTCACACATACATGAACGCACGCACGCACACATGCACACACAAAAAGATGGACAACTTAACTATTCTTCATATAACTTTGAATTAAACTACCATGAGATATCACTTAGCCATAAGAATGAAAAACTATTAAAAAGTATGATAATACCAAATGTTGGCAAGGAATCGGAACCGTTGGAATGCTAACACATTGCCGGTACTATTGTATAATAGCAGCACTACTCTGAAAAGGGGTTCAATTTTTTTTAAGGGTGAAATATATCTGCTTGATGATCCAATTCCACTCATTGTTATTTTGTGGGCATAAGAAGACATATCACATGAAAACCCTCATACACAACAGTTCATAACAACTATCTATAGTAGTCAAAACCAACACACAGCCCAAACATTCAACAGCAGAAGAATGATAAACGCACGGTGTGTTAATTCAATGAAATATGACTCAACAATAAAAATCCACTTGTGGTATACAAAATGTCATGTACGCATCTCAACACCATTATGTTGTACAGAAGTACGCCAACAGAAAAGAAACAGAATGCATTACCACATTTTTATGAAGTTAAAAAAAGTAATCATGGTGATAGAAATTAAAAAAAGGGATTCCTTTGGAGTTTTGGGGGTGGGATAGCAGAGCATGGATTGACCTAGAAAAAGTCACTAAGGGAACCTTCTGGGATGAGAGAAATGTTCTATATCTGATGGGTGGGATGGTAACATGGGCATAATCCTTTATCAAACTCATCAAAGTGTACATTTAAAATGGATATAGGGGCGCCTGGGTGGCTCAGTTGGTTAAGCGACTGCCTTCGGCTCAGGTCATGATCCTGGAGTCTCCGGATCGAGTCCCGTGTCGGGCTCCCTGCTCAGCGGGGAGTCTGCTTCTCCCTCTGGCCCTATTTCCTCTCGTGCTCTCTATCTCTCATTCTCTCTCTCTCAAATAAATAAAATCTTAAAAAAATAAAATGGATATAGTTTGGGGTATATAAATTACACGTTAATAAAATTGCAAATTATGGTACAGGATATTGGGACCAGAAAATATTGTCATATCGGCTATAGCACACAGCTATTTAAAATTCATCCCTGGGAGAAATAAATTTACTTGAGTCAAAATAACAGGGCTTAAAAGCTGAAATTCTTTCTCATATTTATCATTGTGATGGAGGCTGGGGACATAGGTTAAGGGAATGGCAGAGACATGAGGAAGACGCGATAGATCAGTGTGTTCTCTCAGGAAACTTGGTGCTTTGACAAGGGATTTCCTGGGGATGTTTAATGCCAAAAGCACCATCGTTGGGTGGAGGCAGGAAGTGAGTCTGAAGCTCTGAGTCGACTTTCTAGTATTTTCTGACAAACAGATGTCAGAGTGTTCTTACTGACAAAAATATCATTTAACCTTATGGATCCAACTGAAGTATCCTTCGACATCTACTTGGAGGTTAATATTTGTGCTTAATTTTTTCAGAGCCTATTTTTATCGCTCAGCTACCTTGAATACAGTTTGATGCTCTGCTCTAAATTCTGTGGGGCCAGAAATGTTCTTATCTAGTAAGTAGACTTAAATAGCCTCAAAATTTGTGAAAACAAAATTACAAATTTAAAAAGGAATAGATCCATGATTTCAAAAAAGTAAACATGCCTTGTTGATATTGTTGGAGGGAAGTGGTTTAATATATTGTTTATGGGTACTAAAAATGTACTGCTTACACTATGGATTTTTTGCAGTAGCTATTGTACGGTAAGATTATCACAAGATGAAGCAGGGTTAGCAGAGGCCTTCGCTGTCTGCTCTCGTCACCCAGGACTCCACAGTTTCAAGCACATCAACTCCCCCCTACCTTTTTTTTTTTTGGCTTCCAATGCAAGGGGTCTAAGGAGGGCATTCATGGTATATTGGTGTCAGTCTAAAGCCTGATCTCAAGAGCCTGTGAAAGATCTTTCCACTTTTCACTAGTGTAAAGTTTTTCTGGGGAAGAATCAGAGACACTGACATGCATATTTAAGTCAAATGCTATTTGATTTCCAACTTCAAGTGCTTTCTCTGGCCACAGAACTCCACTCATCCCAGCCCAAGTCCATATATCAAGAAATGTACCAGGGAGGTAAGCAATCCCTTGGACAAGTTTTAACCAATGGCTGATGGAACTAATCCCTTGTTAATGTGATACATTTGATGCATTAAAAATTTTGCTCCCGAAAGCTCCCCCGTAAGAATTACCACCCAGTTGCTCATGTTGGAATCAGCTCAAAAGGAAACATCTTTTTTTTCTCCCCCTGATTTACTTCTTCACTCCTTACTAGTCTTGAGCAGCTGAAGACAGTGAGGATGCTTTGACTGGGGCCACATGTCTGTGACCTTGGTTTTGAAAATCACTTAGTTTCGTGGGTTCTGGGTCATATTGCATCTTTCACAGATAGACGTCATAGTTGAAGATCACAAGATTGTAAGTTATTGTTTTATGGCACTAAATCTTGGGTTGGTTTGTTATGCACCTATAGAATACTAGAACAAGTGGGAAGGTATCCACTTTCTGACACCAATATAATGGATCACTGTGATATTCTGCAGATTTCTCCTGGCTGAAAGCAGGAGAATAAAATATCCAGGGGACAACTCAGTGTGTGTGTAATGCTCTCCTTTCCATGTTAATTTGAACAATTGTCAGCCTCAAGACTTAAGAAATTTCTTCAACAGATCCGCATACTAGGTGCCAGAGGCTGTTAATCTATTAATCTTTGAAATTAAAGATAAAACATCATGCACAGAAGCTGATATTCAAGCTATAAATTGAGTAAGTTGACAGTCAAACACTATCATTCACCATTTACCATCTGTTTCTTTTTTGGTTTTATTTATTTAAATATTTTAGAACCTAAACTCATTAATTGACTAGGAATATAATAGGGATGACCACCACTCAGTTATTTAACATCTTGATAGTGGCACTTACCCCTGCAATTTTGCCTCAGATGTGGTGTTTATTCTGGTTTAATAAATATATAATATATAAATAAATATCATTACTTATAATTTATTACTTATAATAAGTAAGGTAGTTGCATGGGGTTCTCCTTATAATTTCTTTTTTTTATTGTTATGTTAATCACCATATATTACATCATTAGTTTTTGATGCAGTGTTCCATGATTCATTGTTTGTTCATAACACCCAGTGCACCATGCAAAACGTGCCCTCCTCAATACCCATCACCAGGCTAACCCATCCCCCCACCCCCCTACCCTCTAGAACCCTCAGTTTGTTTTATTTGACAGAGAGAGAACACAAGTAGAGGGAGAAGTAGACTCCCGTGGAGCAGGGAGCCCGATGTGGGACTCGATCCCAGGACCCTGGGGTCATGACCTGAGCTGAAGGCAGACGCTTAACTGACTGAGCCACCCAGGCATCCCTTTCCTTGTAATTTCATCTTAATGGTTCTTAGCCCTTCTCTGGCAAAGGATGTGCTTTAAATTTCTGTTCGTATGTTTTTGTTATTTTTTTCATTCATTTTTTTTGAGTATAGTTGACCCACAATGTTACATTAGTTTCAGGAGTACAACTTAGTGATTTGACAAATTTTTGCATTATGGTATGCTCACCACAAGTATAGCTCCATTCATCCCATTACATCATTATTACAATTTCATTGACTGTATCCCTTATGCTCTGCTTTTTATTCCTGTGACTTATTCCATAACTGGAGGCCTGCATCTCCCTCTCTCCTTCATCCATTTTACCCAACCCCTCATCCCCTTCCCCGATGGCAACTATAAGTTTGCTCTCATAATTATAGTTCTGATTCTGGTTTTTGTTTATCTGTTTTATTTGTTTGTTTGTTTTAGATTTTATTTATGGTGAATCATATGGTATTTGTCTTTCTCAGTCGACTTGTTTCACTTAGCGTAATACTCTCTGGATCCATCCATGTTTTTTCAAATGGCATGATCTTATCCTTTTTAAATTAACCTATAAACCATGAACCCATGAACCCCTAGGCCCCACCCTCAACCACAATAAAAGCAGAACTCCAGGTCCTCACTCCTCTTCTCTTTCTCTCTACTCCCAACTTCACTGTGTGGCCCCAAGTGTGCTGTATGATTTGAAGGGCTTGTAAGATTTCCATTTCTTTTTCAAAGTTTCCTGATGTCTATTGCCTAGGGCCTCTTGCAATCAAAATAAGAATCACAAGAGCCATTCTAGCCACAATATTGGTTATTGATAGCCTGAGACTAGCACAAAACAATATATTAGCAAAGTATTATAGAATTTTTCATGTATAAAGTATTTACTCCAGTAGCAGAGACTGTGATTTTAAATTGGAGTGTGCTGAGAATTTACCTTAATTACTGATACAGAGATGATGAGGTGGAGTAGCAGTGGAATTTGAGATATGGAATATATCATGTAAAGCATCCAGTTTAGGTGAAGTCTTTGATTGATTTCTAGGCAATGGAGGATTCTTATCTTTTGCAAGGGTTATCTGGTTAATTTGGTGGTCCAATGTTCACAAGAAGATTCACTCAAATATTCCATAACAGGACATATGGTCATTTATCATTTGAATCAGTGAGCAGAACTGAGAATAAAGATATTTCCAAGTATATTAAAATCATCTGTTTTGTAGCTTTGATACAGTGAAAAGATTTTCAACACAGCCTTCCCCAGCCTCGTGAAGGGTTGAAGGTCTATTTACCTGCTGCCTTGGACGTTCTGTTTCATCAAGTTTTCAAGTCTAGGCAGTTAACAAAATAGTGCAACTTCAAAATTGCTAAAATGACCATTGCATCCATATTTTTAAAAGACAGAGCTTTTATATAAGCCAGTTCTCATTCTCCTACCCAATTTGTATCCACCATGCATTGGGGGTTTACAAACTCTTGTAAGTACTCCATGCTTATCACCTCTTTGCTTACCATCAGTAAGGTCTTAGTTTTCAATTTCATCAATAGATCCAATTCCAGATTTCCGTTTGCAATATACATTGCAGCTATTTCAAATCTACTTTCAAATAACACTATTCCACTTTATGGGTAATGTGAGTACCTACTACAAAATAATCTTAATTCTTACCTTCTGTTCCGTGTGTTATTTCTATCATTCATTTCACTTATACATAAATATACATAAGTAAATATATAGATGTATACATTTTATTACATTACTAGTATAATTATTTTGAATAAACTGCTATTGGTTAAATAAACAACAAATAAGAAAAATAAAAGGGGAGGTGGGTGAGGACATGGGTGAAATAGGTGAAGGGGATTAAGAGTACACTTATTTTGATGAGCACTGAGTAATGTATAGAATCATTAGACCATTATATTGTACACTGTAACTAATATAACACTATATATTAATTATATGTGAATAAAAAAAGAAAAATAAAGTTCCTTTTTTTAACTTTTACTTATTGCTTCCCTGGTGTTCTTCTCCAGTTTATGAAGGTCCAAACTACCTATATTATTATCCTTCTCTCTAAAGAACTTCTATTAACATTTCTTGCAAGGCTGATCTACTGGCAACAAATTCCCTCAATTTTTGTTTGTCTGAGAAAATCTTTATTTATCCTTCACATTTGAAAGATGATTTTGCAACACACAGCATTCTTGGTTTATTTTGTTTTCTCTCAGTACTTTAAATATTTCACTCCATTCTCTTCTTACTTGCATGATTTCTGAGGAAAAGTTAGAAGTAGTTCTTATCTCTGTTCCTCTATATGTAAGATGTTTTTTAAATCTCTGACTTCTTTCAGGATATTTTTTTTATCTTTGATTTTCTTTAGTTTCAAAATGACATGCTTGGGTGTTTGTTTGTTTTGCCATTTAGTGTGCCTGGTGTTTTCTGAGCTTCCTAGATATAAGTCTTGGTGTCTGATAATTTGAGAAAATTCTCAGAGTCATTGTTTTAGATATTTCTTCCTTCCCTTCTTTCTTCTTCTTTGATATTACCATTATGCATATGGTATACCTTTTGTATTTGTCCTACTATCCTTGGATATTCTATTCTGATTTTTACAGTCTCAGTTCTCTTTGCTTTTCAGTTTTAGGGATTCTACTGATATATCCTGTACTGCAGAGATTCTTTCCTCAGCTATATAGTCTATAAGTAAGTCCATAAAAAGCATTCTTTACTTCTGCTAGAGGGCATTTTTATTTCTAACATTTTTTTAAAAATTTTCTTTCTTAGTATTTCCATCTCTCTGCTTACACTACCCATCTGTTCTTGCATATTGTCTATTTCATCCATTAGAGCCCTTAGCATGTTCATCACGGTCGTCTTAAATTCCTGGTTTGATAATTCCAACATCCTTGCCATGCCTGTTTCTGATGCTTGTTCTAACTCTTCAAATTGTGGGGTTTTGCCCTTTGGTTGGCCTTGCAATTTTTTTTCTTGATAACCAGATATGACATGCTGGATAAAAATAACTGCTAATAAATAGTAATATATAGTGATGTGTAAAGAGGGGAAGTAAGTGTTCGATATTCTTATGATTAGCCATCAGTCTTTTCATGAGGTTATCCTCTGGACTATGAATTTCATGAGTTTCTCAATTATTTTTCTTCTCCTTTAAGTAGGAGAGGATGGCAAGAGTGGGCAGGAACCTCTAGCAATTCATCAGTTACAGTTAAGATTTTCCTACCCTCACATTGGTTCCTGAAATGGTTTTCACTCAGGAGTCTGTTTTGGTAAATTGTGACTCTCTTTATGTGCTTGTCCATCTCACCAATCTTGGTAGTAGGGATTTCTCTGTGTCCCTCCCACACTTGTGGATCCATGAAATGTTATTGCTTTTTCACTCTGCTCATCTCTTTCCTTGTTTTTAGAGCAGAGTGGCAACTTCCATGCTTCTTTCTTTTAAAACAGGAAAAAAAAAGGCTTATTTCAAGTTGTCTAGCATTGCAGAATTTTAGCAGAACAGTGACTTGATCTGTTTTAAAAGAGACCTTTCTGATTGTCATACTGAGAATAAACTGCTGGGTAGCAAGAGTAGAAGCCAGAAGATCAGTTAGGAGTTTACTTCCAGTAATCCAAGACAAAATAGATGTGGTTTGAATGATATTTGAAACTGTGAAGGTAGTTAGAATAGAATAAATTAAGGCAAGTGTTTTGAGAAAATATATTTTCCAAAAGTAACTGGCAGGAAAAAGTCACCTTGATGAAATTAGGTGTCATCAGGTATAGATGTTTTTTAAATATATGACTAGTAAAATCACCAAAGATTAAGTGTAATTAGAGAAGTGAGCAGTAGCAATGAACTTAGACATGGGGATACTTAAAAGAAAAATAAAAAGTTGAGCAGAAGAGTAGGAACTTATAAAGCAGAGTAAGACTTGATGTCAGTTAGATAAGAGGAAATCAAAGAAAAGTTGTGTCAAAAAATTTTTAAATGGTATCAGTGCTGAAAAATTGCATTGGGAAATAATTAGTTATTATCTTGAAAATGTGAGCATTCACAAATCCTATGATCCAACACTAACCTTCTCAGATATATTTGAGAGAGATACTCTTGCACATGTATTCCAGAAAATTTATATATCAATGCAAAAACTGGGACTGTTTAAAATAATGTAAATCTGAAATAACCCAGACTAACATTGAAAAAAATAGATAAATCCTTTATAATATAGTTATACAATAGAATATTATCCTATAGTAAATGTGCATAAACTTCTGTTATACATAAAATATTGATCAATGTTATCAACTTGGTAAGTCAAAATAAATCTTAGAACATGATAACATTTGGAATGATATGCTTTTTAATAAAATTTAAAGTATCAAATTTGAGCCATACAATTTTTAAAAATATGTGTGTGCAAATGTTTGTGTATTTATATAAAAGAAAGGAAATAATAAAGCAAAATCAATATAGTCATTTCATTGGGGTGAACAGGGTAGAAAAAAACACTTAGGCGATTCAAGTTATTATTAATATTCTAGTTTTCAAATAGTGTACTGATTTAATGAATGTTTAATATACTGTTAAAATGAATTAATTAACTAATACATGGTATGTAAGAAGACATGAATAAACCAACAATAAGAATGCATGCTGACACAAGGATAATAACAAATCCAATTTTGTACAAATGAGATTAAAATAAATCTTTTCACACAATTGAATAGGAGAAAAACAATCAATACAACAACAAAAAATAGACAGAGACATGAAAAATAATTGTACTTAAAGAGGAAAGTACTTGGCCAATAATCAGCTGGAAACATCATTATTAAATAGGAAGAAAAGTTAAAACCATGAAAAAAAATAATTCCATATGTACCAGGTTGGCAGATATTTTGAAGTCTGAAAAGTCCAAGTGTTGATGAGGATGTCAAATAATAGGAATTATAATAAAATATGTGTTTGGATTAAAATTAGAATGTAATTTTGACAAAAATTTTCTTATAATAAATTTAAATATATGGATTATAAATTATGACCCAGTAATTCCTCTTCTAGTTAAAAGTTCTAAGTTCTTATAGCTACGTCAGAAAGAAGATTCATACCAACATGTGCTGTGATTTAAGAAAAACAAAATAGAAGAAAGCAAATTCTCATGAGACAGGAGAATGAATAAATAAGTTATAGCACATTCATGCAATGACTCAATATATAGCAATGAAATTGAGCAATTTATCTCCAGATATGACCTGGATGGATATCATAAAATAACACTGATGCCAAAAAAATTTCAAATTAACACACACAATATTAAAAATGTATGATATTTTTGATAAGAAATGTATGATAAATTTATATACCATAAAGATAAACAATAGTATGATAAAGATGACATTTGGAATAATGTCTATCCTTGGAGGAGAATGTGATTGAGGAGTTACTCAGTAGGAGCTAACAGTAATGGTAATATTTAATTTTACTTTTTAACTGGGTGAAAGTACACAGATGAGGGTGTGTGTGTGTGTGTGTGTGTGTGTGTGTGTATGTGTGTTTCATAATAAATAACGTTATAATTGAGACAAAGGTGTTTCTAAAAGGGGGTAGTGGTCAAATTTGGTCATAGACAACTAATAACTCCAATAAATAAAGAAAATGATTCATACATTTTACTTACAGTGAGGTAATGGATAGTTTTAACAGAAGGGGATTCATTCAAGTTGTTGGAAGTAAAGTGTTTTTGAGTTGGATTTAAGAGAGAGTTCTGGAAAGAAGAAAGTAAAACGTTGTGGTCCATAAGTTCAGACTCCTTTACTTAATTTGTTGCAGAGGAAAAAGGAGAAGGGGCAATAGGTGATGGAAAAAGTAGGGACAAAATATATTTTGTTTTGTTTTTCTTAAAGTTTTTAAATGAATAAATATAGCATTTTTATACTGATCATGTTAAGAACAAGAAACTTGTGATGGAGAGAATTAAGGTACAATTGCCGGTGTGGAGTTTTTGACTAGGGTAAAATTGGTATGCCCTGATGAGATAGGCGAATGGTGGGTACCAGGTAGAGGGCCAAGCATGAAAGCGGATACATAGAGACATTTGGTAATTGGATAATGAGAACATTCTCTTATAATTGCCCTTTCAATCTCAGCAAAATAAGATGTAGAGTCATTCAACAGATGAAAGGAAGGAGGGGCCTTGTCAGAGACCTCAAGAGAGAGCAGGAGGTATGGAATAACTTTCCTGTAACATGATGGATGGAATCAATTTGAACTGTCGTAGGATTTCCACCCACTCCTTAAAGACAACTCTGAGTTGTGGTCATTACTTTAAAATGAGACATATCAGCATGGGTGTGTCTGTGTGTGTATGTATGTGTGTGTTTTCTCAAGTGCTAGTTCTCAAGGCAGTAAAAGCAGAAAGAGAAAGAGAGAAATTTAACCTGATTTAGAATTTAAACTAATGAGAAAGAAAAAATAGTGTCAACATTACTGAAAATGAATGCAGGAGATAATTATAATGAGCCATGAAATATAAGGTGAATAAGGAGGGAGTAAGATTATGGAAAGCCAAGGAACTGTGTATTGTAAATATGGAAAAGTTCTAAGAGATGTGATGGGATTGGAGTACAAAAGAAACAGAAAACTGTGTGGTTTCAAGAGAGTGAGGGTCACCTTTGAATCTTGAATCTTTGAAGTGATAAACGGCAGCACTGGGAATGATCAGGTATAACACAGGGTAGTACTTGTGGGTTGGGAGAAATGTTTTGTTCAATACAACATGATTTCTGTCCATAAAGTTCAGTAGATTACAAGACTAAATAGAGTAAATAATAGCTTATTATTTGGGAATAAAAATTTATTTCCAAAATATTATATTTTCCATTACTTTGTTGTTTTTGTTGTTGTTGGTTTCAAGTTTTTATTTGAATTCTAGTTAGCATATAGTGTAATATTGGTTTCAGGAGTAGAATTTAGTGATTCATCACTTATATATAACACCTAGTGCTCATCACAAGTGCCCTCCTTAATGCCCATCACCCATTTAGCTCATCCCCACCCGCTTCCCCTCCAGCAACTCTCAGTTTATTCTCTATAGTTAAGAGTCTGTTTTTTTTCTTTCTTTGTATATGAGAAAGAACACTGTGTAAAATTGTGATAGATCAACCAAAACTACATATCTCCAAGCATTTCATATGTCCACATATTTTTATATACCTCTATCGGTCAATCAAATGTTACTATTTACAGCTGATTAAAGTAACATCTTAAGCAATGTCTATGGCATGAAAAAAATCAACAAATGTTAGAAAGTTTATAAATACCATTTTTCCAGAAAAAGCATTTAATATGTATATTTGTCTTCCTTATAAATTGCTGTTAACTACATTTGGATTTCTTTACTTCATGAATTTTTGAAATTTTTATTCACTCTCAATTATTATTTTATTTTGTTGCAATTTATATATTTTGAAAGACACCTTATAATCTTTGTGGAAACAAGCAAGTAAAAATAAAACTTTTTATGTTTGCTTGAGTGATTCACTTTTCAAAAAGATGTTATTGCCAAAGATAATGTATTTTATGCAAACTTACCAGAAAGCAACTGTTCAGTGAATAACAAGATTACAGCAATTTGCTGTAAGTGTTCTTAATCTTTAATATAACTTGATATTTCATTGAAGGGAATGTGCTTTTTAAAAAATTATCACTGTGACAATAACCAATCTTTGATTTCTTTTTTACTGTAACTTGTGATAAAATTGTATTTTTACAAAAGGCAACAATTGAATGACAAATAAAGGAAAGAGCTTTAGCAAAGGCTTAGAAATTTTTTTTATGAAAATTCATATAATTTAGTATTTAGGGTAATGTAGAATATTGTGCCATTTTTGTATTATGCTAATCTTTAGATTAAACACTGACAAATATTTGTTTAGAAAATTTAATGAAAATAATTACTATAGTTCATTTAATATCTAAAACACAAATGTGGACTTGTAATTAGATGTAACTAAGATTTAAATTACAAATAAAAACTATCAAATGAGTATATTTTTATAGGATTTTTAAGCTTCCAACACAACAAGTGAATTTTTTCCTTAAATCTTTTTATTGTTATGTTAATCACCATACATTACATCATTAGTTTTTGATGTAGTGTTTCATGACTCATTGTTTGTGCATAACACCCAGTGCTCCATGCAGAATGTGCCCTCTTTAATACCCATCACCAGGCTAACCCATCCCCCCACCCCTCCCCTCTAGAACCCTCAGTTTGTTTTTCAGAGTCCATAGTCTCTCATGATTCATCTTCCCCTCTGATTTCCCCCCCTTCATTCTTCCCCTCCTGCTATCTTCTTCTTTTTTATTTTTCTTAACGTATATTGCATTGTTTCAGAGGTACAGATTTGTGATTCAACAGTCTTGCACAATTCACAGTGCTCACCATAGCACATACCCTCCCCAATATCTATCACCCAGCCACCCCATCCCTCCCACCCCACCCTCACTCCAGCAACCCTCAGTTTGTTTCCTGAGATTAAGAATTCCTCATATCAGTGAGGTCATATGACACATGTCTTTCTCTGATTGACTTATTTCACTCAGCATAACACCCTCCAGTTCCATCCACGTCATTGCAAATGGCAAGATCTCATTCCTTTTGATGGCTGCATAATATTCCATTGTGTGTGTGTGTGTATGTGTGTGTGTGTGTGTGTGTGTATATACCACAACTTCTTTATCCATTCATCTGTCGATGGACATCTTGGCTCTTTCCACAGTTTGGCTATTGTGGACATTTCTTCTATAAACATCAGGGTGCATGTACCTCTTCGGATCCCTACATTTGTATCTTTGGGGTAAATACCCAGTAGTGCAATTGCTGGATCATATGGTAGCTCTATTTTCAACTTTTTGAGGAACCTCCTTACTGTTTTCCAGAGTGGTTGCACCAGCTTGCATTCCCACCAACAGTGTAGGAGGGTTCCCCTTTCTCTACAACCCCGCCAACATCTGTCATTTCCTGACTTGTTAATTTTAGCCATTCTGACTGGTGTGAGGTGGTATCTCATTGAGGTTTTGATTTGGATTTCCCTGATGCCGAGTGATGCATTTTTAACATATACTCTCCCAGAGTAATATTTGAAGGTGTAAAGTAAAAAAATATAGGTTTAATAATTTTCTTAAGGCAAGAAATAAATTTTATTCCCAAATTTTAGTTGGAATATTCCTAGAAGTTTTTAAGCTTTCCTTATTTAAAAATGTATTTCACACCTTTTTTGTTATTGTTAAAATGGAAATATATATTATGGAACCTAGCTATCCTTTATATACTTTATTGAGAAGTCAAATTATACACCTTAAATTGTGGTTTCATTTTCAAACTGACCTTCAAAAAGTGGGCAATACATTATATTCCCATGAATGTGACTGTCAGAGCCTATTTTCTCCTTGTTCTCTCAATTTTACATTTCCATTTACCTAATTACAGTGAGCTGGACAGTCATTTTAAGTATTTATGTGCTATTAGCATTTCTTTCTTTGTGAGTTGCCTTTTAGACTCAGCATTTTTTAAGGCGTTGCCTTTTACTTATTGATTTATATTTTTAATGTAATACCAATGTCAATGTTTTGTCTCTATATTTCCAATAGCTCTTTTAATCAATGTATGCTTAAATCTTAAATATATTTGTCATACAGTGTGTTTGAAATCTATGGAAATCAGATCATATTTTCTGTTTGGATTCTAGGTTTTTCCCTTTATGAGATTTGTATATCACCTGAGAATTTTTCCTATCACGAATTATAAAACATTATCATTTTAAAATTTACCTATGTTTTCTTCCTGCATTCATTTTGGATAAGCTATTTAACTAAAATTAATTTTAAATTTAATTAATTTTAAATACATTATGAAGTGAAGGTAAAATTATCTTCCAGTGACCAATTTCCCAAAAATTATTAATATGATAATCCCAAATCATTAATATAATACACACAGTCTGAGTTTATGAGAAAATATATATTAAAATTATTCAGTACAAATCAGTCTGTTTCTTATATTTGTATTCTATTCAGGAACTATTTCTAGAACAATCTGATATATTTTTAAGATTTTATTTATTTACTTGAAACAGAGAGATACAGAGAGTGAGAGAGAGAGAGCATGAGCAGGGGGTGGGGCAGAGGGAGAGGGAGAGGGAGAAGCAGACTCCCCACTGAGGTGGGAGCCAGAGGTTCTGGGGCTCGATGCCAGGCCTTGGAGATCAGAGATCCTAGAACAATCTGATATTAATAGGATAAGTGTCATTTAAGTTTTATTTTTTTCTTTCCAAATTTTAACTTCCAGATAAAATTTCTTCATAGTTTTTAGGATCTACAAAACTCACAAGATAATATTGTATATTCTAAATATTTATTTTATTATCTAGTAATATCACATCTTTCTTATCTTGTATCAAATTGATCAATTTTAATATGATTAAATTAGATTTTCTTGGAAAATTTTCTTTCTAATATTTACTTTTTTTAGAAGATTTTATTTATTTATTTGAGAGAGAGAGTAAGCGAGAGAGCAAGAGAGAGAGAGAGCATGAGCAGAGGGAATGGCAGGTAGAGGGAGAGGGAGAAGCAGTCTCCCCGCCAAGCAAGGAGCCTGCTGAGGGGCTCGATCTGAGGACCCCGGGATCATGACCCCAGCTGAAGGCAGACGCTTAACTGACTGAGCCACCCAGGCACCCCTCTAATATTTACTTTTTAATTTAATTCATAAAATTTGAATTTTGTGGTTACTATACTCTAGATACATGTATATATGTTTGGGATTGCTCAGATATTGCAAAGGACAAATATCCATGTTATTCCTGAAGCTTATATGTTAATAGTGATAGAAAGTGCAAACAGAAATAATAAATGAGTTAATAATGTTATATATTAGAACACAATAAGTGCTATGAAAGAAGAAAATATACATACATTCATATATGCAAACCCACACATATGTAAATGCATATCCTAGTAAGGCATATTTACAGTTTGCTTGGAGAACACATTGCAACTTTAAATTAGTGTTTGTGTTAATGATATTTCTCTGATAGATATAAGGTTTGTGGAAAGTCTTGAGGGTAGAGCTGACAGATGTAGCAATAAAAGTATAAGACTCATAGATAAATTTGAATTTCAGATCAACAACAAACAAGTTTTTTTGCTATAACTATGTTCCAACTATGTTCCTGTTTGGGGAACCAAGGTAGCTAAACTCATAGAGCTTAAAGTTGTGGCACAGGAAGCAACAATTCTGCAAGTTGTTATTGGTTTAACAGTAAAGAAACCATATCTACTTCCACTCTTTGATTCTAAATCTGTGTGTTTTTGATATTGTTGTAATAGCACCACATTTGTTTGCTGTTTCAAAGCATATATAATGCATCCTGTAAGATAGAACCCCATTGTTTCAATGTGTAATATCCCAATTGGTACTATACCTGAGTCTTCAGTAGGCCATCCCGCTGTTATTTTAGCCAGGTAATTCTGGCTGATGGGGTATGCGGTAAGACAAGTGAATTCCAAGACCATGAAACTATTGCCTCATTTTCTTTTTAATTATGGAATGAGTTCTTTGATCAGAAGTATTATTGTGTGGAATATGATGATGATAAATTAGGGATTTTGTATATTCATGGATCATGGTGCCAAAAAGCATTAGAATCAGGGAATGCATATTTATATCCAGAATACACGTGCACTCCAGTGAGGACAGAACAATGCCTAGGCCATGATATAATCGGTTCAATGTAATCCAGCTGACCAAAGGTGGCTACCTGGACACTCTGAGGAATACTGACATATTGGATAAGATGTCGACAGGTAAGGCACATAGCAGTTACGTATTAACCTTCACGAGAGGAAGACCCCGTTTTTGAGCCTATGGATAATCTTCATCCCTGTCATCATGACATCCTGTACACTGAACGAGTATTACATTGACTGGGAAAAGGAGCTGCCTGATATTCCTTTATCAAATAATATTTTATCTTGTCCACTTTGTTAATTTTATGTGTCAACTTGACTAGATTATAGAATGCCCAGATATTAGACTAAACAATATTTCTGGGCATGTCTGTGAAAGTGTTTTTGGGAGAGGTTATTATTTGAATCAGTCAGCTGAGTAAAGGAGATTGCCCTCCCCAATGTGAATGGCATTATCTAATCCATTGAGAGCTGATAGAACAAAAATGTGGAGGAAGGGAAGATTGCTCTTTCTCTGCCTGACTGATTGAGCTGTAACATCAGTCTTCTGCAATTAGTGCTTCTTATTTTCAGGGCTTGAAACTACACCACTGGCCTTCCTAGGTCTCCAGCTTGCAGAAGACAAATCATGGGACTTCTCGGCTTCCGTAGTCACATGAACCTTATAATAACTCTCTCTACATATATATATTCATATATATATATATATATCTGTAGTTTCCATTTCTCTGAAAAACCCTGACTAATGAACCACTTCATTATGAGATCATCCTCTGCATTAGATGCCCTTTGAAGAACATTCATTTGAGATACAAATATCTTCTTAGTCCTTTGTCCAGCTGGAGAAGCCCAGATACATATCTCTTTCCCAGATCTCCTTGTTAGTAATCTTTCCAAGCAGCCAAAATATTAGCAACTGCTTGTGAACTGTGTTGATCTGTGTTACTGACCATATATAGGTTTAGACAAAGTGGACGGTCAAATTCACCACTGACCTTTGGTAATAATACAATGCTATGTAGATTTCTAATGCATCCATCCACTTCTGTTTGCTTCTGTCCTATTTTGTGGAATTGTCTATAAAAAAAAGGTCTGAGATTTTCCTTCTCAGTAAACTGGTTCTAAGAAACTTTCCTTGGCATCATAGGTGTAGATTTCAGGAGAGGAGGCAATACTGCAGGAGTGAGTGTTGAAGGAATTTCAGCCACTAAGCACACAGTAATTGTGTCTGAACTTTTTCATACCATTTCCACTTGATTTTAGATTATTGCTGAACATTCCCATCCCTATGAATTTTTGTGTCAGATAACATCAAGTTCATAATGAGTAGCTCTGGATAGATGGTATTTTACATCCCACTGTTAGGCATTTCATCTTCACCTGATTATAGTAGCACGATGTTCACAAAAAGTAAGTATTGGCAAACAAGGGCAGGGATATATATCTAAACCTTAGACATCAGTGCAGTGGTTTTACCATAGGTACTTGCATGATGCTTCATGCAGTATTCTTTTTGTGATATATTCTTTAAGCACCAGATCTGCGGGGTTATAACAACCAAAAACAGAGTGCAATGAAGTGTGGATGAACTCCAGACATTCCTCCTGCTCTCTTCCCCAGTCAAAAGTAGCATCCTTATGCTTTACACGTAAATGTTCTACTCAAATGTGTAAAATAGTTGTACTATATTCAAAATATCCTACTGATAATTATGCCTCTTTGTTAACATTATGTGGTACAGGGTGAAGTAGTCTGTCTTTCACCACAGATGGAATATATTGATTCTTTTTAGCATAGTAATCTTTATAATCTTCCACTAAAGTTGACTGTGAATTGTTTAATTTTTGTATGATTTATTTATAATTATTAGAAATATATGCATATTATATGTATATATGTATGTATATGTATATATATTACTATATACTTAGATTATATATGTGTATATGTATTTCATATATACTTTGTGTTATACATAATATGTTTGATGCCAATAAAATCATAATTCATCTGGGGCGCCTGGGCGGCTCAGATGGTTAAGCATCTGTCTTCAGCTCAGGTCATGATCTCCAGGTCCTGGAATTGAGCCCCACATCTGGCTCCCAGCTCAGCAGGGAGTCTGCTTCTCCCTCTCTCTCTGCCTCTCCCCTTTCTTGTGCTCTCCTCTGTCCCTCTCTCTCTCAAATGAATAAATAAAATCTTTAAAAAAATAAAATAAAATCACAATTCATCTATATTATTTTTTTTCTATCTTCGGAAGGGTTTATTTAGCATGATTTTTTTTTTTTATTCTTGACTATTAGAAGATTCATGGCTTCACCAGAATTTTTGATTGAGTCTTTCCCACTTTATTTTAATATTTTTTTCAAGATTTTATTTGTTTATTTTAGAAAGAGAGAGAGGGAGAGAGAGAATCTGAAACAGACTCCACACTGAGGACAGAGCCCAGCATGGGGCTCGACCTAAGGACCGTGAGATCATGACTTGAGCTGAAACCAAGAATCAGACACTCAACAGACTGAGCCACACAGGTGCTCCTATTTTAATATTCTTACTAGATATTGAATGAAACTTTTCCTACTGGAAGCTTGATACCTATGTTAAGTTTAGTGAAATCATACATATATAATAAATACAAATATATATGCATCTTTTGTGCATACCTCAATATCTTTTCTATTTTTATGCTTTTTGTATTTTTGTTATATATTCCAGAGATACCTCAAGTATATCTTTCAGAACACTCCTTTATTTTTCAATTGTGCTAGTCCATGGTTTTGCAATTTTTCAGAATTTATTATTTTAAAATTTTTAATTTCTAAGAACTCTTACTATATTTGCTCTTTTTTCATGCCATTGTTCTCTTTCTTTATACATGTATGAATCCATAACATAATACATACCTTACCTAGCTTTTCTCCTTATATCTTCCCTACCAAGCCTTATGCTTTGATGGTCATGAAGGCTTCCTCTCTAGGTCTTTTCTTGTTTTCCTACAAACTTTTATATAAGTGTCATTCACCCACATAACTTCAAATATATTGGCATCTTCTAAATTCCATCTTCAATCCATGCTAATAGGTGGAATCTCCTTATGTCACCTTGAAATCTGGAATATCTAAGAGATACATCAAAATTAATATGTCTTAACCTGAACTCGTAATTTTCCCACCAAATTTAACCATGCTCTAGTGTTCTCTATCACAATAAATGACCAAACAATGCTTCTTTTAGAAACCTTAGAGGCAATAATAAATCATTCCTCTATTTCAACTCTTCACTTCAAACAGTGTCATGTCCTGATAATTTTAAATATCTGTGTTTTTCTCTGAATTTGTTGACACTATTCTAGACTAAGGTAGCAATATCTCCCACCAGTATTCTTGTCTTATCTTCATGATTTTTCTCCAGTACATTTTGTATTCTTCCAATAGCTTTTCTAAAGTGCAGATAGAGTGAATTTTTGAAATGTAAATTTAATGCATCGTTACTGAAACACTTCAGTTTTACCCATTGGCTTTTAGATAGAATTCAAATATTCATATGAATCAAAAGACTCTTCATGATTGGCATCTTAACTTCCTCTGATGGATTGATTTCTAACCTTTTTTATATTATATGTTGACATTAATTATCAGAATATTTTTCAGTTTTCATAATTAAGAGAGAAACGTGAAAAAGACAGTAGTTTGCAACAGACCATACACATACAGTAAATAACATTCTTAGTTTCATTAAGAATTCACAATGGTGAGCACTGTGAATTGTGTAAGACTGTTGAATCACAGACCTGTACCTCTGAAACAAATAATACATCATATGTTAAGAAAAAAGAAGAAGAAGAAGATAGCAGGAAGGGAAAAATGAAAGGGGGAAAATCGGAGGGGGAGACGAACCATGAGAGACTATGGACTCTGAGAAACAAACCTAGGGTTTTAGAGGGGAGTGGGTGGGGGAATGGGTTTGCCTGGTGATGGGTATTAAAGAGGGCACGTACTGCATGGAGCACTGGGTGTTATACGCAAACAATGAATCATGGAACACTACAACACAAACTAATGATGTAATGTATGGTGATTAACATAACATAATAAAAAAATTTAAAAAAAGAATTCACAATGGATTTTAATGGGTAGCATAGTAATTTTACACATACACATACCTGTAATAACAAAACACAGTTATATAAATACACATATTCTGAAGAATTTATAGTAGAGATGAGTGTTAATCCTTATTGTTATAACTATAGAAAATTTAGAAGACCCATCACTTTGACCATCTGCTCTACTTTCTACTGATTCATTCTAATGGAAAAGAAAATCCAGAAAATGTGTGACTGCCAAGAATATAAATATACCTACTGGAAAAGATTAATGATCTGTTGCAATGGACAGTGAATCAGCTGTATGATGAATTCCATCTCATTTGAACAAATATCCTGAAATATGGAAAATAATATAAATTATACTTACAAAATGATAATGAAAAGTTTGATATAAAAGATGAAAGGAATGAAATGCCAATTGCATGTTAAACTAATTTTTCAATTAGTAGCCTGGTAAGTATATAAATTAATAGAATATTTAAATAGTTAATACCTAATGCTAATAACTAATACCAATTGTAAATATGAGATATAGTGATTTACTAGTCATGGTAAAAATAAAATATAAAATGCAGTTAAATATTATTTGTATCTCTATACCTATATATATGCATATTTATGTACAGATACATTATAAGACCTTGAAATATTTACTAAATATATGTATGTACATTATAAAACAATATTAGAAATCTTATTTGAAATAAATTTTTGAAAAGAAAGTGTAAGTAAAACACTTCTTTATTTTTGGCTTCTGCAAGGTTTTAGAAAGGATATGCTAAGCAGTAATTCAAAGAATATTGAGGATGAGAATAAATCTCAGTCATAAATTTTTCAGTAATGCAGGGTTTCCATCTTGAATTCTTCAGATAGAGATCCATGGCACTTGAAAATGTCCAATGATGCAATATTCATAAGGAAGTTATTTCTGTTTTTGGTCAGTTAATTTTTTCAAATCTTTTATCCAGTTATTTTTCTTTTCAACTGATTGAATTTTACTACCAACAAATGAAATATGTTCAACTGTCATTGAAAATTCTTGTTAAATGTTGAAAGAAATATGACCCACAAATATACATGTAATTACTTAGGTACCAGAGCCAAGATGTTTATGGAAAGTATAGTGCATTAGAATTAGGTTTATTAGAATCTTTTGAAGGGTGGCATTTTATATTAGTGTATTCAAGGTATATTTGCAGATATGATAACTAATATGGACAGAATGTGTCTACATAGAATTTACTTTGTCTAGGGAGCATCACAGAGTTTGTTTTGCTATATATTTTCACTAAGGAAATATGTAATGAGATACTAAAGAAAAGTAAATAATCTTGGCCAAGTTTAGAAAGAAATAAAAAAAAAAGTCTGATCACTGTATTACTTCTGTTTTTAAGTACAACAAATAGTTTACATTTGCTAATTCATGTTTATATAAGTGACCATGAAGTATTAATCTTTATACTGTGAGATTTAAAGGACTTAATATTTGTAGAAGGATGTGTTGCTATCATCTTCCTCTTAGCATCTAAATGCAAGGTATCAGCTGATGAAGACCTAAAAAAAAGTTTTAAGAATGACATTAATGGGTACATATTTGATTTTGTAAGCTCTTGGATCTTTAAATATAGATTTAAGAAATTGTTAGATCTTTAAAAAGCATGGCGAAGTTTAGATTGATAGTAATGGGTGATGGCAAACTTAAATTTTATCTGGGAAGATCTTCACTAATAATGTTATTTTTCCATTTTTAGTTTACTTGCCAGAATTTTTCAAAACTAAATAAAAGATCATATGCAGAAAAAAATTAGGGAAAGTTATCGTCACTCTTATGCCTTTATTAATATTTCTAGTCTGATTAAAACACATTTTATAAACTATTCCTTATATTTTGGTATTTCATTTTTATATTTACATAAAGGAAGTTTGCACAGCTGAAATGTCCACATATTTTTCTACTCCTACTGGGTTAAACAATTAATATATATTTCAAGACAACAAAAAATGAAAAACTTAAAAGTTGAAGAGACAAAAGTGAAATCTATATTTCCCCATAAGATTAAGCATGTTTTAGAGAAAAGTTAAGACTCACAGATTCTATGTAAAGCCTTTTCTACATATAAATGGTCCTTATCTGCATATTTATTTAACTACTTAGTCTTGCTGTAGTTATGTGCTTCAAAAACCCAAATATGATACAGTATTTAGAATTTTTATTGTTCCCATTGAAAATCAAATTTCTAGGGGTGGGAGCCTGGGGACTCAGTGGGTTAAGTGTCTGCCTTCAGCTCAGGTCATGATCCTGAGGTCCTGGGATTGAGCCCTGCATTGGGCTCCCTGCTCAGTGGGGTATCTGCTCTCCTTCTTCCGAGGCCCCTCTCCACCTCTCATGCTCTCTCTCTCTCAAATAAATAAATAAAATCCTTAAAAAAAAAAAGAAAAATTCAGAGTTCTAGTCTGATAGTCTTTAAAGGGATTTCCTTTTTTTAAATTATTATTAGCAGATATTTTTGGTACATGGAAGCTTAGGCAGCAAATTCAAGGAAGTGTGCTCTGTTACTTTTAGTAATATATATTGTATATTATTTCCATTTTATTTTGTTCCAACTATATAAATTATGTAAAGTGAAGTGAACTTGTACTGATTTGTATTGAGATCAGAGGGGGAAAATACAAAGAATGGGAATACAGAAGAGATGAAGGGAAAAGTGTCTATTCACATGTTTTGGGAACCCTAAGGATCTGTATTAGCAGAAGAAAGAGAAGGGGGAAGAAAAAGAGGGAAAGAAGGTGTGTGTGTGTGTGTGTGTGTGTGTGTGTGTGTGTGTGTCTGTCTGTCTGTGTGTGTGTTACATTCTTTCACACCATAACCCATGGGAAGTGGAGAGGGAATGAAGAATAGAAATGTAGGTCAACTGTTTAGAGTAGTATCCATTCAATCGGAAAGGCACTTTAAAAGACTACAGTCAGACCACAGAGCTAGCCTGTTGTAGATGAGTTAAAGGTCAATGCTGGAGGCTGGGGTGATTGTAAGAAGCTGCGGGAGTTCTGTAAAAAGAAATAAGATGGGTATTTGGCATAGTGGTAATGATGTCATTCTATATTAGAAATGTGGTTAAATGAGTGTGTTTACTTTTTGCTAAATAAACAAGGTGTGCACTTATTATTTGTATGCTATACTTCTTTTAGAAATATTACTAAATAGTAGACATCCCTGCCGTGTTAGGGGGAAAGCTCTCAGTTTTTCCCCATTGAGAATGATATTTGCTGTGGGATTTTCATAGATGGCTTTTATGATATTGAGGTATGTACCCTCTATCTCTATACTCTGAAGAGTTTTGATCAGGAAAGAATGCTGTACTTTGTCAAATGCTTTTTCTGAATCTATTGAGAGGATCATAAGGTTCTTGTTCTTTCTTTTATTGTTTTTTATGACATTGATTGATATGTGGATGTTGAACCAACCTTGCAGCCCAGGGATAAATCCCATTTGGTTGTGGTGAATAATCCTTTTAACGTACTGTTGGATCCTATTGGCTAGTATTTTGGTGAGAATTTTTGCATCTATGTTCATCAAGGTTATTAGTCTGTAATTCACCTTTTTGATGGGGTCTTTGTCTGGTTTGGGGATCAAGGTAATGCTGGACTCATAAAATGAGTTTGGATGTTTTTCTTCCATTTCTATTTTTTGGAACAGTTTCAGAAGAATAGTATTAATTCTTCTTGAAATGTTTGGTAGAATTCCCTGGGAAGCCATCTGGCCCTGGGCTCTTGTTTGTTAGGAGATTTTTGATTACCGCTTCAATTTCCTTAGTGGTTATAGGTCTGTCAACACCCAAAGAACAAATGATCCAATCAAGAAATGGGCAGAAGACAGGAACAGACATTTTTCCAAAGAAGACATCCAAACGGCCAACAGACACATGAAAAAGTGTTCAACATCGCTTGGCATCAGGGAAATCCAAACAAAAACCTCAATGAGATACCACCTCACACCAGTCAGAAATTAACAAGTCAGGAAACAACAGATATTGGTGGGGATGTGGAGAAAGGGGAACCCTCTTACACTGTTGGTGGGAATGCAAGCTGGTGCAACCACTCTGGAAAACAGTATGGAGGTTCCTCAAAAAGTTGAAAATAGAGCTACCATATGATCCAGAAATTGCACTACTGGGTATTTACCCCAAAGATACAAATGTAGGGATCTGAAGGGGTACATGCATCCCGATGTTTATAGCAGCAATGTCCGCAATAGCCAAACTATGGAAAGAGCCAAGATTTCCATCGACAGAGGAATGGATAAAGAAGATGTGGTATATGTATGTAGTGGAATATTATGCAGCCATCAAGTGAATAATATCTTGCCATTTGCAACAAAGTGGATGGAACTGGAGGGTATCATGCTGAGCAAAATAAGTCAATCAGAGAAAGACATGTATCATATGATCTCACTGATATGAAGAATTCTTAATCTCAGGAAACAAACTGAGTGTTGCTGGAGTGGTGGGGGGTGGGAGGGATGGGGTGGCTGGGTGATAGATATTGGGGACGGTATTTGCTATGGTGAGTGCTGTGAATTGTGCAATAGTGTTGAATCACAGACCTGTACCTCTGAAACAAATAATACATTATATGTTAAAAAAAAAAAAGAAGATAGTAGGAAGGGAGAAGTGAAGGGGGGAGATCAAAGGGGGAGACAAAGCATGAGAGACTATGGACTCTGAGAAACAGACTGAGGGTTCTAGAGGGGAGGGGGGGGGAGGGATGGGTTAGCTGGTGATGGGTATTAAAGAGGGCATGTACTGAATGGAGCACTGAGTGTTATATGTAAACAATGAATTATGGAACACTACATCAAAAACTAACGATGTAATGTAATGTATGGTGGTTAACATAACATAATAAAAAAAAGAAATATTACTAAAAATATACATTCAGTAATATGCATCCCTAATCCAAAAGCAATGCAAAAACTATCAATGTTCTTTAGCCTATCTTATCCACTTTCATGACCAGATAGATTAGTGAGTTGCAATTTCTGCTTGTCCTCTTTACTCTAATATAGTAGATGGGCAGACATTGCATGAAAAGAGTACAGAAAGCCTAACCTGGGTGAATTCCAAACCTAGAAGGTACATGTACTAAATATGCACACAGCATATGTGCAAATACACAAGAGCATTAGCTGAGGATACTACCTAAAGACCATTTAGGTTCTTTCCAAATCTAATATTCCCATTCTTAAGAACAAATGTAAACTTATTTTACATTCCATATCTTGATTAAGGTATAGAAACTACTAGTTTTATTAGAGCAACTACATTATGATGTTCATTTTGGCATGTGAGGAGTGGAGGAGAATGATAAGTCTATTTTCATCTTGAATTTTAAGTAATCAGGCCAATAAATTTTGCCTGTTTTACAGAGATGTTTCGAGGATTAAATGAGAAGCTATATGGGAAACTTGTTTCTCCCTTTCACCCAACAACACTTAGTCATTCAACAGTAGTTTAACAGACACTGTTCTAGTGCTAAGCATATAATTTTATTTTATTTATTTATTTATTTATTTTAAAGATTTTATTTATTTATTTGAGACAGAGAGAATGAGGGAGAGAGAGCACATGAGAGGGGGGAGGGTCAGAGGGAGAAGCAGACTCCCCGCTGAGCGGGGAGCCCGATGCGGGACTCGATCCAGGGACTCCAGGATCATGACCTGAGCCGAAGGCAGTCGCTTAACCAACTGAGCCACCCAGGCGCCCCTAAGCATATAATTTTAAAGAAGAGAAGTATGCTGGCTTTCAAGGAACTTAAAATCTGGTGAGGGAAAATTAATATAAACAAGTAAATAAAATATGAGACAAAATGACTATGCAAAATGATAAGAAACTTGAAGGAAATAAACAGAATGGTGTGGTAGAGCATAGCTGTGGGAAGTAGGCTAATCTAATTGAGATGGTATGGTCAATGAAGGTCTCACTGAGGATGTGACATTTCAGCTGAGACTGGAAGGATGGGAAGGAGCCAATCAGTGCATATATCCAAAAGAATAGGTTTTGATGCACAGAAATAGCATTTTCAGGTGAGAACTCTGAACACTTCAGAAGGAGAAAATAATACAGTCAAGTGGGAGAGGGGTCATTAGGAGGAAATAATTCTAGAGAGAAAGATAGGAGCCATGCCATGGAATCTAGTTGTCCGTGGTAAAAAGGTTTTCTCTTTATTCTAAGTAAAATATAAAGTCACTGAAATTTGTTAAGCTGAGTGTGGCAATATCTAATTCAACTTGAAAAAAGATCCTTCTGACTGTATCATAGAATATTAATTATTCTCAGGCAAATGTTAAGAGGGAGTTATGAATTAGGTGACTACTGAATTTGACTTAGAAGAAGACTTCGTTAATGTGGACAAAAAATGATGAAAAGAATATTTTTGAATTTAGACCTTTAATAACTTATTGGTAGATTGGATATGTGGGATAAAGAAAATGAGAAAATGATTTCCACTTTTTGGCTCAAGTAGTTTTGGTGGTGCTGCTTATGTTACTGAAATTTACTTGGGAAGGATCTAGTTTAGTATAATAAAAATCTATTGCTCTATAGGGCGTATCCATTCAGAGATGCCTCCCTAGAAATCCAAGTGTAAATGCAAATGAATCATGGAACACTACATCAAATGCAGTGTTTCTATGACCTTTGAGCTTTATTTTTCTCCTTGTCACTTATCATCAACTGTCATTTTATGTAATTGTCTTACTATTTTATGTCTCCCCCATTAGAAAGAAAACTTCATGTGGCCAGTGAATTTGCCTACTTTGTTTAATCCCACATCCTGAGTACGTGGAACAGAGTAAGTGTTTTGATATATGTTTTAAATGAATGGGTTTTATGTAGGTATTCCAATGTCCAGCAAAGTCCTTAGTACAAGAAAGAGGTGAGGGCTCAAGATAAAATCCTAAAACTTATTGAGATGGATGCCACTTGATGCTACAATTTTGTATAAGATGACTTAGGAGGAGAATTTGGATAAAGCTTTAAAGTGTTACCCAACCAGATCCATTTCTAAGTTTCCCAAATATATAAACATGTATTATGCTAAATCCGTAAAGTAAAAACTCATTTTCCACTGTGGCATTGAGCAAAAAGACAAAACATTGGTTTTTGTAGACTCAGTTTTCATAGAAGGGTTAACAAAGTTGTAGGCCAGTGCATGGGGAAAATCTAATTAGAACTCTTGCCCATAAAGTTGGAATCCCCAATGGATGCATCCTCATCTCAAAGGACTGCAAAAAAATTTGCTTTGGCATCATGAAGTATAAATGGAGTTGGAGTTGTCCCAGAGAAGTTTTAAACTAAAGCTGACATTCATGTCTTTGCAGATATGATTTACATTACCTCGGATATTCTAAAACATTGGCCAATGAAAATATTTAAAGTGATCCCCTAGACTAATAAAAAAATCTTTTTTAGAGGAATACAGCTTTACCCTAGTCCTCAGAGGAATCTCTTAAGTATTTTCAAAGGAACATGAACAGCTCAAAGAAAAAATAATCAATAAGCACTAAAGGAAACAAGGCATGATTTGTGATAATCAGCAGAAAATCCAGGGGAAAACTGGTTTGCTTGTAATATGATGTTGGATATAATATAAAAATAATTATTCTTACAAAGTTTTCATTAAAAATGTAATCTAGAAAAATATCTAGGAAGTTGGTAAAATTTGAATAATAAGCAGATTATTAAAAAGAGAAAATAATATTTCTAGAAATTAAGAGCATAATTATAGAAAATAAATGCTTAATAACACTTACTTCTGAGTAGGATATAGTCAACCACAGCTGGCTATGTTTCCCTTGCAATAATTATAAAGAGGAATAAAAGAGGGGAAAAAAAACTAGATAAATGGAAAACATGTTTTTGTTTTTTTAAAGGAATAAAACAGCTCTGGAAGAAAATCAAATTAAATAATCTGAAATTCCAGAGGGACAACCTTTATACGGTGACAGCTGATCATTGAATATTTTCTTCATAAGGAGTATTTGTTAACTCTGGACATGGCCGATGATTGGGTGTGGCCCATACAGAGGTATTTTCCTGGGGAAAGGAAATCAAGCAAAGGTTTGGATGTTTGTGCAGTTCTAGCACAAAAATTTTGAAAATCCAGGAGCCCTAAATACATGATTGGATTTAACCCATGGCCCATTTACTAAATTCTTTTGCTAAGTGGCATGTTAACAGTTTCTGTAAGGAAAAATGAATGTTATATTGTCTTATAATATTTAGAAGAAATATTTACTCCTGAGGAATGGGATCTCTCTCAAATACACACCCTTTATTCCACTCAAGACCTTTGCTATGATTGAAGTAGGGTGCAGAAGGAAAAAAATGACAAAGCCTAAAACCTCCAAATAACAGAGTCCACATAGTCCTTCATTTGAGCATTGAGAGAGAGAGACCCAACCAGACTCTCAAATCAAAATCTGCTAGGAAGATTGCTATAGACTGAATTGTGTGGCTCTCCAAAATTCATATGTTGAAACCTAATTCCCAGTGTGATGTTATTTGGATTTGGGGCCTTTGAAAGACTACTAGGTGATTAGAGTGGAGCCCTCAAGAATGGGATTGGAATGGTCCCTTGCCCTTCTACCACATGAGGACACAGTGGAGAAATAGTCATCTATGAACCAGGAGGCGGCCCTTCATCAAGTACTGAATCTGCCAGTGCCTTGATCTTGGAATTCTCAGATTCCAGAACTGTGGAAATAAGTTTCTGTTGTATATAAGCCACCCAGGACATGGGATTGTGTTATAGCAGCCTGAACGACTAAGTCAAACATGCAACAGGAAAAAACAAAACAAACAAACAAAAGATGATTCTTACTAAAATTACAAACTTGTCCTGCCCAAATTGATATCAGATAGATTGAGGTGATCCATAATTCACCCTGTGTACCTAACAGTAGAAAGTGGGAATGATTTTGTTGAAAGATCACTATTTCTATACATTCCCAAAGACAATGGAGCTTTTTCTATTTCCTTCTGTTATCTTGTCTAGAATAATATAAAAAAGATTACACATTTTAAGAGATAAAACAATATGACTCACAATGAACAGAAAGAAAACAAACATTAGAATCAGACCAACAGGGACTCTAGACATTGGGATTCACAGATAAAGATTTTTAAATAACTGAAACCATATAAATGAATAGAAATTAGCAAAAATATTAGACAAATAGATGAAAAGATGGAGAGAACTAGCATTAATTAAATGAATCACCTATACATGGTATACATACAAAACCAAATAGCTGTAATTAAGAACCCTTTGAGGGGCACTTAGTTGACTCAGTTGGTTAAATGTCTGCCTTCGGCTCAGGTCATGATCCTCGCATCCTGGGACCGAGGCCAGCATCCTGCTCCCTGCTCAGTGGGGAGTCTGTTTCTCCCTCCCCCTGTTCTTGCACTCTTGCTTCCTCTCTCTCTCTCTCTCCCCCTCTCAAATAAATAAATAAAATCTTTAAAAAAAAAGAAAGCTTTGGATAGGTTTAATAGCAAAATGGGCACTGTAAAATATAGCTAGTTAACTAGCAATCAGGTCAATGTAAAATGCTCAAACTGGAATCAGAGAGGAAAAAAAAAATAGGGGAAAAAAAGAGAGCAGTCTATTCCACATAGAGAATACAGTTAGAGTTGAAAATAGATGTAAATAGAGTTCCAGAGAGGAGAAAGAGGAAAGGTAGCAGGAAAGAAAATCAATAAGAAGTTTTAAAGGGCCAACACAGAGATTTAAGAAGCTAAGTAGACTCAAAGTGGGAGAAATACAAGGAAAAGTACAATGGAATATATCATAATCAAACCTCTGAAATGAAAAAGGAAAAGCAATTTCTCAAAACACCTTGAGGGGAAAACGACAGGTTATCTTCAAAGCAGCAGACTTACAAGAAAAACTTTAACTGAATCAGTGAGTCAGAAAATTTGAAATGAGGGGGCGCCTGGGTGGCTCAGTCGTTAAGTGTCTGCTTTCGGCTCAGGTCATGATCCCATGGTCCTGGGATTGAGTCCCACATTGGGCTCCCTGCTCCGTGGGAAGCCTGCTTCTCCCTCTTCCCCTCCCCCTGCTTGTGTTCCCTCTCTCACCGTGTCTCTCTCTGTCAAATAAACAAAATCTTAAAAAGAAAAGAAAAGAAAAGAAAAATTGAAATGAGTAAAATTATTTCAAAAGCCTGCTACTACAGATATTTAAATCTATTCCCAATATTTTCCTGGAAAATTAATGTGAAATAAAGTAATTTCAGGCAAAAATAAAAGCTGAAATAATTTGTCACCAACAGTTTTGAACTACCAGAAGTGCTTAGATTTAAACTTATCTTCTCTAACTACCTGAATGAACTTTTGCAAGTTTATTCACCTTCTGTTCTCAGTTTCCTTACCTGTGAATAAAAGGTCAGATATTGCCTAATTATAAGGGAGGATGTTTAGAGGATTATTTAATTTAATACATGAAGATGCTTAAAGCTATATCTGGGATATAAAATGTATTTTTTAAAATATTAATTTATTTATTTTAGAGAAAGAGAGCGTGCACACGAGTCGGGGGAGGGGCAGAGGGAGAGAGAATCCTCAAGCAAACTCCCCGCTGAGCACAGAGTCCTTTGTAGGGCTCTGTCCCAGGACACTGAGATCATGACCTGAGCTGAAATCAAGGTCGGCTGCTTAACCAACTGTTATCCAGGTGTCCCTGGGATATAAAATATTTTTAATGAATTACTTTGATCAGTTTTAAACATTGTACTCAAAACCTCTATTAATTGGTGCATAGTATTTCATTTTTGAATGAATATGCTTCAATCACTCAGAGGAGAGTTTTATATGATATCAAGAGCCAGGAATGGGAATTAATATAAACTTTTTCTTTGCTATAAATCTTCAACTATCTACTTATTAAATTTATAATTCTGGACAAGTTATATTACATCTTTGTGTCTCTATTTCTGCATCTGAAAGATATGAATGTTATATGTCGCTAACATTATATGACTATTAGGAGTTTTAAATTAGCTAGTGTATGTTTAGAAATTATATAGTACTATTGTTTGTATAAATATAATTTATTGTCAATACTATAAAGATTGCTGAAATAGCAACTACTACACATATTTCTGTGTGATCATCCACATCAATTTCCTGAGATAAGATCCTCAAGAATCAAACAATACCAATTTTTAAGATGATATGTATCATTAAACTATACTTAAATCAACTGTAAAATCTTAAACTCTCACTAAGAATGTATAAATTAGAGCTTTTATATACATTCCTGAAGACAATGGATAAAAGCATTGTTATATTCATACACATTTTTATATATTTCACAGCTAAAAAAAATTTCATTTTCTCTTTCTTTCAGATAATAAAATATGATAAATCACTATCATTAATAATATAATATATATATTATATATAATATATTATAATAATATAATGTAATATAATGAACATATTTATAAAGTAGCATTCCAACAGAATTTAAATTTAGGAAAACATTTGGAATACTAATTCAACACAGTTGTTTGGGTTTGCTGATGACTGTCCACATAAAGTAATATTTATGAGAGACTGCTATCTGATTTATAAGCAACATTAATTTGCATGAATAATTTTCATAGAAAATGATGTTCATACCTTTTAAACTTTTGACTTAATTTTTTTCACTACTAATTAGAACTGTTTTTCTTCCCAAATGAAACAATGACATATAGTTGTAGTCTTTTTTCCCCTTTATCTTCTTTGAGCTAAAAACAAAATGAAGTCAATTAAAAAAAATGTGCTGAAGCTAATTAAACATAGAATGGACATACTCAACTCATAGATGATTAGAATTTCAGATATGCTCAGAGATCATTTTAATGTGATTTTCTCCTAATGCTGAAACCCTTATGTAATGTCTCTAATAGTGATGCACTCCACATATGAAGGGAAATGATTAGTTGTTAGAAAGTATTTTCTAATATTGAGACAAAATTTCCCTTTTTTGTCATATCACCTGCCTACCCCTAATTCTGTTCTAAGATGTCCGGAGGCCTATTCAATACATTATTTTTAAAATATTAGAACACATTGTAAAAACAAAGGAAATCACAACTTTTGATCAACCAACTCTTCAGAGTGTTTTAGTGCTACTTGATTTCCCTCTTTCTGGCTATTCACACTAGTAAATACACTATCTCAACATCTTTTTGAACTTAAGAGGGGAAACTTTTACTTAATTTCATTTTATCAAATATTTTGATTCCTTTTAAGAAATCAATCATGTAAAGATTTCTTTTCCACATTGTCAATGGATCAAGTAGTAGTAAGTTCAATATTTGGGGATCTTTTCATACTTCAACAACTAAGAGAAACCCAGAAGAGAACGACAAAGCTTATCCACATATATTGGACACATTAAGCAAAAATATTATTTGATATTCAATTGTGTATTATTTAAATTTCTACAAAGAATATTCCAAAAGCATTTTGGCAATTTGAAATAAATAAATATTTATGACAATGCCTTATTTTGAATGCCACCAAAGTGTGAATATTCTTTTAGAAGAAATTCAATTTAGTTAGAGTTCTAAAGATAAATGGGAATCTCTGGAACACAGATTAGATTTAATTTCATCTTCTTATTCAAATTAACCAAACTTATAGGTAAGTAAAAATTAACAAAAGATACAAAATGTTTTTGATAATTACAATTTTATTAAGTAGGATTTAAAACTCAGTAAGTGAAAGCATTTTAAATGCTTTGGTTGCTTTTTGGTCAGCGTCTAATTGATATCTCCATGTTTTTAAAATCAAGGCATCTATAAGGGGGGGATAATAAAGCTCACCCAGGGAAACAAAGGATAAGCTTTAAAAAGGCAATTCTGCTGCTACAGCTAAAACTAAAATCATCTTACAGGAAATTGTGATTCTTTTGTATGTTTAAGTAGTTCTCATTTACAAAAGTGGAATAAGGCAAACGAACTTGAGGGAGAGTCCCTTTGTTTTATTTTTGATCACAGCAGCTCGCATAAAGGATCAAATTTTAATGGAAGAAAATTTTATATATGTTTAGGTGATATAAACATCATAATATAAAAACAACAGCTCCTCCCATCAATTATTCTGAAAATAGAGAAACTAAATAATTACTGATGTGAAGTCTGCCTATGGATCTATTTCATAGCATTCCAATTACATTTGAATGGATAAAATTGCCGGAGGACATATTTTTTCTCTGCCTCCTTAAAATTGGGTAATAATCTGTTAAAATCATTGCTATATCTACCTTCACACTTTCTGTGTTCTAATTCTAAACAACCTAGTTTAGCTCTTATAAATGCAAGAACATATCCTATATTAATCCTTTCTGCTTAGCTTCTCAGTGGGATGAGAAGCTGGCCCCAAAGCAATATTTTAAAAAAGAAGCATAGAAAAGTCCTAATAGATCATCAGGATCATTCTGATGTCAGAAAAATAACACTCCTAAATACAGCCTTCAGTGTTTTATTTCAAACTCATGTTTTAAATTCTAAAGTAATAGAGTTTTAATATCAGGGAGATGTTAATCAAGAACAAATTTATAGAATTATACAAAAATAGTTCAGTGGGAATTTGCTCATTATAATTCTAAATTTGAGCTGCTCATCCTACTGTGTACCCTAAGGGAGTTGGCTTATACTCAAAATTGATGGATTTGATCAAATGAAGAAAGACTTGGATTGATTGTAAATAACTGTAATGATATGAAAATTCTCTAAAAGAAATGAATTATATCACAAATAATATGACAAAATAAAAGTAATTTGTTAAAATTATATTAAATATTGTCAATATAAAACTGGAATGTTCTTTCAAACATAATTTCGTTAGTAAATACATAGAAAATCTTATTTTTTTTAAGATTTTATTTATTTATTTGAGAGAGAGAGAGAGAGAGAGACAGAGAGAGCATGAGAGGGGGGAGGGTCAGAGGGAGAAGCAGACTCCCCGCCGAGCAGGAAGCCTGATGCGGGACTCGATCCCGGGACTCCAGGATCATGACCTGAGCCGAAGGCAGACGCTTAACCATCTGAGCCACCCAGGCGCCCAGAAAATCTTATTTTGACTTAAAACACATACATTACTTTGTAAATTATAGGAAAACTTGCATAACAAAAATATACTTTTTTTTAAAAATTAAAAAACATAAGTAGTCTTGGCTATTTCTGACAAAATCTACATGTATAATAGGGCATTTTACTATAAATGTATGTTTTTAGAGTTCCAAAATCAGTAGAAAGTTTTGAATACCAACTTTTATGTATTTTATTTGAAATTTATTTAGTAAACATTTAGTTGTGGTTCTATTGGTGGTGTTTGCATGGCTATGGACCTGGGGTAGGGTGTTTATTATAAAAAGAGAGAGACAATGTCAATTATTTCTTTTATATTTGTATGCATGTGACGAAAAGTTTTGAAGTTGATTAAAGAGAAAGCCCATATTTTTCCCTCCTATAGGAATAAATTTTAAATCTATAAAAGGCAGAGGTGCATTATTGTGTGTTTTCACTGAATATTATATTTGAAATCAAGCATTAAACTGATGAGAAATTTTCTTAATTATTCCAAGAGGTTTGGAAGACTTGCATAAATGACCCCGTATTTTAGGAATAGGTATACAATGATGATGATATTTTTTGTAAAGTTTTTATTTATTTATTTATTTTTAGAGAGAGAGCGAGCGCCATCATGAGTGGGAAGAGGGGCAGAGAGGGAAGGAGAGGAAGAGGGAAAGAATCCCAAGTTGACTCCACACTGAGCATGGAGCCCCACACGCAGCTAGCTCCATATCACCACCACCCTGAGACCATGACCTGAGCAAAAACCAAGAGTTGGTTCCTTAACGGACAGCCCCACCTAGGTACCCCAAGGTGGGATATTTAAAATAAAGGTATAGTGGAATGTGGGAGTTAACCCAAGTTAAAAGGTTAGCTGTTATATTATGGCCATTCCTTTGATACTAATTTTTGGGCTCTGACCAGCATATTCTTTTATTGCTTACTGATATAGTCATGTATTAGCTCCATGAAATTGCATAGTCCACATGATAAAATATACAAATTATCAAATAAGATTATCTATTTTAACATTTGGAGTTGGAGAAATGGTGATATTCAATGATGTAACAAAAATATCTTATCTATGTTTTTCCTCAAAGGAACATCTAAAGTATATATAGTTTTGCTCAAAGCACAAGCAGTTTTGTGTTCTGGTTCCAGATAGATAGAGTAAGCATATTTTACTTTGTGTCTCTCATGGAAAAAAACCTAAAACTTACCATGAATGGATTTATTAGCTATTTGAGAACACAGAAACATAAATTGTAGCAGACTGACTGGAAAAAAATTCCAGACAACACTGAACCAATGGTAAGTTACCATTTATGTGTCCACTGTTTTTCCAGTTTAAATAAAAACTCAGTCAATCAATAAATATATAAAAACACAGAGTGGGCTTAATCACAGAGGCCACGAGAGACTGCAAGAGCCAAAACTCCGAGGAAGAATATGTTTCCTCTCTGACTTGGTGAAGCCGTGGTCTAAAGGTTGGGGTAAACCACTGTTGTTTTTGCTTCCTCTCTAATTCTAGCACTCGGCCGTGGAGGTGAGTATAGTCACTAAAGCGTGCCAGAGAGTCCAGTAACTAAAGCCCAGATTTTTAGACAAAAAATAAAAAGGGGGGGTGGGGGAGGAGGAGCCCCAGAGAACCTGAAATTATTAATGCGTAGAGGGAAGTGTGTGGAAAAGTGTCCCCTAAAGTTGTCTGTGAACTGCCGGGCCTGCTCTTGAATTGAATGGAAAAAAAACAGAATATCTAAACAAATAAATGAAATATACAAAGGAGAATCAGGTGGAAATATTACATATAAAATATACAATAAATGAAATGAAAGACACATGGATAGACTTCGTGGCAAAAGGGAAATGACAGAGGAAAGAAAATATTGTCAGTGATCTATAGTAATTAGCAAAAGAATAAATATTCATATAATATTAATTTCAGTATGAAAGGGGAAAGAAAGTGGTGCTTACAAGATATTTACAAAATTAATGGCTAAAAATGTCCTAAGTTTAGCAAAAGACATAGTAACAGATTCAAGAAGCTCAGATTATCTCAAACAAGATAAATCCAAAGAATGCCATGATCCAATACAGAATAATAAATCTACTGAAAACTAAGACAAAAATAAACAGAATCCTGAAAGTTGCCAAAGTAAAATAACACTACTTGCAAAGGAACAACAATTTGAATCATTGTATATTTCTAATTAGAAACCATGGAAGGAAGAAGAAAATGGAACAGTGTTTTTAAAGTGTTGAGAAAAAACTTAACATCCAGTAGAAATTTTCTTCAAAAATGAAGGTAAAATAGCAATATTTTCTGAGAAAATCTAAGAGAATTAGTCACTAACAAAACTGCTTTGAAAGGATTGCTGCTAAAATTTTTTCAGACTGAAGGGAAATAAAGCCAGATAGAAACTTAGAACCCTGGTAATGAAGAAAGAACAATGGAAATGGTAAATATTTAGATACATATAATAGATTAATTACTTCTGAGTTTTAAAATAATTTATTTGATATATGAAACTAAAAATAATAGCACTCACTGACTTGGTTTTCAATGCATGTAGTTGTAATATATAAGAAAACTATAATGTACAAAGGTGATGCTAAGTTTTCTATATTTCTCTTGAAATGGTAAAATGTTGGTTGTAAGTAGACTATGATATTTGAGTATGTATGTTGTAATCTCTAAAGCAGCTACTGAAGAAAAATTATAGGGATTAAGTCAAAATCACATTACATACTTTAAAGTGTTTTGCTAAAAAAAATTCAAATGACACAAAAGTTAGTAGGTAAAGGGGGAAGGTATTAGCAGAGGAAATGAACAAAAAATAGTAAGAAAATTATAGAATTTAATCCAAACATTTCAATAACTACATTATATACAATAGATATAAATGTAAATGATCTAAGCACACCCCTAAAAAGATATTGTCAAAATAGATGAACAATGACCAAACTATATGTTATATATAAGAAACTTATTTCAAACAATGATATCGGTCTTTAAAAATAAAAGAATAAAGATATACCATGCAAACACTAACAAAACAAAACAAAAGAGGCTATATTAATATCAAAGCAGAAAAAGAGCAAAGGACATTACCAGGGATAAGTGGGCCATTGCATATTCATCAAGAAGACACAGTTCTAAATATTTATATGCCTAAATACAAAGTTTCAAATATTGACAGAACAGAAAGGAGATTTAGACAAATCTACAGTTATAGATAAGGACTTCAATATTTGTCAATAACACATTGAACTCTTAAAGAGAAAATTGATAAGGATGTAGAAGAAATGAACTCCATCAATCAACTGGATTTTATCAAAATTTTTAAAACATTCTACCCCACCCTAAACAGCAGAATGAATCTTTTTAAGAGCATGTGAAATACTCACAAAATGCAATCATTTCTGACATATCCCACTATGTTAATATACTATTTCTCATTGTCAAAAAAAAAAAAAGCAGAGAATGAGCCAATCATTTCTTGGCTCCGAAGTTAATCCCTTTACCTTCATTGTAAATGTCATGTGCTTATATCCCTTAACTTGATAGGTCTATTCAATATATTAGTAGCTTAGGCGGGCTTGTATTTAAGGTCCACAAATCCGTTTTGTTGAATCTTAAGTCTGAATAAAAAACAAAAAACGTAAGCTCCAGAAGAAAAAAGAGAAAGGAAGAAAGTAATAGAGAATTTCCCCTAATATCTAGCAGCCAATTAAGTCATAGACAGAATAACACCAGTAATCAGCTCTGAACCCAAATAGGATTTTTATATGATATATGGTGATATTTCTATCCACTAGATAATGTAATTGTCTAACTTGTAGGGATACCTTGTCAATCAAACTACTCCATATGCATAATATTCTGAGGGGCCTATTCCCAAGGAGCAATAATAAAACACTCTTTAGGGATACCTACATACTCAATATTTTAACGCCAAACACTTGTACAAGCTGAGCTGGTACACGGCCTTAGTTTGGAGACTTTATCAAGAACTTCTATTATAATTTTTCCATGGCACTGTAAATATTAGACCACCGTGCTCAAGTCTGCTTTGGAGAGAACAAGAGTACTGGCCTCAGTTATCCACTCTGTACCATAAGGCCTACATTCTGAAATGTGTTTTTCACTGCAAGGTAATACCTGGACATATTTGTAGTTCAATAATAAAGTTGTACCTGAGTTTTTATTAAAATATATGAAGAATGCAGATCTGTACTTCTGAAGGAAATAATACATTATATGTGAAAAAAAGAAGAAGAAGAAGAAGAAGACAGCTGGAGGGGAAGAATGAAGGGGGGAATCGGAGGGGGAGACAAACCTTGAGAGACGATGGACTCTGAGAAACAAACTGAGGGTTCTTGAGGGGAGGGGGGTGGGGGGATGGGTTAGCCTGGTGATGGGTATTAAAGAGGGCATGTACTGCATGGAGCACTGGGTGTTATGAGCAAACAATGAATCATGGAACACTACATCAAAAACTAATGATGTAATGTATGGTGATTAACATAACATAATAAAAAATATATGAAGAACGTATACATATATATTTCCCTTGAATGACGGAAACATGAGTTTAAAATGTTTTCTGTGTAAAGTTATAAGTAGATACTTGAAATCTGGGCAGCTGGATCAATAGCATCTATTATAGAATGCTATTGTTAAAAAGCCTCATTTCTGTGGTTTTTCTAAAATATTATATCTGCCTAAGTCATTTACCCTATAAGGTCTCTGAAATGAGGGCTTTATATTAGATATGGTCTGTTTTGCTTTTTGATTTGTTGTTTCCAGATCACGAAGGCATAAAGATTTTAGTTGGGAATCCAAATCTGACTGATGCTTTATTCAAACTTTGAAGGATGCCTAATTAAATAGAAGGCAATTTATACTTAGAATGAGAGAAGCCTCCACAGCTGGAAATGTCAAGCGCCAAAGAAACAGAAGCTGCAGACTAGAGCCAGCTTGTACCTGCTCACAAGTACTGGTTGTGCACATCTATTAGCAACAACTCCATGTTCAGTGGTGTCACATGGGTAACAATGGGAGAAGCATTTACAGTAGAGAGAAAGACAGTAGTTACAAGTCTGCCTCCCCTGACTCCCACCTCAACCCCACAGCCCATTTGTCAAGCCATTGGTCACAGTTGTCTTGCATTTTTTATTTGACAATTTGGACCATATTTGGAAGACAATGGATAAAACAGCAAAGGTTCATGCTGTAGAAACTTAACAGCCATTGCCTTAGAACAGTAACGTGGAAGATTCTCTAGGGGTGAATGAGAGTGTTGAGAAATTAGGGGCAGAGAGCTGTGGGGTGGTGGCGGTAGCATCCTGAGTAAGGATTCTGCAGTCTTCGGGCGGCAGGTAGGGGCATGGGCTGAAGACAGCTTCACAGATATGTGTGTAGGTGAGTATTAAGGAAGGTTCATGGATACACATTCAGGTTAAATCTAAGTAGTTTTTGTATTAATAGATTCAGGAAAATTGGGAGGATAGTGATATAATTCACAATGAAATATGTATGAATACATAGACAAAAAACCACATGGCACAGAGTGGTTATGATGTATTCCTTTTTTCTTGAACCTCATTCCAGAAATCTTGGATTGGCTCAAATTATACCCATGCAAGTGGCGTACTCTGTTAGCATTATCTGAGCACAGCACCCAAAAGGACAAAAAAACCCATAATTTTTCTCCAGAGGAAAATCAGAGAATTAAAAGATATAATTCATATATATTCATATAACACATAATGCACACAGAATCTCCAAGTATTTTCATATTCTTAGTAGAAATTAAATACCAAATGTAATCAAAACAATTGCTTGAAAATTTAGCCAAAATCTTCCCCTCATTTCTTCCTTCCAGTAGGCCAAAAGGAAAATTGAGATTTCACCGTATGAACTTCTATGTGCTTTCATTTGCAATAGTTTTTTAGTCTGTTGGAATAGGCAGTTCTACAATAGATTTTTTCTCTTCTTCCCATTAAAATGTTAGATCATTGCACTCCAGCCCTAGCCTCTTCCAAAGACCCTTTTGCCAAGCTAACTGCTCAGAATCAAATGTTTCAGGAAACACTTTTTGACCATGTTTCAAAATCTGCAGCCATTTTCCCCTTAAGAGCCACGTTCCTATTTTGTGGTCAATAGTTTAATGATCTTTCTATAAGATGTAAATATTTTGCTAATGTGGGTTTCTTGAATGCAAAGAACAAGTCACTGATGGTGAATACCACAGGGATCACACTGCTTTTATAACTTCAGGGAAGAACAAAACATGTTGGAGTAAACCAGTAAAAAGAAAGCTCTTTGAAAGCATTGTGCTTTACTGTAAATATTTTGCTTATTCCAATGACATAAGAGCCCTTGGACATAGGCAGACATTTATTACCTCTGTAACACTTTTTCAAATTCCTGAAAATAAAAACATCTATTATCATGTTTGTATCAATAACAATCAGATGGATAAGATCAATAACAATCAGATCAACTGTTTAAACTGAGATATCCCCCAAATATTTTGTGAACTAATTTACATATATCTACATGTATTGCCAGAATCCTTGAAGACGAAAATTGTGAAAGACACAAGCATAGTTGGAGGTTCACTCTTTTATATTGCCGATTGTAACTCTTCTCACTTACAGTTTAACATTCAAAATGTATTACAGTACCTCCATCATCTTCAGGATAGTTTGTCACATAAAAAGCAGATTCAGAAAATTCTAAAGATTTTAGTTTAAGAATAAATATAGTAATTTAATGAATATTGTAACAAATCATGCCTGCTTTCAAACTCTGACATCCATTTACATACCCACAACAAGATATAATATTTTATTTAAAACATTTTTTGTATGATTAACATGCACATTGATTCAAGGCACAGCGTAGACAAGGGGAAGTAAAGATTGGGGAAGTAAAATACTCATCATCAAGGGACTCCGAGTCCAGTCGGGAGGGCAGTGATATGCACATATTACAGTTGGATTTTCATAATTACCTGAAGGTTCAGTGTTAGCAAAATAAGCCAACAGAAGAGTAATGACTTCCTGATTCGCTAGTAGATGACCATACCTGATGACCATATCTGAAACATGTTTTTAAACTGCAGTATCAATATGTTCCATTTGAGGTCAGTCAGCCTGGAATCAATAGCCTTTATTAAAGCAGGTATATTGATTTCCGTTAGCTATATAATGAATGTTATTTGAATGGTCTAATAATGTGTGTGGTTTTTGCTAATGGTTAAAAAATCTGCTTTGACATTGGACATTTTTTAAAAAATATTTTAGATGAATAAATGCCAATGGCAATTTTTTATATGGTAAATTTAAAATATAATGACTGTAAAAATAATATTTCTAGTAGGGTGAGATGTTTTGCCCAGGGAAATGTCAAAAAGCCATATACACTGAAATTTCTCAAATCATATTTTGAGGCATCTAGGCATGCTGATTAGCCTTAATTGGAAATAAAACATGTGTAATATATTGGTACTTTTATCCTTTAGAGTAGCCAAAGCTGCAGCTTGGACTGAATAACTGGTTGATTAAACCTAAGATCAACTTTGTGTTTATTTAAGATAAATATATAAATTGTAATTATTTCTAAGTGTGCCATTTTATGAATATGGGAAATACTCTTCTAATCACTCATAGGACCATTATTAAGCAATGTTAGGGACTCGGTACACTAAAACAAATGCTTTGCAAGGTAGGTTCAGTCAATGAGGGAAACGTAAATCAAATCCAAAGGTGTCTTAGAGGTGAAGACATTATTTGGCTGTACAAAAGATCTACATTTGCTATTGAAATTACTTTATTAATAAAACTGACTCTTTGATCACTCTCTTCTTTTTTGTGTCTTATCATTCATTCCCTAGGAGAACTCAGTTTCCTATCTTTCAATATCATCTATTTTCTGCTGAGTCTTGTATGTTAATCCCCAACTCTGTTTTCTCCCCAGAAGTCTAGACTTATAATTCAATAGTAACTGAACTGTAACAGATTATATATATATTTATACTTTACTTATGTTATATATTATAGCAGCGTATTATGCAAATATATAACTCATATATAATTACAATATATAATATGAATATTATATATAATACATAACTATACTATGTCCAAAAGGAAAATTTTTTAAGTATTTCCTTCCAAAAAATGAACAAATCAAAATTTTCCCTTCAGAATTCCTTATTTCAAATGAATATCATTATTCCATTTGCTTAGGAAAAAATTCATTCATTTTTTAAAAGATTTTATTTATTTATTTGAGAAAGAGAGAGCACAAGCAGGGGGAGCGGCAGAGGGAGAGGGAGAAGGAGGCTCCCTGCTGAGCAGGGAGCCCGATGCGGGGCTTGATCCCAGGACGCTGGGATCATGACCTGAGCCAAAGGCAGACACTGAACCCACTGAGCCACCCAGGCGCCCCAAAATTCATTCTTGACTCTGCTTTTCCTCTATCATCCCATCATCAGTCTAAGCAATCTATTAAGTCCCATGGGAGGTTTCTTTGAATTAGATTTAAATTCTAACAGTCATATCTCTATCTCTGTGCTTTAATCCAAACCATTGACTTTTCTTCCCTGGCCATTTTAATAAACTACCAATTGATATCTCTGCTTCTACCCTTGCCTCTTAACAACCCATTCCACATGGAAGTCGAAGTGATCTATGGTCTTAAAAACCTACAAAAGTTTGCAAACTCAGTCTGTAACAAAATGAATGTCCTTACCATGGTATACACATCCTCACATTATTTGGTTCCTTGCTTTTTCCATTACCTTCTGTTCCATCTCTTTTACCCACATTCATTCAGTAGTAGCCCTACTAGTTTAATTGCTGACCTTTTTTAAAAAATATATTTGGTCCCAATTCACATGCATTGTCCTCATTGATCAATGACACTCTTGTCATTGATATCTGTATGACTTATTCCTTCAATTGTTTTATGTCTGTGGTTAAATGCTATCTTCTCTTAATTTTTGCAACAGTCCTACATAAAATATAGATGTCCTGTGATATTTCTTTATCTTTCTTTTACTTTTCTCATCATATTTATAAATATAAGGCATTTACTTGTTAGAGCTTCCTCCACCACCCTTCTAAAGTGTCAGATCTTTGAAGACAAAAACTGTCTTCTCACAGATAAATTATTTTAAGTGTTTTATGTGTATCATTAAATGAATGAATGAATGCTTGAGGGAGGAGACAGGGTTATTATTTATTGGACACCTTCAAACACTGCTACCCCCTAAATATTTTTTGGAAATACCATATTTCCATATTTCCTATTATCATAGACCAAGTTCATCCCTCAGGACCTCTCAGATGTACTATCACAGTGGCATCTAACTGCTTTGTCAGTTGTCATCTTTGGCTTATGAAATCTAATCTTCACATTGAATGAATTGATAAACAGATGGATCAAGTAACCAAGGAATGTACTTGCAAAGGAATTCTATCAAAATATTAGCCACTCACTAATTAAATTCTTCCCATGTATTAAATATGGGTTAATATGTAAGATCGCTCTCTCTCTTTCTCTTTGAGGGGGATGCTGGCTCTTCATGACCTGGCTACTATGAGAGTTTCTAGTCTTTTCTTTTTATGATATGTTTTACTCTTTCTTTATGTGCTAAGAAAATGTAATTGCTTGTTTCTATGTTATTCATTTAGTTTGTCTTTACTTCCATTCATCTTTATGCTACAATTTTCCATTCATCCAGCAGGTCTCAGATCATATTGCATCTAACGAATCATTCTACTTTTCTCTTATTCTCAAAAACTAAAATTATATGTTTTGAATACTACTATTTTCTAGGCAGCGAACTGGCTCTTTTCTACATAATAAATAACCCTAAGAAAGACTTTTGATATTTTATTAGGAAATGAAGGTACAAATTAGCAAGTTCATAAAGTTACAGAGTGTGAGGCTATCAGTCAAATTCAAGTGTGCTTGATTCCAAAAGTCCTTTGTTTTCTCAATACACAGCACGACTATGAAATTTTCTCTATATTGTAGCATTTATAAAACAGTATTTTTATTTATTTTATTATTTACAGCACCAGAAAGTAGCTAGAGAACGTTTTAAAATGGACTTCAGTATCTCAGAGATGTAAGTAAATATTTATATTAGCTTATAAAATTCTTGTCGTAAGGATGTAATGATTGTTCTTAAAAGAAAAACCATGAATTCTTTAGTAAAAAGAGAGCAATAATGAAGAATCATTACACACAGGGTATTAAAGTAAACACGTTAAAGAATAAGAGAAAGTTTAGTGATCGTTTTATAAAATGTTAAAGACATTGTTGTCAGAAAACTATGTTGTGACATTTGTTTTCAATACAATCTGTGGCTCCATGACGGTCATTTAGCATGGCTGGGAAATTCCCTTGGCAACAAAATGGCAAATGAAAATTTCACTTTAATATTGCTCAGAAGTAGCCAAAATTAGATTGCTAATTATAGAATCACTAATTAGAAATACAGCACCTCTATACATAAACCGTGTTTTTTTTTAAAAACAAAGCAAAGCACATTTTCATTTAGAGATAAGCATTATGTAGAATATGATCGTAAGCACTATTTTCTAATTTCTCTAAAGTCACATAGAATTGTTAGGAAAAAAAAGATTAGAAAGTGTTATTTGGCTTAAGCTATTTTGCTGTTTAGCAGAAGAAGCACCATGCTAGTTCTCTGCATATTAAAATGTCCTCTTCCCTGGTGGAAATCATTTAAATTCCTGAAAAAAGTACATTTCAATTTTGGGGTTTTATAATTAGCTTTGCATTATATAACATTTTCAGTAATCAAATCCTAACTTGTGGTACAGAACATCAATCTGTTTAGAAAGCATTGTTTATAGTGAATATATCCCTTTAGACAAAGCATAACTTGAACAATATACACAAACAGGCAAGAATAGCCTGCAGGGAAATTTAAAGCTTTATTGTTCCTAGAACCATGACATTATAATACCATGCTTTGTGCAATACTGACTTATAATTTTTGGTATCTCTGTCTCTCTTTCTTTTTAAGCTTTAATTGAGAGTGAACTCGTGGGATAATGTTTAACTTATATTAGATGTGTATTAAAATGCTCAGCTGCAGCATTTATAAAGTATTTTGATGATAATTTTGCCTCAAGCTATATTAACTATTAATCCTAAATCTATGTGTTTACTTTGAGAAATGCATATTCTATATGTATAGTATTTATATAAAATTGCAAAATAAATAATTAAAATGAATACATACATCAGCAAAATCCCAAACTATCAACCACAGAAAACTTACTTCAGTGACATTTCAGAGACCACGTATTGGAAGACTATGAGAAAAATACTAGCTAAAACTTGAAATATAAAATATAGCTCTAGGAGGAGCTGTGTGTCTATAGGAGAGGGTAGACAGTTTCTTTTCATTATTATTTGATAAGGAAAAAATTAAAGAAATAAATCTCAAAATAGTTGAAAATAACTGATTTCTTCATTTTATTTTATCAGCAAAGTATATTTAAATTACCATCCTTATAGTTTAGAAAAACAAAGATTATAGAAAAGGAGTTAAGTTATATAGGTTTTTACTAAAATTGCATTTTATTTTGATTGAAATTTATATTCAATTATAATATAGTATATAGATTTATTTGATTTTCCTCTAGTGGGAAGAAGACCCTGAGGTTAATTACTTGAGTATCTAAATCTTCTGATATCTTGTTTTAATTTTTACTATACTTGCTATGTTTAAAATTTTCTTTCCCAACATCAGATGACTATGTGCTCTAATTTTTAATCAAGTGATGTAAACATAGTTATTAAAAGAACACATTTGGTAACATATTTTATAAAGTTTATAACTGGTACACATGATCACCCACCTCTGACATTCTACCATCAATAAAAGAACTTGTCTGCAATCGTTGATTTAAATAGGAGAAATGATGCCCCAAGTGTGTGTGTGTGTGTGTGTGTGTGTGTGTGTGTGTGTGTGTGTTGGAGGGAAAAGGCCATAAAGTCATTTTCTTTTTTAACATTAAGGGTTTGCATTTCAGTATATATTGTGCATGCGTTTTTCAAATGCCCTGCAGTTTCAGTATCTTTTTTTAAATATTTTATTTATTTGACAGAGAGAGACACAGCAAGAGAGGGGACACAAGCAGGGGCAGAGGGAGAGGGAAAACAAGACTCCCCACTGATCGATGCGGGACTCGATCCCAGATCCTGGGATCATGACCTGAGCCGAAGGCAGATGCTTAACGACTGAGCCACCCAGGTACGCTGCAGTTTCAATATCTTAAAAATGAGTTTCTTGGGATGCCTGGGTGGCTCAGTTGGTTAAGCGGCTGCCTTCGGCCGGGGTCATGATCCCAGGGTCCTTGGATCGAGTCCCGCATCGCTCTCCTTGCTTAGCAGGGAGCCTGCTTCTCCCTGTCTCTCCCTCTGCTGTGCTCTTTCTGTCAAATAAAAAAAAAAAACCATAAATAAAAAAATGAGTTTCTTTTGTGTGTATGTTTAGTGTTGGAGAGTTTTTATCAGTATGTTTAAGATCACAGCAATTTGAACCATTTTCTGTTGGCATCAAACATATCCATAATAAGAAATGGGTGAATGTAGGCTTCTTCCTCTCATTTTGGAGAGATGTAAAATCTTGCCTCTGATATGTAATTGATAAATTTTTTTAAAGATTTTATTTATTTATTTATTTGAGAGAGATAAACAGAGATAGCAACATAGAGCACGATTAGGGAGGAGAGGGAGAAGCAGCCCCCCCTCAACCCCCACACCCCCCACCCCTCTGAGCAGGGGGCCCAATGTGGGGTTCGATCCCAGGACCCTGGGATCATGACCTGAGCCAGAGGCAGTCATTTAACTGAGCCCCCCAGGCGCCCCTGTAATTGATAAAAAATTACAGTAACTGTGATATCATAAAATATTCAGTCATGTATTTAATTTACAAGCATCAATTGATCAACTACGAAGTTTTAGATATCTTTGATTCATAGTTTAATTAGACACATTTTCTCTCTCTCTAGTGACCATGTCTATTGACAGAACCCATACAATCAAATAATAATTGAGCCAACCCTAGGCCTAAGTATTTTGCTAATATCCATAGGATTCATAAAATACATGATTAATACAAGATTTTATAAATTTAAATATATTAATATGAGATTTTGGCTTTTATTACTTGCTCTTCTTCCTGATAAAAATATATGTCAATTTCTCCTTTTTTGGAGTAATCCTTATACAACTGGTCCAACCCCGGAAGGCATGAAATTTCTAGAGGAACCTCTCATTTGCCTACATCTACACAGAAATACATAATATATTCTTACAACTTTGCAGATTTGAAAGATTTAAAAACTCAACAACAACAACAACAACAACAACAACAACAAAAACTGAAGAGGATCCAAAACGCATGATAGTCATTTTAAAAAAACCAATTTGTTCAATAATAAGGTAATTTTGGGGGTGCCAGTTTGGCTCAGCCATTTAAGCAGCTGACTCCTGATTTCAGCTCGGGTCATGATCTCAGGGTCCTGAGATCGAGCCCTGCTTTGGGTTCTACACTGGGTGTGGAGGCTGCTTAAGATTCTCACTCTGCCTTTCCCTCTCCTCCCCTCCGACCCTGCCGCTTGCTTGTGCACTCTTTCTCTCTTAAAAAAAAAAATAAGTAAATAAAAAGAAATAATATTGGATCTAAATTATAGTAGTCACCCCTTATCCATGGAGGAAACATTCGAAGTCCCCCCATTAGTGCCTGAAACTTCAGGTATTACTGTATATATACTATGTTTTTTTCTACACATACATATCTATGATAAAGTTTAATTTATAAATTAGGCACAGTAAGATTAACAACAATAATGACAAAATAGAACCATTATAGCAATATCTTGTAATGAAAGTTATGTGAATGTGGGGTCTCTCAACGTGTCTCTCAAAGTGCTCACTCTTCAGATGATGATGATGTGAGAGAGTAAAATGCCTGTGTGATGAGATGAAGTGAGGTGAATGATGTAGGCTCTGTGACATAGGCTGCTGTTGACCATGGGTAACTGAAACCTTGGAAACTGTGGCTAAGTGGGGACTACTGGGTAAGAGGGATAAAAGGGTGACAGGTTGTTCCAGGTACATGTGGTAGGCAAAAAGTGCCTCCTCAGATATGCCCGCGCCTTAACCCCTGGAGCTTCTGAGTGTATTATGTTGCATGGCAAATCTTTGCAGCTGTGATTAAGTTAAGGATCTTGAGATGGAGAAATTTCATTTTCTTGAATCTCCTTGAATCTCATAATAGGGTTCTGAAATGAGTCCTAATTCTACCAATGTCCAGTGATTTCAGCACAAATGGTGTATTAGTTTGCTAGGGCTTCTATGTTAAAATACAATGAACTGAGTGGCTTAAACAACAAAAATTAATTTTTCAAAGTTCTGGAGGTTAGAAGTCCAAGATCAGGGTGCCAGGAGAATTGTTTTCTTCCGGTAACTCTGTTCTTGGCTTAAAGATGCCTTCTTCCTATGATGGTACCGCTGGTGTCTCCCAGTGTCTTAGTCTCCTTTCCTTATAAGGACACCAGTCAGATTTTTATTAGAACCCAGGATAATGACCTCATTCTAACAATTACCTCTTTAAAACCTTATCTCTAAATACAGTCAACATTCTGAGATAGTGGGAGTTAGGTATTCAAAATATTAATTTTGGGGAGGACACAATTCAGCCCCTAGCAGAGTTACAGAACTTTGTCCGCCAATGCTGCTGCAGTAGACACTATTAATATTTTCCTTACATTCCTGACATAAAAGATGAACACCTTTCAACATCTATTGAAGTCAGCAAGAGCTGTATGACTTACTCTGATCAAAGAGATGTGAGAGAAAGTGACACTGCAAGTATTTAAGCATCAACACCTGATCCTTTGTGCTCTCTTCCTCCTGCAGCCTTAGCCAGGGAGATTTCAGATGGTGGAGGCTCTGTAAGCCTCGAAGCTAGGTGGAGAATAACTTCAATGAAAGCCCTCATGCATGTGCAATACAGATGGGGCATTCTCACTTATTTTCAAAGCACTGATATATTTCCATTGTTCTCTAACTACAGCATCGCCTTGTCTCTGCTGACTAATAGAGCTGCTATTGCTGTTATGGCTACTCCAGGAATAGTTGCACTCTCTTTCTCTGTGCCTAATTATGCATTGTATTCCGTGAGTGTCATGATTTCCTTTATACTTCTCATGCGTTGGTTTACATTTGCACTTAAGGCAAACTTTCTCTTTTATTATCTTCATCTACTTAGAGCAAAAGATCAGTGTTTTCCTTTCTGTCATTGTGAAATTTTTATCTTTTGCTTCAACTTCCAGTATTGATTAATATACCACCTCATTCCCACTCTAATCATTTTAGGATTTCAGTCCTTATTAGTCCAGCAAGTATCACTGAATCTCGATACTTTCTGGAATTTGAATAATTTGATAACTTCTAACACATTGTGAGAGGTTGATTTTATCTTTGTCTAAGAACCATTTTAAAGAAGGAAAACCTTCATGTTTGGGGTTCCACTAAAAGAAGTTGACCAAACCACTGCCTTCTATAGGGAAAGACTGTATTTTTTTGGCAGAGGAAGTAGCTCTAGGAAGGAAGAATATGTATTCACACTAGACACTAGGAGAGTTAAATAAGTAAGAGCAGAAAAAGAAAATTTGCTCCTCCAGATATGAAGCCAGGACAGAGATGGAGAAATTTCATTTTCTTGAATCTAAGGGCAGAGTAACTAAAAGGGTATTGAACAAAGAAGTGAAAATCCAGTACTTTACACAAGTTACTATATTTGCCTTTTCTGTTTTTATGTGAGGAGGGAGGAAGGGAGAACTACAAAAGTAGTTTCAAAATAACTGGTGCATATCATACTTTGTTATAAAAACCAAGGTTTTAGAAACTCATTCTCAATTCAATGAAAATTTGTCTTATTAAATTATTGATTCTTTAAGAGTTAAAAATATGATATTGCAGGTTACCTTGTATGTAAGAGGCCACTTGTCACAATTGTGGGCATTGAAAAATAATTTAATTTCTCCTTTCTATTCTTCTTTCTTGCTATGTGAATCATGAATGTGAAGATTAGAGGTTGAAGAATCATGTGGAAATGATGAACACAAAATTAATAGCTAACTACTAATAATGGCAAAAGAGATACAATGTGTTTGTGTGTGTGTGTGTGTCCACATTTTTTCCTGGAATGATAAAGAGAAAGAGTAAATAGTTCCACCCAGAGAGTAGGACTGAAAGGCTAGCACGAAAGAGTGGCTTGTTTTATATTGTACACTTGAAATGTTAGGTTTTATTAACAGATTCCTGCTTAAATATACATAAATGAATTAAAGTAAATTTAAAGTAATTACTTTAAAGTATGTATATAAAATTATTTCTATTTATACAACATATGCATAATGCATACATATATATACATATTACATATATATATAATTTAGTGTAAATTATCTCTTTTACCTAATTTGTTGAATTTCTTTCTTCCTAGCAAGAAACTTGGGTCACTCAAAGGGAAAGAAGTTCTGATAGGCATTAGATATGTCAGAAGCAATACTCAAAGTGAAAACCAATAGAGCAACATATATGTGATACTTGAGAGAAAGTATGAGGCAAGAGTTTATATGCTTCTCACCTGTTCATTCATTGATCAAAGCTATAAAAAATGTTTAGGAATGTAAGAATTCAGAAAATATCACACGAATAGGATCACAGTCCTTTCAGTAAACTAAATGGATATAAGAGCTTCATGTATCTAAGAAATGACTATAAACCTCAGGAAAGGGACTGAGCATTAAGAATGTCTAAATGTAGATCTGAAATTAAGACAAAAGAGAATTAACTATTGAATATTGGTACATTTATTGTAATGTTCAATCCTTGAATGATGTTGATAAAAATAAAACTAAAAAAGTTGAAAGAGAAGACCCAGATAAAGGGGGGAGCAATATAAGTATCTTGACTGCCTCATAAGAAATAGTTGAGTTTCATTTTTGCTTTTGTTTCACTAGCCTTTGGAGATGTATCTTGAAAGACGTTGCTGTGACCAATGTTGAAGAGGTTACTGCCTATGTTCTCCTCTATGATTTTGATGGATTCCTGTCTCACATTGAGGTCTTTCATCCATTTTGTGTAAGGTGTTAGAGAATTGTCGTCTCATTCTTCTGTACATAGCTGTCCAATTTTCCCAGCACCATTTATTGAAGAGACTGTCTTTTTTCCATTACATATTTTTTCCTGCTTTGTTGAAGATTATTTGACCATAGGATCCATATCTGGGCTCTCTCTTCTGTTCCATTGGTCTATATGTCTGTTTTTATGCAAGCACCATGCTATCTTGGTGAATACTGCTTTGTAATATAGCTTGAAATCAGGCAACGTGATGCCCCCAGCTTTGTTTTTTCTTTTTCAACATTTCCATAGCGATTCAGGGTCTTTTCTGATTCCATACAAATTTTATGATTGTTTGTTCCAGCACTTTGAAAAAATGTCATTGGAATTTTGATTGGGATGGCATTGAAGGTATAGATTGCTCTGGGTAGCATAGACACTTTAACAATGTTTATTCTTCTGATTCATGAATATGGAATGTTTATCCATCTTTTTGTGTCTTCTTCAATTTCTTTCATGAGTGTTCTGTAGTTCAAGATAAAAAGCTTCTGCACAGCAAACAGTCAACAAAACAAAGAGGCAACCCACAGAATGGGAGAAGATATTTGCAAATGACACTACAGACAAAGGGCTGGTATCCAAAATCTATAAAGAACTTCTCAAACTCAACACCCAAAAATCAAATAATCCAGTCAAAAAAATGGGCAGAAGACATGAACAGACACTTCTCCTAAGAAGACATATAAATGGCTAACAGACACATGAAAAAATGTTCATCATCATTAGCCATCAGGGAAATTCAAATCAAAACCTCATTGAGATACCACCTTACACCAGTTAGAACGACAAAAATGGACAGGGAAAGAAACAACAAATGGTGATTAACATAACATAATCAGATAAAATTTAAAAAAAATGGTTGAGTTTCAAATGAAATCATTTAAAGTTTTAAAATTTTTGAGCAAATGTAAATATATGTAACAGTACATAAATAGATGCTAAAGATCACACTGCTATTGAATAAAGGAAGAGAAGAGGGCAGGGATTAGAAAGATGTTAGAAGATAATTTTAGTATTACTCATAATGGTGAATCAATAAACACAGTGTAAAGGATGACATCTACTATGTGCTTAATTCATCTATCAGATTGGCTAACAAAATAAAATTCAACTATATTTTGGGTATAAAACATAGACAAATGTGATCAGAAGGATTAAAAATAACAAGATGAATAAAAGAATACCACACAAATAACAAGAAGAAGAAGCAACAGTTGTGCTTAATAGCTTACAAAAGTAAAATCCTAGTCAAAAGTTCTAAATGAGACAGAGTTAGTAGGTCTCAATGCACAACAGAATTGTAATAGCTATCAACAACCATGCACACAAAAGGTGAGGAGGACTCTCTGAAGCCAAAACCGCAGGATATGAAATATAGAAAGGTGCATTTAATAAAAGGAGGTAATATTCTTTCAGTCCAAAACAGATTACGTGTGTAAAAATTTCTTATGGGTGTGAAAGAAGTAAACAACATAAGATGAAAATGTAAAAAATATATGCCAAACCCTGTTATCATGAAGGATAGAACTTCATTTCAACTATATATGTCATTTACAAAATTGGACCCTATAAGAAGTCTCAAAATATATTGATAATGTTTAAAAAAGGATACTCATATAACATTATCAGAATGAAATAAAACTATAAATTAATACAAGATATTTAAAATAAAAGATTTCACATTGATGTTGAAATAATGATTTTTTTAAATTTTAAATAAACACCTCTTGAGTCAAAAAATACAAAATAATTTTGAAAAAATTGTAGAATATAATTAAAATTTAAAAAACATAATAAGGCAAATATTTGATATAGCTGTGGCAGTTTTAGGAGAAAAATTCATAGTATTCAAACACCTACATCATAAACATAATAAATCAATAAAATATTCAAATACAAAGCTAGAAAAATGCCAATAAAATTAATAAGAAAAATAGCAGAAGGAAATAATTTAAGAATAAGAAAGCAGTAAATAATAAGTTAGAAAACAGAAATAAATTAGAAACAATAACAAAATGTAACACTATTTGGTTTTCTAAAGAAATCAACAATATAAACAAACCATTAATCTAGAAAAAAAGAGGAGGGTTCTGGCTATGTGCATACCGTCACTGAGCCTCATACCTCACTTTTATATATTCTGTTCTGTAGCCTGTGATTGGAATTCAGAAACTACTCAAGACTTCTTGCCACTTATCTTCTTATTAGATTCAGACTAGAGTTCAGAGGAAGATTGGAAGATAAATTTTCTGCTTCTAGTCCCAGAAGTGTGTCTGTCGCTGGCAGCTCTGCTTTTGTAATATCAGGGTCTAGGATTCTAGACCTGCTCAAGCCAGCATCAGTCTGAAAGGTCAAGAACAAACTGAGAACCAAATCTGAGAAAGTTTAGAAAAATGAAGACTAAAGACCAAGCTTACATATGATTATTGGTTCAATATTATGAATAGTAAACACAAGCAAACACTATAATAATACAATTTTTACTGCAAATATCAACTGGTTGGAATAAAAAAAAATAAAGAAACCTCATTAAAATAGTAAGATAAAATGCCTCGGGAAAAATAAGCACAATATGCTAAACCTAATGACATACAATCTTCCTACATAGGAAGACTCATTAAAAAGAAAAACTCTTGCCAAGAGAAGTTATATATTTGATGAAATAGTAATAAAATGCCAACAGCATTTTGTATTTAATCCTAAAAAAGTTCATTTTAATTTTTTTATAGAAAAGTATGCAAGGTCAAAGCAACAAGGCAAACCCTTATAAAGAAGAGCAACAATGAGGCAGAACAGGATTAGCTCAAACAAAAATAAAAATATAGTATAAATATTTTATAAATAAAGCCATATGATATTGACACAGAAAAGATTGCCAAAGAAAACATAACAGTCTAGATTCAGAAATAGACTACACAGACAGTGTTTGGTAAAAGTGCTATTTTAAATTAGCATGAAAAACAATATTTTTTTAAATAAACAGTTGTGGGACAATAGGTACTAATCACTTAGAAAATATAAATTTTGGGATCTTACTTCATAAAACACAACATAGAAATACTCCAAGATTTTGGAGATCCAAAGATACAAAAGAAAAGGAATATAAAAAAAATGATCTAGGAGAGATGAGTAAATTCATTTATATACTAGATATGGAGAAAGTTTTCCAACTAGGATTCAAAACCCAGTAATAATGAAATAAATGACTAATAAATGCAACTACAGAAGCATTATATTCTAATATGTATTATATGTATATATGCACACCATATTTTATGCATATATATATTTGCATATATGTAACAAAGTATATGCATTTATCTATCAATACCCATCTATCCATCCATTAATAATCTTAATTAGTTTTAAATTAAGTTTTAAATTAGCTATAAACAGAATGACTTCCATCTATGTTGCCATCACCTAACCACCTTTTCCTTACTTCATATGTAAAATTTCAAATGAATTATCGGACAAAATCTTACATAAATATCTTGGATAAAATTTATGGAATATGTTGAAAAACTCATAAATTAATTTCTTTGAACACTAGTCATTTGTTCTTCATTTATAAATTTGGAAAAACAGTAATCCCATGCATTTTGTGATATTTGTAGAGAATAAGCATCATTTTGTCCCTTGTTTCTCTGGGAAATGTATTCTCCTTCCTGGACCTGGCACTATCATTTGTCTTCATGGTATTTGAAGGAGCTTCCTTTTGGCCCAGGCAATGCTTCAACAAATATCTTGGAAATGGAATCGAGTAAGAGAAGTTTGTCTTTCTTTGATTGTCTGTTTCTAAGTTGTAAAGCTTAGAACCTACCCCTGGACATGTTTCCTGCTATTCAAACATGAGAAATGTGTAAAAGTAGAATCCAGAAAAGAAATAGAAATGAAGAACAGAGAGTGAGAGATAGTTGTTGATTCACAGACTGTTCCCCAAATGAGGAGGTTAAGGAGAGACTGAAGGGGCAACCACTCCAGACTGGTCAGTGGCAGGTTTAACAACAAGGGAACTTACCTACGAGGCACGATTGTCTCCCTCACCTTTAAGACCAATAGATCTCTGCACCACCTGCCAGAATCTTAAAAGTTTATATGAAGTCTTAACTGGGTTCAGCCACTTAGGCCATCTACTTGTCTCAACAACACGTTGTACTCTCAGGGTTTCCTCCTTGAAATGGTTCCTGCTATTGGAAACAGTGCACAGAATATAGATTCCAAGGACGGGGAGCCTCCCATTGCCTATGTCTAGCTCTTGAGTTAACTAGCAGTCATGTCCTCTTGGTGACCTCCTCCAAAAGAGTACACACATAGATAGGATGGACCAGAAAATAGAGACAGAGCACTTTTAAGCTGTTGTGTGTATTTGTTCCATAACCACGCTTTTGTCCGCCAAGTTCCAAATGTCAGCTGAGGACCTTTAATAATTCCTCTAAATATTTAGGCTAGTATAGGTTAATATGTCTGTCATGTACAGTCAAAAATATCCTTACTTATGTAGTTATTGTAGAGATCAAGTGATTTAAGTAAATGAAAGCACCTCAAAAACTGTAAATCTCTAAACAAATATATGGTATTATTATCATAATGCTATAATACTTTCCTCATGTTGACTCAGTACTTATGAGTGTCTTTTTCGCCTCTATCCAGAGATTTTTTAATGACTAATAAAATTCAATTAGTAGTAAAAAAAATGATATTACTTACTGAATTTTCAGATCCAAGGAAAAAGTGCAGCTATGAATGGATTTGAAACCTGAGAATTTCATTATATTGTGTAATGGATAAAAGCAAGATTTAAAAATTATGTATTATCCTAGTGATTACAGAGCTATGAAAATGAACACTCTTGATGACTATGCTGAAAGCAAAACTGTTTTAAATAAATTATCACACATTGATTTTTAAATGTCGTCTTAACAACAAAAAAACATTTTGAATCCATTAATGGACAGTAGGAACATTTTGCAAGCATAGAGAATACAGTGGCATTATAGAGGATTTTGGAAAGCTATCTTATTTAACAACAGTTTTGCAAGCAAGCAATACTTGATGTATTTTATGTTATTTTTTTCTGTAACTTTAACAGAAATGGAAAACAAAATATTTATATTTAAAGTATGCAAAGCATTCTTGACTCCTTAGTTTGCATAATACAAATGGGATTTACCGTAAATTTTAAAAATTCAATCCCTCCCGAGTTGTTCCTCAGCTTTATATCCAATTCCTGTTCCTCTTTCAGGGTTCAATAGTCTATTCTTTTTTCTTACAAATTCTAATTTCCCCAATCAAAATCAAACAAGTAAGCAAAAATCACATTTATTCTATTTCTCTAAAAAAAAAAATTTCAGACCATCAAAAAAATTAGGCCACATACATTTCTAAAATGTGATTTCTATTTGAATTCCTCATATTTTATTCAGGGAATTCATCAATGGGATAATATGTATTTGTTGTTCCTAGCTCACTGCACACTATCTTTTATTTCTTCCAATATTATCCATTTAAGATAACTAATAGTTTTTACTTACAAAGATTCCAAACCTATGCTATTTTAATAGATTAGTTTAGAAAAAGCGACTCTTCTTGTGAACACTCTTTACCCATGCTTATGATGGTGGTTCCTTGTATCAAATCCACCTAACTTCTTTTCTGCATATTAAATAACTATAACAAACTTTAGTGGATATGGAGGGATCCTGGTTGAAAGATGGAAAAAGAATCAGATTGAGCTGTGATGTATTCAAAAGAGTGACGGATCTAGCAAGACATGAAGAAACTGTATCCTATAAGTTTCAGAGGTAGAGTTCAGTGACTTATCAGTTGTATATAACACCCAGTGCTCATTATATCATGTGCCCTCCTTAATGCCCATCAGAGCTATTTTTAAAACAAATGGCAGGAGTAAACATTTTTTTTTTAAGATTTTATTTATTTATTTGACAGAGAGAGAAAGAGAGTGCATAAGTAGGAGGAGGGGGAGAGGGAGAAGCAGGCTTCCCGCCGAGCAGGGAGCCCAATGCCTGGCTTCATCCCAGGGTTCTGGGATCATGACCTGAGCCGAAGCTTAACCGGCTGAGCCTCCCAGGAGCCCCTGTGGGAGTAAACTTTGTACCTGTTGTCAAACCCCTCAGAAAGGCTGGTTACTTCAAATATACAAATGAGATTAGAAAATTAATCCAGTTATAACATTCTTGAGTAATTGTTCACTTTCTTGAATAATTATTCACTCTTTCTTAAATAATTATTCATTCTTGAATAACTATGCATTCTCCACAAATTTGAGGTTTGAGTGAAGGTAAAATTCAGCAGAGAATTTTTAGACTTTGATAGAATTTAGGTAATGTTTATAGGTGTAGAAACAGAAATTACATCTTATATGTGGAAACAAACCTTGGGAGTTCATAAGTAGAGCATATGAGAGACAATAACAGACCAATTGGAGAATCATAATAGATCAAGTATGGCTTTGAGATACATGTTAGATAGATAACAAGAAGTTAATTCTTGTGTGGAAATGCCCTTCTCTAGGAGATAGAAATTGGAACATACTGTAGTTGCAGTCACTGACAAGATTATATAATTTCTGGAGCCCAGTGCAAAATGAAAAGGTAGAAATCCTTATTTAAAAATCATTAATAAATTAAGATATCAACATTGGAACATTAAAGGAAGCACCAACACCTCTAAGCCAAGACACTGTGTGACTGCAGAGTTGCACTCCTTTGAATCTGGCAGAAAACAGGAATCATTGTCACGTAGGTATGCCTTTCAAATCCTGACCTCCAGGAATCTAGTTGACCCCTGGCCCTGGGTGCTGTTCCCTGAAAACTGTCAGTGCAATCTCAATGAAGGCATAATTCCAGTGGGGTCCTCTCAGCAATGACTAAGCATGGCAGGGTTACTGAAGTTGGCCTGTTCCTTAGATATATGTTACATTTCTAACAGGTGACTTTGGCTTGATGACTCAATATTGTACTAGCCTTAACTTTCTTAGGAATGTTTTGTTTTTGTTTTCTATCTCATCTTACTTACTTCCTTCTCTCCTCTAGGGGAGTCAGACAAGCATTATGGTCTGTTGCTTTCCTGAACTTCTCTGGCTTTCTTCCATTCTCTCTTACCCAATAAATCTCGTGCATATCCAATCCCATCTGGTGTCTGCTTCTTGAAGGACCCAAACTAAAACCTATGATATCAGTAATTGTCTGAAGCAAAGGTCCTGCATTCTGGGACCATGTACTCATCATCTGATGGACAAACAGGATGATATCCAGAGTAGTATGTGTGGTAAATCCAGTGTGGTAGTGACAAGGCAACTGCTAAAGATTTCACTGGAGTTTCCCTGGGACATAGTTAACAATTGTGGGAAGCATGCTTGCAGATGCAAGGGTTTCGGTATTTGAAAAGTGTGAAAGAGCATAAGTGGCTGGTTATTGCTGACACTCTCCAGAGAAATAATGAGAAACTTAAGGTCATTAATGGCAGATAAAGCCTAAATTTGAGATTCAAAGGATGTATTTTGTAGCTTACAAGTAGGGTCCTTCTCTCCTGTAGCAAAAAGATAAACATAGTTGAGCAGAAAAACGTCAAACAATTAGAGATACAGAATAAGTAGGTATTAAATACTCAGCCAAGATATATTCAGTCAACCTTGGAAATATCCCAGGTATTGGATATTGAGGATGCTGGATGTAGAGGGTGAGCATCTAAAAACATGTAAGTAAAAATTCATTGACTTGAAAGTACTTTCTAGGGGTAAGGGATTTAACAAGCTGGCAAAGATCCTAGGGAATGGATCAAAATCTGTTAAGGTGCCTCTGAGAGATCTGGAGAAATTGATGACTAATAAGTAACAGTGTAGAAATGATCAAGTTATTCTGGCTGCCAGTAAAAGAAGGAAGAAAAAGGCTGAAGAAAGTCGGCATGCTGAAATTGAAATCTGAGAGGTCAAGAAAACTGCCAGAGTATTACATTCTATTGTAAGGCAAAAAGGACATAACATTCACCAAGGCTGTCAAGAGTGTGTTGATACAGGAGAACCAACCTCACTAGGAAGTACAGAGATGGCTCTCCATTTCAGGCTAGGTATGACAGTTGGGGTAGTGATTTTTGTTCTCAATTTACCAATATCCATGGGCCCTAATAGAGCGAATGCTAATAGAGGTCAGGTGATAGCACTTAACTATCAAAACCCAGAAGGCTGCAATTATGTAATAAATAACAAGGTTGGAGGGACCAACAAGAGGGCTTCACTAGCAGGGAATTTTATGAACAGTTAATAAAACATGGCGTCCCTTGGAATAGTCAACAATGGTGAAGGAGCAGACAGCTGAGGCTGGTTCCCTCAATAAAAATTCATGACATTTGCTGAGTTCCCAGACCTTAACTGATTTTCAATTTTGGAATCCATTGTCTGGAGAATATGTGAGATTCTTATGAGAAAGTACTCTGCAACTATATGGTAAGTTTATACCATACTGATTCATCCAACCATTCTCCAAAGAACCTATGGTCATTTGTACAGTTTACTGTACACTGAGAAAAGGAGAATAATCAGACATTTGAGAACTATTCAATATAGGGTTCGGAGATGGCATGAATACCCAGCACGGTGTCAGCATGGACCTCCTGATAGAGGTGGGCTTATGGGGGACCAAGTAATAAATAGTGTTATGGTTAACTGTGGGTCCATTAGGTCAATAGACACATTCACTAATAATTTCTACTGACCCAGGATGTACCAGTAGCACCTATAGACTTGAGAGTTGGAATAACTCCTAAATTGCTTCCCTGCCTGTGGAATAAGAGCTAACATAGTTGGAAAGGGCCAGTCAAAACCTCTGAAACTGCAACTCCCCATCTCCCAATTTCACAAAGCAATATTTGTTGTACTTCGTTAGGAGAATTAATGTATTGACCTGGAAGCAAAGAGAGAGGAAGATACTCTGATCCAGAAAAAGTAGAAGAAGGATAAATTGAGAATTAAGTTTAAAACATATCTTTAACAGCTGTGTCTGCTTCAAAAGATTAGAGGAACAACAGAGGTAAATTAAACTTAAAGAAAAAATTAAAAGCATATCTAACTGCTATAGTTAAGGAATTGGCAAATAAGGAATGTTTATGCAGTCACTGATGTAGTGAAAGTTATTTAAGACCTGGGAAACTCAAACACTGAAGGAAGGTAGTGCTTTGGGAAGACTACCTGGCTAAGTCCTTGTGATTTCTTACTAGATGGGCTAGCTTTATGGACTTACAGGATTCAGGAGGAGAAAGGAAGAAGAAGGAAGATAGGTACCCAATAAAGTACGTTAAAAAAAATGCCAGGAGTTTCTCCTGAGACTGAAGCAATGCAGACAAAATAGCATGAGATGGGGTTAGAGTAAGAAGAGTAATGTTAACTGTCTGTCCTAGATTTGGAGTGGATGGTCTTAATAGAGAATAAGTTCTCTCTCTGGGCAGAACTCTTTCATGCACTGTGATTCTGCATGGAGTTGTTAGAGAAGAAATGGAAATGGAGTGGTTTCAAATATTCATGAGATCCTTTATGGGAAGAAATAGTCATCAAACTGTTGTCATTATAGCAAATATGGACCTAGGGACAGGTCATAATTAATTTCTTCATGGATGATTTCTATCATCTGATTTTAAATTATCAGTCTATAGGATCCGGTCAACTGGCATGGATTGATTAGATCTTGGTATGAAACTAAGATTAATTTCTCTTCTGTTTTCTAAAATACAGTGTCTAATAATTATTAGATAGGGATATCATTTGAAGCAATATTTTTGCTATAGAGTCTTGAAATATAAGAGTGTAGAGCTAGAACTTTGAAATCCTCCTGTCCTTTTATTTTAAGATTTTATTTATTTATTTATTTGAGAGAGAGAGAGCATGAGTGGGGTGCAGGAGCAGAGGGAGAAGCAGACTCCCCGCTGAGCAGAGAGCCCAACACCCAGCTCGATCCCAGGACCCTGAGATCATGACCCGAGCTGACGGCAGATGCTTAACCAACTGAGCCACCCAGGTGCCCCTCCTCTTGTCCTTTTGAGTTATTAGACAGTTTTGAGGTACATTTTTGAAAAAATTTAATAAATCTGAGTTTGAGTATTCCAACGGAACCCCGTCTGTTATAACAATTAAAGTCTAAACTGAAGCTACAGAATAACAATCTAAATAACCTCAAGATCTGGGCGCCTGGGTGGCTCAGTCGTTAAGCGTCTGCCTTCGGCTCAGGTCATGATCTCAGGGTCCTGGGATCGAGTCCCACATCGGGCTCCTTGCTCTGCAGGAAGCCTGCTTCTCCCTCTCCTACTCCCCCTGCTTGTGTTCCTGCTCTCGCTGTCTCTCTCTCTGTCAAATAAATAAATAAAATCTTTAAAAAATAAATAAATAAATAAATAAATAAATAACCTCAAGATCAGACCATCACTTGAGACCTTTAATGCTCAACAGCTGCCCTTTAACCCTTCTAGAACACACTGGGTTTTCATCTGCAATTATGGATCATAAGGTAATTATCACTTTTAAAATTATCTTCTTGACTGATATTTTGACGGATTCTGGGGACTTGATTTTATCAAAGTTAGACTAAACTGTTTTCCAAAGCTAGGAAAGAATCAAAGTACTTCTCTGGGGACAAGCTTGCTCAGGTTCTGTGGGTGGCTTTGTTTCCTGATGTGGGTTGGAAATCTGCCTAGAAAATAAAGCCAATAAGCAATGGGAAACAGAGATAAAAGAGGAGGTGAAAAAGATTTCATGGCAAAGACCCTGTTTCCATTGGTACTGAGGCTCTGCTACTCCATTGTTTTCTCTAGAGTTATATGAGTTTTCTGATAAGAGCTTTTGGGCCAAAGCTAGTTGGATTTGGGATTTCTATTTTTTGTATTGAAGTAAAAATGAGGAGAAGATAAATTTTAAAGAATTAGACTTTTTCCAAAAAGGATTCGTAATACTACTTTATCAACTTTATTTAAAAATAGATATTACTTAAAATTGAAGGAGAAATGGTAAATTTAATACATCAGTGATTTTGCTATTGCTGAAATCATTTTATTTGAATGCATTGCCATTTATTTCATTAGATATAAGCTCCACAAAGGAAGGGAGCCTATCCATTTTGTTTTCTTCTTATCCTCGATATCTAATCCAAGAAGAACTCAATACATATTCTGTGACTCCTCAAATGTGCTATGCATCTATAGAGAGCAAAATGGAGTCTCTCATGTCAAGCAGGAGCCTGTGTCAAGCAATGATGCAAGTAGTTAAAGGTAGTGCAGCTATGAGATATCCCTAGGACCAGCAGCAGCTGACACCCCAGAACTGATAACAAGCAGGAGCAGAGGAGGTCTTCAGGGGCCCAAGTCTGATTGAATCCCTTTAAAAAGGGGAGGACTTTGGCAGCAAACTGTCAGTCTCTTCAGACACGACCTCTTTATGTCTGACCACTTAGAAAAGTCAACTGCTGCCGAAGGCTCTGCCTGATTGATCTCCGAACAGAACTGAGAGCCTTCCCTGCTTGAACATAATAAGCAATAAGTGCTGAGAGCTAATCTGGACAGGACCGACGCCTTATCTCAACTGCGTGCCCACAGACTGACTTTGAGTTTGGTTTGTTAACTTCCCACACCCTTCTGTTATCTTGTTTGTTGTGTGGCTTGTCTTATGTCCTGCTCTGTGTGATGTGTAAGAAGCCAAGTTTAATCACATGGTGAAATATCATTGAGTTTGGAATCTTGAACTGCTTTATCATTGTGATTAGCTTTGCTTTATGACTGAATAAAGTTGACATCTTGGAAAGACACAACTCGTGTGTACCTTCATGGAGTGCTCATGACAGCATCTTATAAAAATCACTAGGAATTAGGATGTAAAATGTAATTGGAATAGTAACAGGAGGGAAATTCTTACTAAAGAAAGGTATAGTCTTGGTATTGACTTCATTAGAGTCCTCTCAGTATTCTTTTTAGAAGCTTCTAGAACTAATAGAAAAAAGATTATAGGATGCCTGGGTGGCTCAGTTGGTTAAGCGTCTGCCTTGGGCACTGGTCATGATCCCAGGGGCCTGGGACTGAGTCCCACATCAGGCTCCTTGCTCAGCAGGTCACCTGCTTCTCCCTCTGCCTGCCACTTCCCCTGCTTGTGCTCTCTCTCTGACAAATAAATAAATAAAATATTTAAAAAAAATTTTTTTGAAGACCATTCCAAGGTTCAGCTACCCATATTATTGGTCATATAAAAAATGGTACAAGTTGAGAAGGTTGCTTTACATGTTTTCACATGGAAGTGGTATCAGGTTTCCCCTGATTTTCAGCAACTCTTCTCCCCTGAGAACATAGTGACAAACGGCTTTGCTGATAAACCAAGTAACTTAACAAAATGAACTAAACAGTAAATGAGGAGGCTCTCTTTTCCTCTCCTCAATCAACGAATAATTCATTCATATTATGTAGCGGGCTGGAGCACTCAATGTGTCTTAAAGGAAGACATGGATGGGAGAGGCTTTCTTTCTCCTTTCCAGCAATGAAGGCTGCTTTTGAATTTGATACCTTATTCCATTAGCCAATATTCTTTTTCCCATTCAGAAATTTCAAGGTAAGGGAAGCCCTATTTACTAGCAAATAAATCTATTTTTTATGCGTTCTTGCAAGGACACCTGTCCTTAAAATAACATCATAATTTCATTATTATTTTTAAGAATATTGATGTTTAGGTAGAAAATCAAACTATTACTTTTAAGAAACAAAAGCCACTTGGTAGAATAAAATATCCGTTGTAAAAATTAAACAAATGCCTTTTAGTAGAGCAGGTAAAGAATATTTTTTGGGAGCAAGATGGAGGAGGAGTAGGAGACCTGGATTTCGTCTGGTCTCAGGAATTCAGCTGAGTAGGGATCAAACCATTCTGAACACCTACGAACTCAACAGGACCGAAGAAGAGAGTAGCAACAACTCTCTGAACAGAAAAGCGACCACTTACTGGAAGGTAGGACGTGCGGAGAAGTGAATCCCAGGCGATATTCGGGAGGATAGACGGCGGGGGAGGAGCCTCCGTCGGCCGCTTCTGGCAAGTGCTAGAGCCGCGGAGCACAAAATCGGACCTTTTAGAAGTTGGCTGCACTGAGGGACATCACTCCAGTGGCTAAGTGGGGGGTGGAAACCTCGCTGGGACAGTGTGGTCTCAGGACCCTCAGGGTCACAGAAAGACCGGGGGTGCCTGAGTGCAGCAGAGCTCCCAGGTATCGGAGCGGGGAAGCCGGCTGCAGAGATGGAGCCGAGGCGCGGGCTCCCAGCTCGGGGTTGCCATAAACTGTGATCGGTGACAGTCGGGCCACTGTGCCTCCAGCAAGGACCCAACAAGTGGCAGAGCCAGGGAGACTTCCCTTCCTCCCCTGCGAGGAGCGGCGAGGGAGCGCACCGCAGGGATCTGCTGGGTTTGGAGACTCCACACGGGGTCGGGTGCCAGAGATAGAAATGCTCAGTCACAGGTCGGGTGAGCACGGAGTGCGGCCGGAGACCGGGGAGACGGGAGTGACTGCTTTTCCCTGGGGGCGCACTGAGGAGCGGGGCCCCGAGTTCTCAGCTCCTCCGGGTGGAGATTGGGAGGCCACCATTTTCACTGTCGTCCTCCAAAGCTGTACGGACAGCTTGCAGGGAACAAATCTCCCAAGAGCAAACCCGAGCAGATTGCTTAGCCCGGACAAACAAGAGCGGGGCAATTCCGCCTCCGGCAAAGACATTTGGAAACCATGGCTACAGGCCCCTCCCCCAAAAATCAGCAGGAACAGCCAGCAAGCCAAGACCAAGTTTACCGATCAAGGAGAACGGGAGAACTCCAGCACTAGGGGAATACTGCACATAGAATTCATGGCTTTTTTACCATGATTCATTAGTTTTTCAAAGTTAATTTTTTAACTGGTTTTTTTTTTTTGAATTTTTCTTTTTCCCTTTTTCAACCAACATCTT
>NW_027397069.1:17453261-17458049 GCF_003265705.2 Callorhinus ursinus | reverse complement strand
TACAGTTTCTTCTAACAGATCAAAATATACCCTAAATCACTAGTGTATGGTTTTGTTCTAGTCCCTTGCCTGATCACATGCTCTCCCTTTGTTTTTTAAATCTTCTCTTTTTTCAAACAACTTATCAATTCCTTTTATAAAATCTTTTATACTTTTCATCTTTACAGTCATCTTCCATCCCTTCATTGTATCAACCCTTATTTTGTACATATATAAGTCTTTCTTCCTTTAAAATTTTAGGAAGCACTTTTTCCTAACAGGCCAAAATACGCCCAAAATCCAGTGTGTGACACTGATCTATGCACTAGCCTGATCATATTTGATCATATTCGGGTTTTTTTGTTTTGTTTTGTTCTGTTTTTGTTTGTTTTTATCTTTTTCTTTTTCTTTTTTTTTCTCCTCTTCCTTTTTTCTTTCTTTCCCTTTCTTTTCCCCTGGTTTCAGGTCTTTTCTGATTTGTATAGAGTATATTTGCTGGGGACATTGTTAATCTGTTAGCATTTTGTTCTCATTCATCTATTCTCCTCTGGACAAAATGACAAGATGAAAAAAATCACCTCAGCAAAAAGAACAAGAGGTAGTACAGTCTGCCAGGGACCTACTCAATACAGATATTAGTACGATGTCGGACCTAGAGTTCAGAATCATGACTTTAAAAATACTAGCTGGGCTTGAAAAAAACGTGGAAGTTATTAGAGAAACCCTTTCTGGAGAAATAAAAGAACTAAAATCTAACCAAGTCGAAATCAAAAAAGCTATTAATGAGGTGCAATAAAAAATGGGGGCACTAACTGCTAGGATAAATGAGGCAGAAGAGAGAATCAGCGATATAGAAGACCAAATGATGGAAAATAAAGAAGCTGAGGAACAGAGAGAGAAACAACTACAGGATCACGAGGGCAGAATTCGAGAGATAAGCGATACGATAAGATGAAACAACATTAGAATAATTGGGATCCCAGAAGAAGAAGAAAGAGAGAGAGGGACAGAAGGCATATTGGAGCAAATTATAGCAGAGAACTTCCCTAATGTGGGGAAGGAAACAGGCATCAAAATCCAGGAGGCACAGAGAACCCCTCTCAAAATCAATAAAAATCGGTCAACACCCCGACATCTAATAGTAAAACTTACGAGTCTCAGAGAAAAAGAGCAAATCCTGAAAGCAGGTCTGGACAAGAGCTATGTAACCTAAAATGGCAGAAACATTAGATTGGCAACAGACCTATCCACAGAGACCTGGCAGGCCAGAAAGGACTGGCATGATATCTTCAGAGCCCTAAACGAGAAAAATATGCAGCCAAGAATACTATATCCAGCTAGGCTGTCATTGAAAATAGAAAGAGAGATAAAAAGCTTCCAGGACAAACAAAAACTAAAGAAATTTGCAAACACAAAACCAGCCCTACAAGAAATATTGAAAGGGGTCCTCTAAGCAAAGAGAGAGTCTAAAAGCAGCATAGATCAGAAAGGAACACAGACAATATACAGTAACATCACCTTACATGCAATACAATGGCACTAAATTCATATCTTTCAATAGTTACTCTGAATGTAAATGGGCTAAATGCCCCAATCAAAAGACACAGGAAATCAGATTGGATTAAAAAAGAAGACCCATCACTATGCTGTCTGTAAGATACTCATTTTAGACCGAAAGACACCCCCACATTGAAAGTGAAGGGGTGGAAAACAATTTACCATGCTAATGGACACCAAAAGAAAGCTGGGGTGGCAATCCTTATATCAGACAAATTAGATTTTAAAACAAAGATTGTCATAAGAGATGAAGAAGGACACTATGTCCTACTTAAAGGGTCTATCCAACAAGAAGATCTAACAATTGTAAATATCTATGCCCCTAACATGGGAGCAGCCAATTTTATAAGGAAATTAATAACAAAATCAAAGAAACACATTGACAACAATACAATAATAGTGGGGGACTTTAACAACCACCTGACTGAAATGGACAGATCATCAAAGCAAAGGATGAACAAGGAAATAAAGACTTTAAATGAAACACTGGACCAAATGGACTTCTCAGATATATTCAGAACATTCCATCCCAAAGCAACAGAATACACATTCTTCTCTAGTGCCCATGGAACTTTCTCCAGAACTGATCACCTCCTAGGTCACAAATCAGGTCTCAACCGGTACCAAAGATTGGGATTATTCCCAGCATCTTTTCAGACCACAATGCATTGAAACTAGAACTCAATCACAAGAGGAAAGTTGGAAAGAACTCAAATACATGGAGGCTAAAGAGCATCCTACTAAAGAATGAATGGGTCAATCAGGAAATTAAAGAAGAATTAAAAAATTCATTGAAACCAATGAAAATGAAAATACAACCATTCAAAATCTTTGGGATACAGCAGAGGCAGTCCTAAGAGGAAAGTATATAGCAATACAAGCCTTTCTGAAGAAACAAGAAAGGTCTCAAATACACAACGTAACCCTACACCTAAAGGAGCTAGAGAAAAAACAGCAAATAAAGCCTAAACGCAGTAGGAGACGAGGAATCATAAAGATCAGAGCATATATCAATGAAATAGAAACCAAAAGAACAGTAGAACAGATCAACGAAACTAGGAGCTGGTTCTTTGAAAGAATTAACAAGATTGATAAACCCCTGGCCAGACTTACCAAAAAGAAAAGAGAAAGGACCCAAATCAACAAAATCATGAATGAAAGAGGAGAGATCACAACCAACACCAAAGAAATACAAACAATTATAAGAACATATTATGACCAACTATATGCCAGCAAATTAGATAACCTGGAAGAAATGGATGCATTCCTAGAGATGTATCAACTATCAAAATTGAAACAGGAAGAAATAGAAAACCTAAGCAGACCTATAACCACTAAGGAAATTGAAGCAGTCATCAAAAATCTTCCAAGAAACAAAAGCCCGGGGCCAGATGGCTTCCCAGGGGAATTCTATCAGACATTTAAAGAAGAATTAATACCTATTCTCCTGAAATTGTTCCAAAAAATAGAAATGGAAGGAACACTTCCAAACTCATTTTATGAGGCCAGCATTACCTTGATCCCAAAACCAGACAAAGACCCCATTAAAAAGGAGAATTACAGACCAATATCCTTGATGAACATGGATGCAAAAATTCTCACCAAAATACTAGCCAATAGGATCCAACAATACATTAAAAGGATTATTCACCACGACCAAGTGGGATTTATCTCTGGGCTGCAAGGTTGGTTCAACATCCGCAAATCAATCAACATGATACAATTCATTAACAAAAGAAAGAACAAGAATCATATGATCCTCTCAATAGATGCAGAAAAAGCATTTGACAAAGTACAGCATCCTTTCTGGATCAAAACCGTTCAGAGTATAGGGATAGAGGGTACATACCTCAATAGCATAAACGCCATCTATGAAAAACCTACAGCGAATATCATTCTCAATGGGGAAAAGCTGAGAGCTTTTCCCCTAAGGTCAGGAACACGGCAGGGATGTCCACTATCACCACTGCTATTCAACATAGTATTAGAAGTCCTAGCCACAGCAATCAGACAACAAAAAGAAATCAAAGAGAACCAAATCGGCAAAGAGGAAGTCAAACTCTCTCTCTTTGTAGATGATATGATACTTTATGTGGAAAACCCAAAAGACTCCACCCCAAAATGCTAGAACTCATACAGGAATTCAGTAATGTACCAGGATATAATATCAGTGCACAGAAATCAGTGGCATTCCTATACACCAAAAACAGGACAGAAGAGAGACAAATCAAGGAGTCGATCCCATTTACAATTGCACCCAAAACCATAAGACCCTAGGAATAAATTTAACCAAGGAGGCAAAGGATCTGTACTCAGAAAACTATAAAATACTCATGAAAGAAATTGAAGAAGACACAAAGAAAGGGAAAACGTTCCATGCTCATGGATTGGAAGAACAAACATTGTGAAGAGGTCAATCCTACCTAGAGCAATCTACACATTCAATGCAATCCCCATCAAAATACCATCCACTTTTTTCAAAGAAATGGACCAAATAATGCTAAAATTTGTATGGAACCAGAATGACCCCGAAAAGCCAGAGGAATATTGAAAAAGAAAAACAAAGCCGGTGGCATCACAATTACGGACTTCCAGCTCTATTACAAAGCTGTCATCATCAACACAGTATGGTACTGGCAGAAAAACAGACATATAGATCAATGGAACAGAATCGAGAGCCCAGAAATGGACCCTCAACTTTATGGTCAACTAATCTTTGACAAAGCAGGAAAGAATGTCCAGTGGAAAAAAGACAGTCTCTTCAACAAATGGTGTTGGGAAAATTGGACAGCCACATGCAGAAGAATGAAACTGGACCATTTCCTTACACCACACCCAAAAATAGACTCCAAATGGTTGAAAGACCTAAACGTGAGACAGGAGTCCATCAAAATCCTAAGGGAGAACACAGGCAGCAACCTCTTTGACCTCAGCCACAGCAACCTCTTCCTAGAAACATCGCCAAAGGCAAGGGAAGCAAGGGCAAAATGAAGTATTGGGATTTTATCAAGATAAAAAGCTTTTGCACAGCAAAAGAAACAGTCCACAAACCAAAAGACAAGCGACAGAATGGGAGAAGATATTTGCAAATGACATATCAGATAAAGGGCTAGTATCCAAAATCTATAAGGAACTTATTAACCTCAACACCCAAAGAACAAATAATCCAATCAAGAAATGGGCAGAATACATGAACAGACATTTTTCCAAAGAAGACATCCAAATGGCCAACAGACACATGAAAAAGTGCTC